>NW_003302550.1:2297364-2358088 GCF_000004255.2 Arabidopsis lyrata subsp. lyrata | reverse complement strand
CCAATATTTGCACCAGTATCTAAGTTCATGAATCTCAGGCTTTTTCTTTTCCACGCTTTTGTAGCATCCATATGCTGGGTACGCGTAACCCACAAGCAATCTGCAATTTTTCCAAAAATCTAAGAGAAAGAAGAACGAAGACGCCTAAATATTAACACAGATGAATAAAGAGAAGAGAGAAAGAGGGTCTCACATTATGATTCTTGTAATGAAATTTCCGAGCATCTTCGATTCAACTAACAGACTTTAGGGTTGGAGTTTTGAATCAAATCCAAAACCCGGATAAACCGGTTTCTTCAGAGCATAAGACAATAAGAAGAATTAGGTTTCTGAAAAGTTTCAGGAAAGCTGCAAATGAGAGAAAGAGAGATCGTTAAATGGGTGAAATGATTAAAGGAAATGGGAGAGAAGAGAAACAAAGGTTAAGTTTAAGATTGCTTGGAAAAGACGCTTCTTTTATATTTTAGTACTATCTTTTAGAGAAAGTCTCAAGGAAACGTTGCATTCCTTGGGATGCCGAATTTTTATTTGTTTCTTATGCCAAACCGTTGTAACCATTTCGGGTCAAACTCTACCCGAATTATTGTATACACATATCACTAATTGCTTTTTTTTTTTTTCCTCGATCACTAATTGCTTTATCTTCTTCAATTTATATAGGTGAAAAAAAAGGAAAATTGGACATAAAGGATAAATAATTAAGCTATTGTCCATCCATGCATTATAGGACTAAATATCACATATTTCTAATTTATCCTTTGTAGTTGGTTTAACTAGTTTTTCATATAAAATTTAGAACAATTTATAGGCAAATGAAAAAGAAGTCATGAGGATATTTATAATGTCGAAAATATATCGTTTTTGTTACCGTTTTGGATAAATAAAATATGATCAACGAAGTTTAGAATACAGATTCTGAATTTAGAATGTGTATTCTACACATTGCTTATTTTCTATTAAATTTAGATAATGTATTCTATGCACTTTACATGTTCTACGAAATTTAGAACATATTTTTGTTCTACGGTATTTAGATAGCTAATTTCTACGAAATTTAGAATACATATTCTATACTTTGCTCTTTCTTCTAGAAAAAATAGAATATCTTTTCTAAAATTTACCCATGTTCTAAAATTGTTAGAAAACACATTCTTATATTTTTTTATATATTCTACAAAAAATAGAAAACAAATTCTATATAATTTAGAATTTATTTTTAAAAAAGGGAAAATAAATCTTTAAATAAAGAAATTGAATATTGTTAATATTACATCTGATAAAATTGAATATTAAGGTTAAGATTATGTCTACAAATTTTAGATCACGTATTCTCATTAGTTTAGAAATCTTACGTCTACAAATTTTAAAAAATGTATTATGTCTACAAATTTTACGTCTACAATAATCCAACATATGCAAAGAAATCTAGAATTTTACATATATATACAAGCTCCAAAGAAATGAAAAAGTCCAAAAAACTACCAAAAGATAAAATCGAAGAAGTTGACGTCAAAAGAATCGAAGAAGATGTAACCATAAAAAAAAATCAAATAAAAAGAAGATTTGGAATTATCTAGGCAAAAAATTTGGAAAGTAAATAAATATTGTTTTTGCCCTATATTTTTTCCAAATTGCTTTTAGAAAGAAATCTAATTAATTTTGGAAATTTTTTTATAGTTTAGCAAGATTTAAAGAAACTAGAGACAAAATGGGATTTTAATTATATTAAAGCATATATGACCAATATTAAAACATATATGATCAATTATAAATATAGAATGCATAGATGGACAATAATTTAACTATTTATCTTTTATATCCAATTTTCCCAAAAAAAAAAAAGTTTGGATCACCGAACTAAATACATAAAGTTCCCTGTATTTAAATTACCAAAAAAAAAAAAGTTCCCTGTATTTAAATTTTAGAAGTGAAGATATAGGCCCAATGTTTTCAGACCAAAACAATAAAGACAAGATAGAGGCCCAATGATAAGCCCAAAACGATGTCCTACTTATAATTGTTTAGAAACCAAACAGATTACAAGAAAGAGCAAGATGATGAATCATCTTGACATTTCAATGAGATTATGGGATTGCAATTACGAGACAGTGTTGAATCAAAGAAAGCCCTGAAATTCTCGTGAACATCGTCCAAACTTCCAGCTTTTTGGCATTCATGATTAGTGGGTTGAAATCAGACGATGAATAAAACAGAAGCTTAATTAAGAACCAGGGTTTTGTTTTTTAGCTGTCTATCTCCTCCTCTCGAACAAACGAAAGAAGAAGGGCAAGGGAAGGCCACGTGATCCTCACGTGAGAAGACAACTGAAAATGGGCCACTAAATTAGAATTAGGCCCAATTTAAAAGCAGGGCTGCATATAATCCTTGAAGAATTGGGATTCCAGTGCCTTGATGTTAGACGATTTTCTTAGTTACACACCTTCTTCTCTTCAGTGCATACAAAAAATAATCTCAAGATTGTTTAAAGAATATGGACATTTTCTTGAAAATATATTGAAGATGTAGTTGGAAAATTTGTTGTAGCTCATTGTGAGACTGATTGTCTCACTTCCATCTCATTAACAATGTGATATTCTAACACTACCTACTTTTATACGAGCAATAAGTTTGAGACTGTTTCTTGCCAACGATTCTTAAAATCCTTTAAATAAGTTTGGTGATTAATGACAATACTAGAAATTAATAACAACAATTCATGTTTAATTTTCTGACAGTATTGCTCCCCCATATAAATTGATATGAAAGATGTCAGCGAGACTTAGAAAAAAATAGGAGATACAAAGAAAAATATCGAAGCTTAATTAAATGTGTACTGCACTCACAATAAAGAATAGGCATCATAAGATTTCAACTACTCAAGTTTAAATGCATTTATAGAAGCAATAACTAGTTAATTAAGTAGAAGAAACAAATATAGAAATTAAAACTATGACATACCTCTTTAAAGCTTGGTCAAATCTCTTTCGGGTTTTTTTTTTTGTGTTATGTTAGTGGGAAAGATGTTAGGGATCATCTTAAACAACAACATCGGGCAAATTCAATATAGTATAAAAGGCATACCTTACACATATTTTACTGCTAGATATGATTTTTAACTATATATCAGTCATATATATATATATATATATATATAAGATGATCATAACTTGTAGTCGTAGTCTAGTTATTTGAATTAATGTCCTGGTTTCGATTCATGTCCACATCCGTTTGTTGTATGTTATGTTATCGAGAAAGAAAAGTGTTTAAAATTGTTGATAAGTGGATCTGGACACCTAATTTTTCTTAGATATACGACTGTGACAAGCTAGTCCTGATCATGGACACCGAATTGTGTGGGCTAAGACTTTCGTACGTGGACTGACCGTAGAGATATACGTACGTATCTCACTAATATATTACATTTGTAATTATCTTAGATTAGATATGCATGCAGCATGTACCTAAGCATATCTTAATAGTCAGAGAACCCGTCATTAATTAAGGTAGTAGTAATGGACACCACAAGACATGATTGTCAAATTCAAAGTAAGGATGAATTTTGCATGCTTTTTTCGTATTTGTGAACGTGGAATTGCATGCGATAATAGTTTTGCCTTGTATATTTGTTGATCTAATTCATCTTGGTCCTCAAATATCTTTGGTGGGCCTATTGCTTACAAATGGGCCCACACCAAATCTACTACTCCTCTTGTCTCTCTCCCTCGAAACGCCAATTTATCTACTCTCTTTCCCATCACTCATGGCTGCTCGGCATCGATGGTGAAATTCACACATATTATACTTCTCTAATGTCCAACATGAAAATGATTAGATGACTCATTTAGTAGATGGGACTAGTAGTTTTAACATTCAGGAACCGTTCACACAACGATTCTCTAATTCTTAATTAAACCATAAGTCGTAACCACTCTCAATATAAAAAAAAAAAAAAAAACCCACTCTCAATATATATCGATGAATTATAAACCGTAATTCTTGTAACTCTTTTCACAAACGTACACATCAAGAAACTAAAAAAAAATCTATAGACTTTGGTTGATGTCAATTCCAATAACCTAAAAGATGTTAAATACAATCTAGCTGGTTTGGTTCAATGTGGGGTTATAAATTATTAACTCTATGAAGGTAGAACGTTAATCAAAGAACCGGCGATAATTGAGAGAAAAGGAGAGGTAGGAAGCAGGAATTGAATAAGGGAACATGGAGCTTTGAAAGATGAGATTGCTAAAATTGGAAAGCGGCAACAGAAAGGTGGCATTTAGTGAATGATAAGAAGAGAAATGGAGTTCTTTTAAAGACATGCCAAGTAGTGTAATAAACCAAAAAAAAATATAAGAAGAGAAAAAAATAAATTCGTAGCATCATCATGATCATGATAATAATAATTATTTCTTTCTTTCTTTCTTTGAAGAGGTGAGCGAGAAAGAGCAATGAAGGTGGAATTAAATTCGTATTTATAATCTGACGTAACGCTCATTACAATTCTCAACCGTCTCAATTACTATTGCATTTATATTTTGGTTTTAATGATCTCTAAATCTTAACATTTTGAACAGCTGTTATCAAAAATATATATATAAATTTTCAAGCACCTTCCTCTGTTTTTATTTATTTTTAATTTTAATGCTCTGAACTACTTTCCTCTTTGATTTTTAACCAGCTTTCATTTTTTTCACTTCATTGTGTACTTCTTCGTCGGCAATATTTTTTTTAGAGATACGTATAATTTTTATATAATTTAAGTTTTCATGTTTAGAAAAAGCACCTAGATTAGATTTTTCTCACTTTTTTTTGCCATTTGCAAACCTTTGTCTGCTACTGTCTTCTAACCAACCATGCAATTGCTCAGGACAAAATCTTGTTATGGATTCTTTTGCAGGGAAAGGAAAAATTCAGTTTTTAGGCCTGTGATTAGCTACAAACTCTGAAGACTTTTTGAATGAACAGAGAGATCTATCTCGAGTTAACATAAAACAAGAAAAAATTATTTATAAAAAAACAGGAGAATTTCGAGTTTGTGGGGTCAAATGTTACCAAGTGGGACCAAGAAGAAGTTCTTGTCTGATCACTAACCATTTTGATTTTACCATTCTTTCTTTCTTTCTATCTTCTGAAGCGCTTTATCAACAAGTACAAGGAATCTATATAGTTTTCTCTTCAGCTTTTTCTGGGGATTAGGATCAAGCTATATCTTTCACAAGTCAATTTTTTTAGATCTTCCTTTTCGTGATGTGTAAGCAATCTCTCTGCTACGTTAAGAATGTCTACTTTTGTTATAGTCTTACACACATAACCTCTACTTTTCTTTTAGACATCCAAGAAACAGAGTATTAGACGAAAACGGAGATGCCCTAGAAACAGAGCATCCGAAACAGAGTATCAGAAATTCGATGGAGTAGAATACGTAGAAGACAATGACACATGTTTTCACATATATATAAAAATTCTTCTTCCATTAGAGAACTCAAATGGTAGAAAAATGTTAAGAGTAAAGAAAGAGAAAAGTTAGTGCTATTCGCGCTCCACTCTTTTTGAAATTTTCTTGAATAGGGAAACCCTAATTTCATCTCCTACCTTCTCTTCTTGGGGTTTTAGAGTGGAGCGTGATTAGCACTACTCTCATAAAACAACAGCTACATTCGCAGAAAAAACAAAGAGTGAAAAATAAATAAAATAAAACTTAACATAAAAAAAAAAGACAGGATTTTGATTTTACTGGTCCTCAATCAGTTCCTTCGAGTCTTGCGACCAGAGGAAGCAGCGGCTGCGTTTGCGTTTGAGGCGTTTTCATGGAGGAAATCAAGAAGAACGGTGCTTTTGCATTTAGGGCATTTAGGGTCGTCTTCTGAGAGCATAACGTACATGAGACAACGAGGACATCCGACAAGAACCATCGAGGTTGTCTCTGGACTTGTTGAGTATCTCACAGATGGCTCGTCCTGGTTCATCTCCGAAGAGACGCACGAGCTTGGCGGTGATGTCGGTGAAGTCGTCGCAGAGCGGCTTGGAGATCGAACCATCCTCCTTTGGCTTGACGTAGGAGGCGAAAGATTCAACTTCAGTTCCAGCTTTGGACTTCTTCGACTCATCTATAAATTGGATTAAATTTGGTTCAGACAAGAAGAGATTAAGTATAAGTGAGTTTGGTCGGAGAAAATACCTTGAAACTTGCGGATTGAGAAGGAGGGTTCCTGTGATCTCAAAGACTGGTTACTTGGATCACAAAGAAGAGTCTTCTCTCTTATTACTACTGGTGGTTGGATTGCTTCAGCTTAGGCCTTTATATACAAGAAAGAACACAGAGAGAAAATTAAAGGAGGAGATAGATAGATTTTTCATTAAGGCTTAATTTAATTATGAGTGAGAAAGGACTGTGAGAGAGAAAGAGAGAGAATCATAAAGATTGAATTGAAGTATACTACTACTTCAATTGATTGGGGTTAATTGATTTAATTTCTTGCCTCAAGAGTATCGAATTTTAATTACTTTTTTCAACTTCAAACCCGTAATTTAATTTTCTTAAATGTATTTAATAAATACTACACAAGAAAATCTGTAGATATTTGCAGGAATCCAATTCATTGCTTATTAAATAGGAGGAGGAAAAGAACAAGAGAGGTGTTTAATGGCTAATACACAGAAATCAAATTAAATACTCAACAGAACAACCATTATTTATTTTATTTTCTTCATAGGAGTTAATATATGGAACCAAGAAATTAAATGGGCAACCAACTTGAATTAGATGTTTATAATAAAAGTTGAAATTGGAAGAAGAAAAAAATCATAATTTCGAAAGTAAAAATTGTACAGTCAAAGAAATTAAATTGAAATTAAAGAAACACAAACAAAATTAAATGGCAACACACCAGAATTGGTACAGAGAACCCAAATACAATGCAAATATATAAAGTGAACCACCTCCTGGCCTTAGTTTTATTAAAAGTTTTATGAGAGGGGGACAAAAGAATAAATTTTCAGTTTCCAAAACTACCCATGAGTCTTTTCTTAAATCTCAAAATTGCAAACTATTACTACTATATTTTTGGCTTGTTGAAATTTTGGGGACAAGGAAGAAGTTGAGGATGATACGAGACTTGAAACTAAGTAATAAACCCCCATGAAGTATTCCAAGTGGGTCCAAGGTTTGGTAGTCAAATTTTTATGAATAAACCAGTTATATGGGTGGATCTAATAATTAAGCTCTCAATTATGTATATCAGTTAGATATCAAATCATTTGATTGATTATATGAGTTTCACTATACAACTACAACCTAAAGGTCCTAAACAAATAGTTTGGAGAAATTCTTGAGATTTGAATGAATTTGTAAAGTGTGTTGTGCTACTGTTCTCAGTCTCTAGATGATAGATGGTGACTGTCTTGGGTTGTTTACTAATAATGTACAAAGAAGAACCGTACCAAAAGTACCTCAATCTAATACAAAATGGTTAGCTATGTAAACTTGGACATTTGATTTAAAGCAAAATATAAAATTTCAAAGAAAGTTATGGTTGATTGTTTTTTTTTTTTCGTTTTAAATTGATCATTTCTAGAAGTCGAGTATAGTTGATAAAAATATTGGAAGTTTTAACGGTTACAGGAGAAAGAACACTAGACTCATGCTATCAGTCTACTATCATTTCATTTTCTTATAACCAGAAAGCGTTGTAGCAGTACATGCCCATGTCTTACCATAGGTTAAGCACGAACCATTTTCAAAAATGTTTTCGTTTATTTATTTTATGGTAGTATGTTTTTTCATGTAGAGATTTATGTTTTGAGTTTTGACACTTCGACAGGACGCAAAGTGACTACATAATTAATATATCAGTTACTCAAAGGTCAAAATCAAAAGATTGTATACTACTTATATATTCGTAGACGAATGTACATGCATAGGTGTCTTAATCAGAGGAGAAAGAGGATTCGATTAAATGGGTATTAATGTTAATCACGATTCACATAATTATAAAACAAAATAAAAAACTACAAAAATAAAAATAAATATATCGATGCCAAGGTTAGTAAGGGCTACTACACTACAAAATTACTTAGCTTCACACCGAAAGCAATCTACTAATATTTGCAGCGTCACTTAATTTCCCATGTGAAGTTATTTAATGAAATTTGGAAGAACGTTTATTATTTCACTTGTTTAATAAATAGTAGTATAAATTAGGATCTACTACAATTTCTTTTCTTCACGACTTTAAGATAACATATATATCTACTATAACAATCGTAAGAATACGGATATATATCCAACTGCTAGTATTATGAAAGTTGACAACATTACAATTAATTCCATTTAAATAAATTTAATACCATGTTTGGCTGGATTTATACAATTAATGTTAGGCCCGTATGGCCGTATGTAAGAAATCTTAGAGAGTATTAAATGGAAAATCATAAGGTGACTTTTAAATTAACTAGTTTAGCATGATTAAACTAACTACATAAACTATCTTTTTCACCATACATGTAAAGCAATTTATGCTAATATTATTGTTGAATTATTGTCTAATTCAAATTCGTATAATACATGTCATTATTGAATGTGTGGGGAAAGCGGGAGAAGACATTTTTTTTTTTTTGATAAACCCTATCGGCTATCCGGTCGGTTTCGGTAGGAACGCACCGATGTACTACATAGTGGATTGGTCCACCGTGTTAACGGTTAGGTCCTTACGGCCTACCACTGTCTATCCCGAGTTTGGAATGTCTTCCGACTAAGTGTCAGTCCACTATGTAAGAATTTGTGTTTACGAATTGGATGGGACCAATTTTTTTATTTTTTATTTTGTTATGTCTTAGCTTACCTTCTTCCTCGTAAATCTACTTCTTTGTTCTTTGGTCCCATTTTGTTATCTTTCTGTTTTGGCCCAAAATAATCTGACTATACGTTAAATGGAAAGAGCTTCGAATTCGTTACAATAATAATAATAATCCAAGTGGCTAAGTCAAACTATTGTACATTTTAGACGACGAGTAAAGCAGCAGTTTTAAACTCTATCACGATGTCGTAATAAAAAGTTGATAGATGACAAATATAATCATTGGATGTGTAAACTCCTTAGTGAATGGTGGCTATGATTGGTAACCAATTTTAAAGCTGTACAGCTTTGTACAGCTTTGTCAGTTACCGATCACAAAAATTTTATGAAAAGCGGTACACTATAAAAAAAAAAAAACTGTTTTTTGGACAAAAACAAAAGTAAATTAAAACGGTTACGGTTAAATACGGTTACGATTAAATACGGTTATAACGGTTACGGTTAAATACGGTTATAACGGTTACGGTTAAATACGGTTACGGTTATAACGGTTACGGATAATTACAGTTATAGTTATTTGATGACTACAATACGGTTAATATCGGAGGCGAAATCTTACGAGTTACCTAACTTATTATAATACTTTTCATAAAATCAAAAAGTATGTTACAAACCAAATTTTCTTCATTTCGAGTAAAATAACAGTATAACATATTTGTTTGAGAAAAAGACTATTTTTTTTAACGTAGATTTTTTCATATGCGGTATCATTTACTTTTTTGAAAATCTTAATCTAAATATTCGATAATTTTTTTTGCATTATATGGAGTTACAATTATATTTTTAAAGTTTTAACTATGCGGTTAACCATATGGTTAAATAACGGTTTTCATATGTTTACCGTTAATTAACGGTTACGGTTAATATATTTTTTAACTGTAACTAATTATTTTTTACGGTTACGGTTTTTAACCGTTTTATACGGTTACGGTTGAGAAACGGTCCGGTTACGGTACAACATATGGTTACGGTTAGCTTTTGGTCATGCCTAGTAAGCATGACCAAAAGCTAACCATAACCGTATTTTGGATCGTAACTGGACCGTTTTTCAACCGTAACTGTATAAAACGGTTAAAAACCATAACCATTCACCGAAAAACTAGATTAGTTACGGTTAAAAAAAATATACTAACCGTAACCGTTAATATACCGGAAACGTATCAAAACCGTTATTTAACAGAACGATTAGCCGCACGGTTAACCGTATTATTAACCGCATAATTAAACTTTATAAAATATAATTGTAACTATGTATAATGCAAAAAAAAAAAAGTCTCGAATGTTCAGATAAAGATTTCCGAAAAAGTAAATAATACAGCCTATGAAAAAATCTCATTATAAATAATGGTTTTTTTCTCAAACAATTATTTTGGAATGTTATATTGCTCAAAATAAAGAAAAATTTATTTATTATAGGACTAGTAAATTCATATTATTATTCTAACAATAAAATATTGTTCATTCTATATAATCTTATTTTTCATATGTAATTATATACTAAAGTACATTTCTATATAATTTTTTCTTTCTTTCTAGATTCTTAATATTATTTATTATGTGTACCGCTATGATGTTTCCAATCAGAATAAATTTTAAAAATTTGTTCTGCGTTATTTTTTTGTACAGCTTTCGTGTTTTATTCTTTTGTACAGCTTTGCACTATTCCCTAACAGCTAACAGCTCCAGCTAACCGCTCTAGCTAACAGCTAACAGTTTGTTACCAATCAAACCCGGTGTATTCTTAATTTTCTTACCGAGGTTTTTTGGTTTAAGCAATTTTCATATTTTGACATTACGATCGGATACAAATCATGGTTAGACACGACAACAACAGTAGTACAAACTATTAAATTACAAACCCAAATCATGTTCAGATCGATTGTTTCTGTTAATGAGAAATGAGTTTGCAAAATAGTACTACATATACTTCAAAGAAAATAAGCAAAGCGAGCATTAGCAATTCGGCTCCTTTCAATAAATTGGGTACCCTTAATTGCACCAATCAATGTGCAACTTGATATCACATGCATCAAAGATCATACTATCATTGTGAAGATCGTATCTTTCAACACAAGGACATAAAAACAATCTTCTTAACAATCTTTTTTTCTATGGCATGTCAATTGGATATCAAACCGCCAAGTATAGGTATTCTCTCTTTTTATTTTTATTTTTCATTTTTACAGTGCATGAGAATTCATTCATTCAATAACAATATTGGTTAAAACAGTTAAACAACTTAATTGACTTTCATCGCCCATCATTGGCTATAAAAAATCATTTAGTTGACTTGTCGAATTAATAACATTCGTGTAAACGACGTGGGCACACTTACAAACACTAATGCTTACTTGTTTTGTTGTATTTTTTTATGATGGGTTACTAATGCTGACTTTAGGGTTTAGTTATATAGTTATTCCCCTTGAAAAAAGGTTACTTGTTATACCTCGCTCCTCGCGTCAACCAAAGAAGAATTAAAAAAACCAACGTGATCTCACCAAAAGATACAATTGTAAATGTCATCATTCGAATCGAACTCTGATTTGGTTTCTAGTAAAACTTTAACAGACATTAGTATTGAATTTTTGAGTTTAGGTTCATGCATTTCATTTTTTTTGCCATAAGACCAACACAAAATATTAATGGTTGTATCTTTACTTACACCGCCAGTGAAGATGTAGCTCTCTCGCACTTTCAGCCAGCCGTTACTTAAAGCATTCAAAACATTAGCTTAAGGTCAAATTATCCCCTATATTTAACCTATATATAAAATCAAGATATCTTCCATATTCAACGAAACGAGAGATGTTAATAATTATATAGAACTATATATATGTTGACAAATCATGCATATGGAAGTACATAAATAAGTAAATAACGATGCGTGGAAAATGGACCAGTGAGGATCATAAAGATAGAAACGATAACAACGGATCTATTTCATGTGGTGTAAAACACCAAAACTCTTAAATAATTAATAGTCAAAACATGTTATGAAGATTGACAAAGTAATTTACATAGTTTATCTCTACTTCAGAGTTAGCATATTGAGTTTTTGAGTCGATTCACTTCAGTTCGATTTGAATAGTTATATCCATCTAAGATTTTACAATTCCTTTAGTTTTTTTTTTTGGGATATGTCAAACCTCATAGACTTGCACAAATATTGATTTGACTAATATATTCAAGTAAAAAAATAAATTAACAATAACTTTTTGCTAGATTTGATCGGAATGTATTTGAAATAACTATAATGTTTGATTATTTCAAGTTTTTTTTCTGCTTCTTCTAGTTTATTGATCAACCTCAAATGGATCTACATACATTGGCTTGAGCATAAGGATTTACATGGGGAATACTTATACTTAAACTAGAACAATTTGGATTTGGAACAAAATACTCAGTAAGTAAAATTTTCACGAGTTTTTGGCTTCTTCTATTTTTTTGTGTGTCCTATTTTTTGCAGACGCTGGTCTTCCCATAAATGTCCAAGTTATTGAGTCCACCAATTAGTGCCACACTTTCATTATAATGATAAAAATACAAGAAAATAAAAATAAACCAAATGTCATGCCTTAGCTATACATACTTGATGTACTTCACACAGGACCACTCTTCTTTGATTTCTCCTTCAAATTACAGAATCTTCAAGTGTAGTGCTTAGAAAGAGGGGCTACGGTATTAGATTGATCAAGAATCTGGATTTACACTTGAAGCCTATGGAGGATTACTGAGTAAAAGCACTAACCTGCACACACACCATGATTGTGATTCAGAATACAGTACTTTTGATCAAGTAGAGTGAAACCTTTTATCTTCAAGCAAATAAGTACTTCCCTTCATTATATCTCTGGCCAGCTTATAAAAGTTCTCAGCTACCTCTTAACTCTCTTCTGATCTATTGAAATCTCTAAAGTAAAAGGTCGAGAGTCGAGACAGCAAGCAAAGCACTCGTGAAACATGATGAATGTAGTAGCTGATCAACTAACAATGAAATTCATATGGAAAATTAATTTTAATAAGCCTGGCCCAGATAATAATTTAGAAACCATGCGCCATATTGTGTCTTAATCATATCTAATAAAACCGATATCTCCTAGTGTATCAAATTAGTTGGCAACTTAATTCTAGCCATCCACCATATCTAAAGCCTAAATTAATAGGTAATTCCAAGATTCATCAATAGTAACTCTTAAGTCAATGAATGCTTTCAAATCATGCATCACTACACAGAAAGATGTACTAGGGGTAAAGAATGTACCTGTAATATGGACTAAACACCTGTTACCAGCAGCTGATCAAGCTCAGTTTCTAGCTCCGTTAACTCAACCTGATTTTCATTTCTGCATTGCAGCAACTGCCTCCTTAGATCTCGGACCAGCTCGTTAAGCTTCTGAATTTTCTTTTCTTGAGATAGAATTTTCTGCCACAAATAGACATTCATATTATCATTAGATCATACTATGACGCATATCCTTTGGCAATCAAATAGTTTAGTAAAGTTAACTACGAGTGTGGAATTTCAGATAACTATGCTTGATATACTTTTTCTTTCTGCGAATGCATCACTTGGAGAACTCAAGATTGGGATATGCTCAAAGGGATGGGATGAAGTTGGAAACTAGCCTTTATTGTTTTCCCAAGACTATATTTAACAGTGACACAGCAGAAAGCAGATGGAGCTCGCATATCAGAAAAAAAAAAAAAAAACATATCACAAAGTTGCTTTTAGAGAGCTTCAGAAGAATAGACCTTGAGCTCTAAAGACAAAACTACATCTGGAGTGAGTTGCTGAAGTGACATGTACGAAAATGCAGAGATGCAGCTTTACTACGTCTAAAAGTTTGTAAAAACCAAACTAAACAAAACAAAACTGCAGAGTAAGACAAACAGTCCACAGTGACAAGTAAAATGAAGAAGCAATTAGACTTAGAGTGAAAACAGATAGACTCTGTTTCAACATCTAAACAAACTAAGTAATAAACTGATACAAAATGTGTCTCAGCGAAGGTACTGGACAAATTAAGTATCAGTTTAAGAACCCATCTCCTTCCTTATACACAACAACTCTATATTGTTTGAATTCCACCAAAGAGGTAGAGACATCAAAATGAATAAAAAAACAAACCTTTTCTTGCACAGAATCTTTGCCTTGTGGTATATGAGGTTGGTCTTTATCTGAAAGAACCAGAGGACGACTTGTCTCAGCTTCACTCTCAACTTGTTCATTCCACTCAAACTGAGAAGTCAACACAATGAACATAAGAACAAACAAAAGCACCCACGATCTCGTCATCTTGCAAGTAATGGTCTTTTTTTATTGGCTTGCCTTTAACCTGCTGCATAACCAAACACCACAACTCAAAATCACAAACTAAGAACTGTAGAAAGATCCAAATCACAGTAATCTTTAAACATTCTTTTCACACGAACTGTAAGAAAGGATTAAACTTTCACATTCCAAAATCTCTGAATCAAGCCAAGAAGATTTCTCTTCCAATAAAGGAAGAATAACAATTCTCTGCTCTGATTAAACATTACAAAAGAGCTTAGCTTTACTAGTTTTGGTATATATTATCGGCCACAAAGTCAAAACAGAAGTATAGATTCGATGAGAACAAAGACGATTTGCAATTAAGTTTTCTATATATGTAAACTAATTAGACTCACCAGTCAAAATCTGAAAGCATGAATCTTCTCTAGTTGTGCTCTTCGTGTTTGCCTTTCAGTATCTTTCTTACAATTTTCGTTTTTTATGTTCTTTTGAGTTTTTCAACTCCACAACTTTATTATATTTACTTTGCTTCTTCGAGATCAACGAAAGTAATGGGGTAAATTAAGAATATTTAGATTTTTAAGGGGTGAAGTTGTAAATTTATAGAAGTGAAAGATCAAACAAATAATAGAAGATCAAGAGACGAAACCTGCCGGAGAAGAGGAGAAAAAACCCGGCGAAAATGGGAAATTCGAATTCGTCGTCTTCTGTTGATCATCGCTTCACTTCTGCTTCCAGGTCTACATCGGAACCAATCTCACCTTCGCTCTCTAGTTTCTCAATTCGAAATCGATCTTATCAATTGTGTGTTTGTTTTGTTGCAGAGCTTTTACTCAGAAGAAGCTCGATGATCTCAAATCTCTCTCCGTCTCCCTCGCTTCCAAGTCCCAGAGCAATGACCAATACGTCTCGTATCCTGTTTTCCAGGTTTTGACGATTTTTGTGTTCTGTTCTTATCTGGTTTCAGTGGTTGATGTTTGAATTAAGAGCTTCACGATGTGTGTTGGATTCGATTTTGGCAGGAGTATTTTGGTCTGAGTGGTTCTTTAGGAGAAAGGATCTTTGAGATGGTCACTCAACACAGGAAAGATGATAAATTGACTTTTGAAGATCTTGTTATTGCTAAGGTAACAACGCTTGTCTTTTTATCCTCTTAATCATTGCTTTCTTCTTCTGAGCTTTTGAAGATCCTTATAATGCAGAGTTCAATTCGATTTGTATTTCTGGGATTGTTGTGTTGAACTCAATTCTTGTTGCTTTTTAGGCAACCTACGAGAAAGGAACTGATGATGAGATTGCTGAGTTTATTTACCAGACTTTGGATGTAAATGGCAATGGGGTCTTGACAAGGTATCGATCTTGTGGATTCAAGTTTCTTTGTGTGATCCAAGTTCCATTACTGGGTCTCTTGATGAGCTTAACAACTCATTTGGATAGAAACTGAATTGAGATTCTTAGATTAGATGGTTATTCTGGTAGTGTGACATATTCTAGTATGTATTCAGGCCTGATTTAGAGTCGGTACTGGTGGTGATTTTGAAGAGTGTGTTCTCCACTGAAAGTTCTGATGCGGAATCAAGTGATTACAAAGAGATGGTGGATGCGTTACTCAATGCCGCTACTTTCTCAAAATCCGATGGTGGTTCTGAAAAAGGAATGTCTTTTGAGGATTTCAGAAGCTGGTGCTCTCTCGTTCCAACCATCAGAAAGTTCCTCGGAAGCTTGCTTATGCCCCCGAGTACAGGTTTATCCTTTGTCTTCTCTCGTCTTAACTCAGTTCTTGTTGACATATTTGGAAAAAAATTTCCTTATTTTAAATTTTTTTTTTCCTCTGAACCTTGTTATAGTGAGACCTGGATATCAAGTCCCGCATCTGCTTTATGAAGATAGTGTGAGTTCAGATAGGCTACTATTAAAGAAGGAATACGCTTGGCATATTGGAGGAGCTCTTCCTCACCACGAGCTTGTAGAGTGGAAGCTGCTGTATCACAGTTCCTTACACGGTCAAAGCTTCAACACATTCCTCGGACACACATCGTGAGTGGTTTTCCAATTCAACTACGCTTATCCTTGCTTGCAACTTAACTAAGTAATAATCAAGACACGACTAGTTTTGTTGCTAATTTAAATTATCATGTAGAAACACTGGTATGTCGTCATCTGTGCTAATCATCAAAGACGCAGAGGGATGTGTGTACGGAGGATACGCCTCTCAACCTTGGGAGAGGTATAGCGATTTCTATGGAGACATGAAGTCTTTTCTTTTCCAGGTAAACCCTAAAGCAGCCATTTACCGACCAACTGGAGCAAACAACAACATTCAATGGGTATGCCTCTACAGAGGCTCTGATACTTCTATATATGAGGATTATAAATAAGCATATTGTAACATATGTAAACTCTCGCAGTGTGCTACGAATTTCACATCGGAGAACATTCCAAATGGGATAGGATTTGGAGGTAAAATCAATCACTTTGGTCTGTTTATATCAGCAAGCTTCGACCAAGGCCAGACATTTGAATGCACAACATTTGGTAGCCCGAGCCTTTCCAAGACGAGCAGAATACAGCCAGAAGTGATAGAATGCTGGGGAGTCGTTCAGGCCTCAAACGAACAAGACACCAAACATAACGCTACGAAAGGTACTGTTCTAGAGAGATTTAAGGAAGATCGTAACATGCTCAAACTAGTCGGCATGGCAGGCAATTCAAATGATTGATAGAGGATTTTGGTTCTGAGATTCAATCTTAGATATACACTAAACGTTTGTATACATTTCGAGTGTGAGTGTGCAAATACATTATGTACATTATGATTCATACCAGTTCCATTTCACTTGAATCACATCAAAATCTAAATTGGTTAACCAAATTAGAGCTTCATCTACCAATTTTGGGATGTATATTCACCTAAATTTCATCTAAAGAAGTAAACAATATATGAAATCTGACAATTGCAAAATAAAGTAGAGAAATTTATCCAGCAAAATAAGTGACATTAAAGCATATAGTAGAGCATAGAAATTCAAGATCCAACAAAAAAAGGCACAAACAAAAATTTGCAGATAAAAGACACTAAGAAACCACACATCTGAAAGATGATGATTGATTTGATCGATGGACACTCTAGTACCTCCTTCCACGACCCAATCCAAATGCAGCAACCGGAGCAGCAGCGGCTGGATCCACCTTAACAACACCTGGTAGCTCAGACATTCCCAAGGAAGCAAGCATCTCAAGCGTCTCCTTATCGACCTCGATGTGATCGGTTTTAATGGCGGATTCGTCAGGGACAAAGTCCATACGGCGCTCACGCTCTTCCTC
Source organism: Arabidopsis lyrata subsp. lyrata (assembly GCF_000004255.2). Lineage (NCBI taxonomy): Eukaryota > Viridiplantae > Streptophyta > Magnoliopsida > Brassicales > Brassicaceae > Arabidopsis > Arabidopsis lyrata. Next base: position 2,340,631 of record NW_003302550.1, on the reverse strand, counting down.
CTGAAGCTTGAGGGAGATTCCACGGACAGGTCCCTTTTGGATCCTCTTCATGAGATGAGTGGAGAAACCAGCGATCTTGTTGCGGAGTCTCTTCGATGGGATGATTGCGACTTCTTCGAGGATCTTCTTGTTCGTGTGGAAATCAAGAGTCATGCGAGAGTAGTACTTCTCGATCACCTGACGAGATGATTTCTTCACAGTCTTCGTGCGAACGCGACCCATTTTTTGGTTGTGATTTGGGGGTTACGAAACTTCCTCAGTCTCTCTCTGCTTCTGAGTACCGGCTGAGATTAGGGTTAGGGTTTTGTGGATCAGAAACTGTTTAAATATGGGGAAGTGGAAGGGCAAAATCGTATTATCGTTGTTAACTTTAGAATTTGCAAATTGTAACGAAGCCCAATCTTGAAGAGAAGAGTCCGTTAAAGAATCTGGAAATAGCCCATTACATGTTTGGAGATTCTGGGAATGGCCCAGTAAGTGTTTGAAGATTCTGGGAATGGCCCATTATGTGTTTGAACATCCAAGAACAAACATTACTTTTGTGAAAAAATATTACCAACTTTATCTGGTTAAAAAAAAAAAAAAGATGTTGGATTGACAAAAAGAAAATGAAAAATGTACCAAAATATTTATAGTGAAGTCAGAAACTCAAGGATTTAGTTTTCTTTCTAAGAATTTAACGATCTTTTAAAAACTAAACTCTGCAATTTAGTTAGTTGAATGGCAACATTTGGGAGAAGATCGGAGTATATGTCAATTAAGAATTTTACACAAACCAATAAACTCATCTTAATTTGTTAATAAAGTCTTATTTTTACTTATTTAATCATCTATTATGTTGAAATTTGTTCTCACTACTAATTAGGTGTGTAACATGAACTGTCTCCAGATATTGGAATTTGTTTCCATCTAAAAATCACTAAATTTAAAATATGAATCTGGAAATTAATGTTGTTGGTGCTAAACTGTCTAAGTCTAAGATATCGGCTGCATACAACTTTAGTCTGTGGAACAGTGCAGATCAAAATTTATTTTATATTAATTATATAAGAAAAATAAAAAGAAAAAAGTGTGGTCCTCTCTCACTCATCCAGGCCAGTTTTGTTTAGAATAATAAGAAAATACAGCAAGAGTTTTGGTCCCCTGCTTTAGGAGCTATCAATATATTAGTCGACGATAAGTTTTTCACACATATCTATAATATGCAAATGCAAAAAATTATGTTGTCATTAGATTCTATATATTAGCACTCAATGCGTTTCTTAGTTACCTATACAGTCTTTGTTTTAAGTTCACTTTTGATGCATTAGTTCTAATATTCTTATAACCTAAGACCATGAGTTGAAACTTATATTAATTTCTAGTGATCCATCAAAAACCGAATATTTTACTTACCATGCATATATGATTGAAATTTTGAAATCATGATTGTGAAAGTAATGATTTGAATCACACAATCTCTAAACACTTATAGTGAATTACTTCAACCACCTCAACCACTAAACAACTAACTAACTATCTCTCAAAATAGATAGTTTATTACTTATAAAGTGGCCTACTATCTGTTATTATACCGAAATACACTCTTAGGAAAGTACAAGTACTTCATCTAAAACGTAAGAATATAGAATCTTAAAATATTATACTATAAATATTGTGAATCAATTACCTCGATTCCTGTCGACGTACCTATAACCTATTTCTATAATCCAAGATATACGCCATTGGTTTCAACTTGAATGATAAGCCAATTAACAAGTGAATCCTCTATTAATATTATTGTATTTCGAAAGTACTCACTCATTACGAAATCACGAACAACTAAAGAACAAGAGGGAACACAGTTTTAAGAAGAAAATAAAGAGATGATGCTATTTTACTAGGGGATCGAGAAAATATCATGAATGTATAGGAATAATAAGAATATAAAATAGCAACTTACCCGAAGCTCAGTGAAGCTTCTCGCACCACTTTCCAAAAATAACAAAGAAAGGTTGTCGTTTTGAGACATTTATTTAAAGAAACTTGCAGATTATAGAAACCCTCCACGATTTTCATCGCAGATACCGCTCCTTCCTCCTGTATTTTTTTTCTTTTCTTCGAGGGAGTATTAGATATGCACTACGTTATTCGTGTGTGTAACCATTTGGTCGTATTAGTGCCTGTGTGTGTAACAATTTGCACATAAAATAATACATACGACTTCATTAGTACATTTCACGTACTGACGTACCACCAAGAAAATTTATTGCTTGGAAAACTTAGAGAGGTATCCACTACTTCGCCGATTATATAGCCGTAAATATGTATTTTATGTATCAGATAAGAGATAATCAGAAAGTTGTTATTTCTCATTAAGCGTAAAAGTGTTTACATGTACAGTATATATAGTGAATAAAATTACATGTGAGTAAAAACTATTTACATGTATTACTATACTCTAATATCCCTCCCTCAAGTCGAATTCTTCAAGAAGGAAGAAAGAGACTTGAAAAAGCATATCTTGACATGAGCATCTTGAATGTCTTGGGAGGTAGAGCTTTAGTAAACAGATCAGCCAGTTGATTATCCGTAGTAACATGCAACAAATTCAGAAAACCAGCTTTGTACCTATCACGAACAATGTGACAATCTATCTCTATGTGTTTGGTGCGTTCGTGAAAGACTGAATTTGAAGCAATCTGAATGGCTGCAGTGCTATCACAGTAGAGATTTGCTGGGCCAGTAACTTGAACATGAAGATCCTTTAGCAATTGACTCAGCCAAAGTAATTCACACGTTGTATCAGCTAAGGCTCTGTATTCTGATTCAGCACTACTACGTGAGGCAGTTTGTTGCTTTCTGGATTTCCATGAGATCAAAGAAGAACCAAAGAAAACACAGAAGCCAGTAGTAGAACGGCGTGAATCTTGACAAGTTGCCCAATCTGCGTTTGAAAAAGCTTGTAGTCTGAATTCAGAGTTTGCAGCATAGAACAGACCACGCCCTGGATCTCCTTTTAAGTATCTGATAATACGATGAGCTGCTTGTAAATGTTGAGTCCTTGGTTGAGAGAGATATTGACTCAGTTTGTGGACAGCAAAAGTAATGTCAGCTCTTGTAATAGTAAGATACAGCAGCTTGCCAATGAGAGCTCTGTATACTGTGGCATCAGGTAATAAGTCACCACTTTCAGCATGTAAATGTATATCAGAGTCCATTGGTGTTGCCACTGGCTTGCAACCTAGAAGACCAACACTTTCCAACAAATCCAAAGTGTATTTCCGTTGACAAACGGAGATTCCATTCTTGTTTCTAGCAATTTCAAGTCCAAGAAAGTACTTAACTGGACCAAGATCTTTGAGTTTAAAAGCAGTGGACAAAATATTCTTCAAATCTGAGACGGCTTGATCACTGTTACTAGCAATAAGGATATCATCCACATACACTAGTAAAGCAAGAAAAGTGTTACCCACTTGCCGTACAAAAAGTGTGTGATCTGACTGAGATTGAGTAAAACCATTCACCAATAACACATCTGAAAATTTCTTGTTCCACTGTCTTGAAGCTTGTTTTAACCCATAGAGTGATTTGTGGAGTTTCCAAACTGCTTTTGGAGGCAAGCTTTCACCAGGAGGTGGTGTGTAACCTGGTGGCAACTCCATGTAAATCTCTTCATCAAGATCACCATGCAAAAAAGCATTTGTAACATCCATTTGAGTTAGAGACCAGTTGTGTTTGGCAGCCAAATCCAGTAATAATTTGACTGTAACAAGCTTTGCTACTGGAGAGAATGTATCAATATAATCCACTCCTTCTTGTTGAGTATAACCCTTAGCAACCAATCTAGCTCTGTATCTGTCAATAGTCCCATCAGCATGATGCTTTATCCTGTAAACCCATCTGCAGCCAATGGGCTTCTTTCCTTCAGGCAATGTGACCACAGAGAATGTACCAGTGTTAACACACGTTTGTAGTTCTTCATTCATAGGTCCATGCCACTTTTCAGACTTGATAGCCTCAGCAAAATTTTTTGGTTCTGACTCCGCAGAAATGTTGAAAATGAATTGTTGATAGTGATCATTCAGCTGAGAGTAATCAAGTACCGTTTGCAATGGATGGGAAGTATTACCACTGTCATTAGGGATGTGTCGTACAAGATTGCAGTGATAATCAGCCAAATAAGTTGGCTTACGAGTGTTCCTCTTAGGCCTGTTTCCATCAACAAGAATAGTAGAATCTGATTCTACTGAGACATTACTGTTATCAGATAAAACTTCAGGAATAAGATGAGGAATGGAAGAAGAAGATGATGATGAATCAGGAATAGGAAGAGGAAGTATAGTAGAAGAGAAAATATCAATGGTGGAAGAAGAGAGATTAGAAGACTGAAAAGGAAAGATATCCTCATGAAATAAAACATTTCTTGAGATTGAAATGGAATGAGTTTCAAGATCAAGGACTTTATAACCTTTGTATCCAGAAGGGTAACCAAGAAAAACTGAGGGTGTTGCTCTAGGAGAGAATTTGTGTCTATCTTTTGGATAGGTAGACACATAACAAAGACAACCAAAACTTTTAAGATTTGAATAATTTGGTTTCTTTTGGAGTAATAGTTCATAAGGAGTTTTATTTTGGAGAAGAGTTGAAGGAGTTCTGTTTATGAGAAAGACAGAAGTGCGAACACAATCTGACCAATATTGTAATGGCACATTAGATTGAAAAAGAAGAGCCCTGGCCACATTTAGAATGTGTTGATGTTTTCTCTCCACAACCGAATTTTGTTGTGGTGTATCAACACAAGAAAAGTAATGAAATATTCCTTTGGATTGAAGAAGAGAAGTAAAAGAAAGTTCAGGGGCATTGTCTGAACGAATGGCTTTGATTTTACTAGAAAATTGTGTTTCAACAGTTTGTATAAAAGTGGGAAAGACTTTTAAAACATCACTTTTTGATTTCAAGAGATAAACCCAAGTTACTCTAGTGCAATCATCCACTATAGTAAGAAAATAACGAAAGCCTTCAACTGAAACAACAGAGAAAGGACCCCAAACATCCAAATGTATAAGATCAAAAGGTTTCTGAGACAGATTATTAAGAAAAGGAAAAGGTAAACGTTTCTGTTTTGCAAGATGACATGTCTGACAATGTGACCAATCTTTAAGTTTTGTTTTTGAAAGAGAAAGATCTTCAGAAAGAGCTTGAATCTTGGGAAAAGATGGATGACCCAGTCTTGAATGCCAAAGAGAACTAGAATCAGAAACAGTGAGATTGCAAATGGAAGAAGATGGAGCTTGAGATGATGAAGATGAAGTTGCAGGATCCAGAAAATAAAGTTTATTCTCAAGATGACCTTTACCAATCATCAAGCCCCGAGTAAGCTCCTGAATTGTGCAAAAGGAAGGGAAAAAATTAACTGAGTATGCACAATGTTGAAGAAGTGAACTGACACTGATGAGATTAAGATGAAAAGATGGAATGAAAAGGACATTTTTAAGAAGAAGTTTATCTGATAACAAAACAGTTCCAGATTGGTTGATAACAATCTGAGAACTATTAGGCAATTTCACAGTAGTATCAGGAATACTATTAATGTCAGCAAACAAGTTTAAGTTGCAACACACGTGAGTAGTGGCACCAGAGTCAATAATCCATGCATTAAAATTAAGGCATGGTTCTGAGAGGGTTGTGCAAATGATGTTACCTGCAGAAGTAGAGGAATATGTGACACCAGGAGTCTCAGAAATGCTTGGCATAGAACAGGTGGATTTGGTAGTCAATTGAGAAGCTAACTGTGCAATCTGCTCAGATGATAGCTGAGCCAAAGCATTAGACACTTGGTGAAAATGATCGTGTACCGCAGGAGATGTTGTAATAACATTGCCAACCATATTATCTCTTGATTCTTTCTGACTCTGCATTCGTGCCTGATGAGGGATGAATTGTTGACCATGTTGTTGTTGCTGCTGTTGTTGAGGAGCAAAAATAGGTCGAGACTGAAACTGCTTTGGAGCAAAAGTAGGAGCAACATTCTGATTACCATAGGATTGAGAACCATAAGACTGAGCTGGAGACTTGTAACCAAGTGGATAACCATGAAGTTTGTAACACTTGGTAACAATATGTCCCTGCAACCCACAGTAAGTACAAATGGGACGTTGCTTAGGTCGATAACCACCTGAAACAGCGCCAACAACTTCAGAAGAACCAGAGCAATCATTAAGGACTGGATTGTGCTGGAAATTTTGATCATAAGAAGATGGAGCCTGCTGAGAACTCATCTGAAAAACTACACCACCAGCCTGAGGAGTTTGCTTGATTTCCTGTTGATGTTCATGTTGAATCACCAGATTCAATGTTTTTTCCAAATCAGGCAAAGGATCACGCATGATGATAGATTCTCTGACATTTTCATATGATTCATTGAGACCAAATAGAAACTTAATCACAAAGTTTCTCTCAAAAAGTTCCATCCATTTACTATTCAGATCACAATCACAGCCACCACATTGACAAATAGGAAAATCTTGAGCACTTTTCACTTCTTCCCAAATCGTAACCAGTTTTGTGTAAAAAGTATTAACATCCAAAGAACCTTGACGAAGTCCAGCAAGTTTTTGTTCAATTCGATAGAGTCTAGGAACATTGTTTTGCTGGTAGATCTTCAATAATTTTTGCCAAATACCATGTGCAGTCTTCACATATAACACGCTTTGGCCTATAGTTTTGGAAACAGAGTTCATGAGCCAAGAGCGTACCACATCATTAACTCTGGACCAAGTCGCTGCATCTTTATGGCCATCATCGGGTTTAGGAAGACTACCATCAACAAAACAAAGCTTATTACGACCGTTTAACGCCATGAGCATCGATTGATACCATGATCCAAAATCGCTAGCGCCAGTAAGACGATCTGACACCAACACCAAACCAGAATGATCATTATTAGTGAGAAAATAAGGATTGTCATAGGAATCGCGAGTCGTATTCGCCATTGAAACGAAGCCGAGATAACGCGAAGCTTAACAAACGAAAAAAAAATGAAAAAGAGCAATCGGAGCTCAAAAAAGTTGAAACAAAGCTCGATCCGAAACAATCGGAGATCGATTCAAAGAAAAACAAGCTCAAATCATGAAGATCGAAGCTCGAAGATGAAGCAAGGAATGAGAAATCGAGTTGCGGAAGGAGAGCGAATATGCTCTGATACCATATCAGATAAGAGATAATCAGAAAGTTGTTATTTCTCATTAAGCGTAAAAGTGTTTACATGTACAGTATATATAGTGAATAAAATTACATGTGAGTAAAAACTATTTACATGTATTACTATACTCTAATATTATGCACATTTATATTGGGTTTATTGCAAGAGCGCTAAAGTTGTTATTCAAAATGTGGAATCATGAAACAACACCCCTAATCGTAGCAGTCATGTTGACAAAAGAAAAATAGCAGTCGCTCTCGTTTATAAATAAGACTTTCGAGCACTCATTATTGTATGTATAGTCAATACCTTGTTAGGTGAGTATATATTACTTTGCTACCTGAGGTAAACGAATATAAAACATGTTAAATTTTGACAAAACAAAAACAGATTTTAAAACACATTCTTTGAAAAAATTCCACTTAATCATGCAGCCTTTGAAATAAATATTTAAAAGAGGATTTAACAGTAGAATATACTTTTAAACGTATATATATGTAAGTTAGACTAATCAATTTGGCTAGGTGCAGTGATTGGAGTCTGGAGATCGATAAGACGATAACATGATTAAGCCTTCCATATTTATTGCAAAAAATTACACATACTCCAAACTCTTCCCTTCGTTTCAAATTCATAATCAATCATAAACCATTCGTGACAAAAAGAAGAAGAAAATAATTTTTTTTTAATCGAATTGCATAGGATTAGAAAGACCAAAAAAAATATAGAAAATAATAAATCATGCTCTACGAGACTATGAACAATATAGCGAAAGAAAAAAGAGAGGATAAAAGTACATACAAGAACCCAACAACCTCTTCTGTCATTGGAGAGGAAATGACCCTAACATGTGCGATATTATTATGGTGAAAATTTTAAAAAGAACTTCTCGTACATAAATGTTTGAAATTACTTATATAGCAAAGGACATAAATAAAATAACAAAGTGTGTTTAACTGATGCAGACGTACATGCGAAAAAGGTGTCTCGAAATCGACCTGGAAATGATGTCGCATTTGTCCATTACTCAAATCTTTTTGCAACACTAATTCAATCATTATTTGCTGAAGGAGACATGTCTTAGCTATGAAACAAATTCCAAAACTATGTCACAAGCGTAATTACAATCCCTGACCCGGTGAAGAAAAATACCAAAATGAGCATCCGTACCTGATTTTTGGGATTGGATTAGAGATTTAGAGCAGGACATCCAAACTATGTCACAAGCATAATATCATCACATTTTGTGCTTTCGTGGAGTGGCGATCAATATGTACTACTTCCTTTTGCGTTCAAGTGATTTTCGGTGCTCTTCTGATAAGTTGAAGTGGGAGGTCATCCTCTGTGAGGAGAGGATTGAAACACAAAAGAAGAGGAAATAATCTTTGTTGTTTTATCTGTGTATTTGTGTAATATATCCAATGGTACAAATTTCATCGCATAATTGTTGTTTTCTTCTTATAGATTATATTGGAAAAAATCCATAACTTTCTATTTATATCTTATCATTTACTATTTTATGAATTTATTGTAATTTCTTTAGATGGTCCTCTCTACTTGAAGCGAAGTTGGCCCACAGTCAACAATAAATTTTCGTTTTATTCTTTCACGAAAGCTTGATAAGAAAAAAATATATATATACACAGACACATGCATAAGTAAGTATAGATTATGTCAAAGAAAAATGGATGTCGATTATTTGTGTTAGAGTTCTGTTTTGTTAAAATTCCATAGGCAGATGGATAAAAATCAAAGGATGTGTGTGTAAATTGTTGAATCCACCATAGTTATATCTTAATAATATTTTGTCGAAATTAGGAAAAATATAAACGTCTAAACACCAATAATGGTGTCCAGAAATCACGTGACAAATGTTTCATAATTTGTTTTACAAATGAAAAAATGATAAGAGGTTACTATAAAAGAAAAACATTTGGTAAAAAAAGTCGTCAAATAAAACAGAAGCGGACCACGTAGGTGCCCATTTGCATGTCTTTTGGATTTTTTCAGGTAGTTATATAGGATTTCCGTAGAAAACGATTAAAATCAAGAAAAATAGAAATGTCGACCAGTAAATTCGTAATGTCTGGTATTTATAAAGTTAAGATGTAAGAGATAGTAAGTATTATATAATTTGATGTAGTTTAAAAAGTATATATATATATGGTGAAAATTTTAACTTTATTAAGTGATTTTGTTATGAGAATATATATCATTTTCTAAACGATTAATTGTAACAGTATTTTACCCTACAATTAAAAAAAAAAAACAGTATTTTACCCTCGCGATTCCATTTTCGACACTCTGATAAAAATGATGTTAATTAAGAAATGTAAGGTTTGCCCAAAAAAAAAAAAATTAGAAATGTAAGGAAGTCTAATCCCCGGGGGAATGAATAAATGAGAGTAGAATTGAAGATGCATGGAATGGTGTGTGGGAAAGGCAAAGCACATGCCTTCACAAGTTGCGTGAGGGCAAAGTATCTATTTCCGGTGAAAAACTATCATGCACTCTCAGCCGTTGGATCACTTTCTTCCTTCATCATGCTTCCGTCATCCTCTTTGCTCCTACGCCATCTTGTATTATATAGTAGTAGTATTCATTTACTAATTTTTACTAGATTTTCTTACGGACTAACCTTCGTTTCAATAAATAAACAAATTGCTTCCTAACTTTCAATTGTTTCTCAAAAAAAAAAAAAAAAGTTAAGTCATTCAGAGTTATCAAATTTGAAGAGCTTAACTGGTACATTAGAGTGGACATATACTATATGTCAATTATTACAGAATATAATATAACAACAATTACACTAGTTTACCAATATATATTTTCTCAATCAATTAGATTGTAAGGATAAATAGAGATTGGTATTGTTTCATTCCAAAACTGTCAGACAGTAAATATTTTTAATCAGTATTAATGTTGGAGCTTAATTATTTTTATTTAATACTGTATGTTGGAGTTTATTTTTTACTATTTTTAACATGTTGGTCTGGGCAGGGGTTAGGTTAGATGGATGGTATAAATATATGTATAAACATTAAATATGAATTTTATAATAATTATTTAAAGTATCCTTTTTTTCTTTCCCAGAGAAGCTCAAGATCAAACATGCTCGGCCTTATTCAGTAGTTTTTATAATATTTTCTGCAGCTATTCTGCTATTGTTTACTCTCCTACCTATTAGACCTCCCAATTGTTAGTCATCTTTTATTCCCCTAAAATAGACCCAATAAACAAATGTATATGTATATATATATATATATATATGTACCCTTAAGCTGAAGAAAAACAATTTAAGTATAAGCTTGAGGAAAAAAATAGTATATTACCATCACAAAAGATTTTGTAGAACTTAAGTTAGAAAAATATCTTGTAACTTGAATCCATGACGTAACAGTATTTTTACCTTAGATGGGAAAGGTAGTGCAAAAAAAGCGTCGATAGTATTTATGAAAGTAAAGAACGCGTCTACACCTTCTTAAACTATAGTATATGACTATATGCTTTAAGATTATTATATTCTATTTCAAAGAAAAAATATATTCTTAATGTAAAATTATTTGGTAAATAATGGATTAATATATATATCCTTTATATTTTTGTAGTAAATTATATAACAACATTCGTTAACACTAGAAATGATGCTGCAATTAAATATCAGTGTAATGCTAATGACAAACTTTGATTGTGTTCGTCAAATCCCCAAAATAGATATAAGTATATATATAACTTACCAATGAAAAGGCTTTTTAAGAACCTGAGACTAAACACTGATGACGAATGCTAACGTTAGTGCATCGACCATCGAACACGGCCTAACTATACGTATCATTTATATCACACAGTTGACTGTGAATTACGTGTAACTTTTTTCAGATAAAATGTGTATTATTGCTCTATTAATTGCGTCGAAATAACAAGCAACATATCTTTTGTTTTTCTTCTTTTGGTAACATTTCGAGAAGCACGCAAAGAACATAATTTTTTTCAGGATGTTACTAAGAAATGACATCAAAAAACAAATTGACCATTATTTTTTCTCCCAATAATTGCATTTATCTTTTCAAATGGGTCATATCCTTCTAACTCTAAATAGGTTGATTCTTTGGGTTTTCGTGTAGCCTAACTTTTTTTTTTTTTTTTAAATTAAACCTTTTAGTTCTTCTTTCTTGTTTATATATTCCTCCTAAGTCCTAATCACCAACCTCACCTGAGTATACCTTTTCATATCCCCTACAAAATTATACCATAATACATAATTAGCATATATTTTCCTATTATAAATCTTTATATTAATACTGAAGTATCGTCATACTTCAAATTCAAATCGTGGAATCCAGTGTGTTTAAGAAAAAAATCACCGAACATGATCGTACATACATAAATATGATATAGGCAAATAGAATAAGAAAAAAGGAAATAGTACTGTAAATCAATAAAGAATACGGACTGCAAGAAGTAGAAAAAAGTAATAATGATGGAAAAAGATAAAACATCACGCAAAACCTTAAAAGAAAGAAAGTCTTCTGGTTGTCGTGTGTTACTCTCTCCTCAAATAGTTAGCCAAAGTTTTCACGTCAAATTTTTAACCCTCAAAAACACCATTTTTTCATCTCTCTCTCCTTCGTATCATACTATATTAGAACTACGAGTACCCACCTCTCTCTTTCACCTAACCCTCTCTCCCTATACTCTCCATTCGCTCTCTACCTCTCTCTCTCTTTCGCTTTCTATCTCCTAGAAAAATGTCAGTCAACCATTACTCCACAGACCACCACCACACTCTCTTGTGGCAACAGCAACACCGCCACACCACCGACACAACGGAGACAACCACCACCGCCACATGGCTCCACGACGACCTAAAAGAGTCACTCTTCGAGAAGTCTCTCACACCAAGCGACGTCGGCAAACTCAACCGCCTCGTCATACCAAAACAGCACGCAGAGAAATACTTCCCTCTCAATGCCGTCGTAGTCTCCTCTGCTGCTACTGACACGTCATCGTCGGAGAAAGGGATGCTTCTAAGCTTTGAAGACGAGTCAGGCAAGTCATGGAGGTTCAGATACTCTTATTGGAACAGCAGTCAAAGCTATGTCTTGACTAAAGGATGGAGCAGATTTGTCAAAGACAAACAGCTCGATCCAGGCGACGTCGTTTTCTTCCAACGACACCGTTCTGATTCCCGGAGACTCTTCATTGGGTGGCGCAGACGTGGCCAAGGCTCCTCCTCTGCCGCAGCCACTAACTCCGCCGTGAATATGAGTTCTATGGGAGCTCTTTCTTATCATCAAATCCACGCCACTAGTAATTACTCTAATCCTCCCTCTCACTCAGAGTATTCCCACTACGGTATATATTTCTCTTTTTAACCAAATTATTTGACTCTTTTTTTTTTATCAAATAATTTTAATCTCTTTTTCTTTTGACATTTTTTATTTTTCTACGAATGAATTGTTCGTGTCCTAGAGTATCGACTATACAATGTTGTCGGGAGGATTAAAACATTACACCCAAATGTAGATATTTATAGCTAATAGTGTACGATAAATTATATTTAGTTCTACAAAATACTATATGCTTCGGTTTATCAAAAAAAAAAAAATACTATATGCTTCATTATTAAAAACCTGAGATAAGTAACGTTATTATACAGCTATTAAGTAATAGAAGAAAAAAAAATGACCACCTCGACTGCTTAATTTCTCCAAGTTGTAGTTAATATAGTAGCTATACACGCGCATATAAGAGCGCGTGAAGAAGACCGTCCAATCCCCTGGGACAAACGTGCTTTTTGTTCAGTTGTGTACTTTTGTGTTTTTGTTTTTGTTTTTGGTTTCTTTCAATTAATTAATGACACGCACGTGTCGGTGATTACAGGAGCCGCCGTAGCAACAGCGGCTGAGACTCACTCCACACCATCGTCATCCGTCGTCGGAAGCTCAAGGACAGTGAGGCTTTTCGGTGTGGATTTGGAGTGTCAAATGGATGAAAACGACGGAGATGATTCTGTTACCGCCGCTGCCACCACCGTTGATCTCCCGATGGTTACTACGGCCAAAACATGTACTATTATTACTCTCATCCTCATAATATGGTAATTAAACTATTTTAACTCTTTTAAATGTTATTTATATATCTGATTCAGTTTAGGTAGAGTTACATTACATCATCATCATATACTATTATTAAAGATACATTATTTAAAAAACAGATGGATGACGCTGTTTCTCGAGACGAGACAGTTGAAATTATAATTAAATAAACGAGATTGATTAGGAGCAAATAATTAATTGATATAATGAAGACTAGAGGAAGGAATCAGGAATCTGTTAAGAGAGACACTAGACTTTTGAGCAGTCGCACATGGCCACTTTGTTAGTGACTTTGATTTGTTTTTTTGTCTGAGCCCACTTTCATTTATTTTAGTATTACATAGTTTTTAACTAACCCTAATTATATATAAAGTATATATGTTGGTCTCAGACTCAGTAATCACTGTTGCTTTTCTTGTTTACTGGCGCCGCAATGTTATTCTTATAATGCTAAAGAAAAGAAAATGACTATGAGCATGAATAAGGAAATGTGTACAAATTTGATGTTTTGTTATAATTATGGATGTTACAATACAGAGTTTCTTATTATTATTACTATGTGTTATATTTTGGAAAAAAAAAAAAAACAGAATATAGCTTTCACGGGGGAACGATGAAGGAGCTGAGAGATAAGACGACGAGGATGAGAGATCCAAAGAAGTGACAACATTTTCGGAATTGACTTAAAAGCTTTATGGGACCAGACTTTGTAGCCACATAGGCCATTTTTCTGGCAATTTGTATGCAATTTTTAATAATATCTCATTAGCTTCCGTACTGTATGTAACTAATTTGGAAAAGAAAAAAAAATCGCTGAATTTGAGGAAAAAGTCTTTTTTTTTCTTTACTTCCAAAGTCAGAGAAGAAGAGCAAATTTGTTTAACTCATAACTAAAAAAAGCTAGGTTTTCTCCAATTGATATGATGATGATGATGTATTCACATACATGCATTATGTATAGTTGTACTTGTCAAATGATGATTTTTTTTTGGAGGGGTGAAAAAGATGAAATTGGGAGATTGTTATAGAAACAAAAGTGGGGCCAACCAAATGGTGTTTATTATTGTGGAGTTTACTATATTCATGTTTTCACCTTTTTACTAGCCTCTTTGATAGTTTAACTTTTTTTTTGTTTGGTGAACAATGGCAATTGTAAAACAAGTTCAATTTTGGGAGAGAAACCAAAAATGTAAGGGAATGGTTCAATTCAAATCAGATCAATCAAGTCACAAGTATATATATCAATGTAAGTTATCTCTGAAGACTGAGAGTCTACAAATTTTGACAAAAAGAGATAAAAAAAAGAGTCCTACAAGAAGCTGTTTTTTCATGTACTAAGGTCAGATGAACAGTGAATCATCTGTTGAAAGCGATTGTCTATTCATGTACTGCTTCTTTTAGTGCTCCTTCTCTCATATAAAAGAAAAATCAATCATTGGGATCAGTTATCCACCTCCATGTGCTTCCAAAAAGAGTTTTGTGGTATGATCCATCCAATGATATCTTTTCACACATACATTGTTTCTTCATCATTTCTATATCTCTTTGAAAACCACTAAACATGGGTTTTGAAGCCATAATCCCATGGGTTTTAACCAGCTTTCTGATATAACCCTCCTATATTACTGCAACAGAAATACAGTGTCCATTTACAGATCTAACCTAAAACCAAAGAGTTGTTGAAGAGAATTGATGTGTTGCGTTTTTAACGGTTTCGAGTCTTGGTTTAGTCCATGTTTTGAGTCATCTATCGTATCAAAGTCCGTCTTTTGCGCCTTTTCGGTTGTGTCTTGAGTCCTTTGCAGGCTATAGGTGCTCGAGCTGGATTCGGAGCATCTTGTGCATGATTGAGCCTATTCGGAGCTAAAACAATGGAGAAACGGTACAAGAGATCACCAGGAGCTGGGGATCGATCGATCCAAGGCGTGGATCGATCGATCCCAATTGTGACGATGAAACCAAAAGTTCCAGTCGCTCGAGATCGATCGATCCCAGGAGGGGATCGATCGATCCAACCCTCATTCGTCCGAGACAATTGATTCAGCATTTCTGGATCGATCGATCCACCCATGGGATCGATCGATCCAACCCTCATCCGTCCAAGACCGTGATTCAGCATATCTGGATCGATCGATCCACCCATCGGATCGATCGATCCGAGCCTCGACGCCCGAGACGGTTTTCCTAAACCGGGTTTTGTCTTCCTTTTTTTTTTTTGTACTTGGGTATAAAAACCCCAGAGACCTAATTTTCTTTTCACGTTTTTTTTCTGCAATTTTTCTGAGACTTCTCTCTTGTAAGCAACCTTGGGATTCTAGAGATTCATCCTCTTTGACAATTTGGAGAAGATTTCTAAACCCTATTTCTTATTTTCATTGCAATTCAATTATGTCTTCTTCATCTATTTGTCTTGTTTCTGTTGCTATGTGTGAGTAGTCTTTTAATTAGGTGTTAGGGTTCTAATTAGGAGATTCGATAGATTAATGGATTAATTGTTGTTTGGAATTCTCATTCTCTAGGTTCTTTGATTCACATGTTCTTAATGCTAGAATAGGATTGATCACCCTGTTGTAGAACCTAGGTTTTTCTATGCATCAAAAGTGTTCGATAGAATGCCTGAAAGAATGTGAATTGAGCAATGTATTTCTAGCCAACGAAAGTTGAAGTTAGGACGCATTGTGAACTAAATGAACTTGTTTGATAATGCGAATTTGACTAGGAAATTACATGCGAAAGTTTAGTAATCGAGTAGTCAAATTTAGTGATTAATGTCTTGAAAGAGAATTAGTCTAAGTTGTGTTCATGTTCAAGAACGGTTCGTAATTGTTGAATTCCTTGTCCCATGTTTCCATTGTTTATTGATCTCTGAAATACCCTAATGCCTAATGTCTTTAAATCTTGAAACTTAAATCGTTTAATTTAATTGCATTTTTATTTTACAATTCGGAAAACTCAAACAAAACAACTTTTTAGTTTTAGCTAAGAACAAGTCTCGAAAATCCTTAGAGTATCTTTGGTCTTTGTGGATCGACCTCGAATATACTGCCTAACGGTTAAGTGTATTGAGTTAATTACTCGAGCAATCAAGTTGGCGATTCCCAACGTAACTCTCGAATATCACCTTTACATCAAAACATTATTCTCCATCCTCAACAAGTCTGTTGAATCATCTACTTACATTAATCGTCGACTCTAGCTAATCAGCTAATAGTTATGCGGATGTGGTGATACGCATAGACTTAACTCTCTTATGTCATAGACTTATCTAATTCCTCTACAGGCAAGAGATTTCTAGTCAGACAGGGTACTCTAAGTCTCTAAGACTAGTCCCAAGGCTGCTTTTATGTCAAGAGAACCTGTTGCTCAGAAACTATAGGTAGTGAGACGGCTATAGCTTGGTCATGACTTATGAGTAATAGAAAAGCAAATTTCCATTCTACAATCATTTAAGTGGATGCTTTGTCAAAAAGAAGCTGTCGAAACTATCTGCGTAAGGCACCAATGTAGTAAAGCTAAATCTTGATTGGACAGAAAGTTTGCATAACAGAGATGGAAACAATACAACCTTATCATGACCACTCACTACCTACAAATATTCGGGTTGTATGCGCACATGTCCCAATTTTAAGTGCAGTAGCAAGTGCTAATCTTTAAGGCAAGCGCATTTGTTGACTTGACAGCATAGGTCGATAATCAACAGGTAATGCAAAATGAGTTTTAAGCTGCTTTCGTTTCGATCTTACTTAGCCACAGGTGATTTTTTTAAGGGCCCATGAAGATTCAGAAAAGATACTTACTTGTTGACTTGAAGGCTAATTGATCTCCGCTCAATGGTTTAGTGGCTCTGTAAGTGGGAGAGGGACCCTCAGCCATGTGCCATTATCACTAGTCTTTGAAGCTTTTGGCTAAAGTTTAGATGCTCAGTGGCCTCCTCCTGCATTAAGGGTTTGTCCTGCAATAAAAGTTTTTATCATAACAAGACTTAAAGTACAGTTCTGAATCGACTGCTCAACTTTTCCCTTGAAATCTATCTGATATCTATGCTTTTTAACAACTTCTAAGGGCCAGCCAACTTTTTCTGCAACAGCATTATGAAGACTGTTACAGATAGCATGGATTAAAATTCCACTAACTATGCTTTTAACGTGGGAAGAAAACAAGGGTATGGAGATTACCAAAGAAAATTGAAAGTCTTTCCTCTGAAAAAACGAAACATCTTTTTCAAACAGTTGCTTACACTATTGTTTCAGCATGTCCAAATAATCCCCTGAGTCCTTCACCAATACAAGGTACCCGTGCAATGAGCCAGCTTGTGCTCAGAAAAGTCCTGGAGAATGAAATCTGAATAAGCTGTAAAGGGAATCAAAACCCATCACAATATATCATTAAGTATCACATAAGTTTCTGTAACATGTCCTCCATGCAGCAGTTTCACAGAGAAGAGGCTGCGAAAATTGGAACTTAAATCTATGAAGCACATTTGTCAAGCTAAATGTTTTTGGTTTCTAGAAGTTACTTCACAAATAGGGTACATTGAGCATGAAAGACTAAGTAGTTGATAGAAATCTTTTGATTGTTGTGGTACACCATCAAAGAACCCAAAATCTAGCTACGTACATACTCGCATTCACATATTAAACCCTGCTTTTGGAGCTAACTAAAAGGTCAGGTAGTCTTTTTGGACTTGTCAGATTCATCTGCAGGGGCTTCAGACTCTGCTTTACTCTGCATAACTTGCTGCAAACCCTCATGGTAGCCTTTTATAAAGCTTGCAAGAGCATCTTTATAATGAGAAGCTCGTGTCATGTACAGACGATGTAAAGCAGGCCTTAAAGTCTCCATGCCACCTCTTGCGGCTACCGCTGTATCGAAGAGTAACATGAAAAGAATGAAAAACAAGCGATTTTGAATAAAAGGATAGACATAGATTATACACTTTAGCGGCAGTGAATTTTAGCTGGGAAAAGCACTTCTCAATATCAATAACAAACGTTTGGTGACACCAACGGAGAAGCATTACTAATAGTTCTAAGAAGATGTGCTAGCCAGATTACAATTTCAAATGACTGCCATTACCAACTTCAATTATTTCTTTGAATATAAGTCAGATACATATAAAGTAGGCAATAGCTTAATAGAAGTTCTTACCAAGATCTTCCAAAACAGAGGGCTCGTTCTCTGTCTCTTTAGCTTGTTTTTTAGGTTCAGCATCCCCTTGCTTCTTGTAGTCATTTGGACGAAGTTCAGGACCTATATCTCGCACCCAGCTTGCAGCATAAAGCCTTGAAGCTTCCTTCAACACCTAATCACAACCATGAATATTTCACACAGTGATTAGCACTAAATTTACTATCATCTAGAGAAGAAAGCACCAATTACTCTGATAATAGTGAGAAGTGGGATTACAGACTTGTTGTAGAAAGGAAGAACCTTTTAGCACAAACTAGATAATTCTCACATTTGTTTTCCAGATATTCCACAATATATATAAATGAAATCACACGCTTCCAGATTCTGTATCATCTCAAAACTCTGCTGATTAAGGACCTAATTGAGAATTCATTCACTCTAAATCGGACCAAAAAAAAAAAACAAATAGAGCACAAGAAGATCAGAGCACGGAAAAAAAGCGAACTTTGTTTATCTTTGAAAGAAAGTTTTGAATACCCAGATCATATACACAGAAAAATACCGGGAATTTCAAAGAAAAAGAGGAAGAGAGAGTGAAGGAAGCTCACGAGAAATCGCTCGTGCCACGTCAATTTGCGGCGTTTAACGACGTGGGGAGGATCGGGAAGTGATGAAGGTAAGACGATTTCTTTGAGATCGTAACGAATGTAATCGGAGACCTTACGATACACAACCTTCAGCTTCATCTTTCACTATCCCGGAGAAGAGACAGTCGCCGATCGCAGATCAGTACTCAGCGCCGGTTTAATTTATTTGGGAACTGGGACGGGATTATAAAGTTTGGTTTAGGATTCGGTTCACTCTGATAATGATTTAATTGCTCGGTTTAGCTGATTGTATTGAAACAATCATATCTTTCCCACAAAACCGAAAATTTAGGGAAGGAAACATCAAACAATCTTTCCTTTTTAGGAAACATCAACAATATTATTACAAAGTAAACCATCAGATTGGCCGGTTCAATTTTGTTACAGACTAAGGGCATAGCACAAAACCCCATAAGTTGGAACACATCGAAAGGACCCAAGAAGCTTCAATCAAACACTAATTTGCACAAAATGGTAGTTTTGTTAAATATCATTTTCTACTTAATTATTTATGATATATATTTTTCTTCAAATCATTGTATCTACCAAATAAATGAGTAACAATTAAACTACAAGTATATTTGTATCCCATTATGATTCTATAATGAAATGTAAAAGACACTTAATTAGACCAAAAGGGTGCATCGTGCATCTTGCAGCTTGATGACATGTTTTCAACACGGTTCGACAAACAAAGCGATTTAACAAACTGAAATTAGTTAGACGTGACGTCGTCGCTAATCACAATCCGGAAGATGTGAAGACGATGAACGTGGGGTCAAGGAAGCTTCCACCATGAATCAATAATGATACACACACTAATTAAGTAATTATTTGATTTATTCCTTACATATGATTTTTATTTTTATTATTCCTTATAAGTTTGACGTCTCTCTCCCTCTGGTACACACACTAATGACTTTTTATTATTCCTTAGGGAAAAAGAAGAAGACTTGTTCAAAGAGAGAAAGAAGAGATCACACACAACATGGATCATCATCAACTCATCTCCCTCTGCTCATTTTCGTACATCTTCAAGATTAAGAAACATCTCTTCGTTAGCCTCTTTCTACTTAGCATCCTCATCTTCTCGAGCGTCGTCGTCGACGTCTTGCCCTTTCTTCGTATCGGATTGTTATCGTCGTCCTCGTCGCAAACCGTAACAAAGGAGTGCGATTACTCCGAAGGCAGATGGGTTCGTCGAACAGGAACATCATCTGATAATGGATTACTATACGGTGAAGAGTGTCGCTTTCTTGATTCCGGTTTTCGTTGTCATAAGCATGGAAGAAAAGACTCTGGTTATCTTGATTGGCGATGGCAACCACACGGCTGCGATCTTCCACGGTAACACATTGTGCCACGTCACCATTCTACTTTTTTCTTTTAAAAATGTATTTCTTGCTTGGACCTTAAGTTATATATTGATTCTATTGCAAAGGCGTTTGAGTTACAAGCTAAACACAAGAGATTAGGGTCTGGTTCACTTTCTTCTGACTAAAGAAAGCTTTGCTCTGTCTCGTTTACCTTAGTTCGCATTTGCTTTTGTTTCTTTAGCAGTTAATGATCAGTGTTTTTCTTTTTTTGGCTATTGAATGGTTTAGATTTAACGCAAGTGATTTTCTTGAGAGGAGTCAGAACGGGAGGATAGTGTTCGTGGGAGATTCTATCGGAAGAAACCAGTGGGAATCTCTTATGTGCATGCTCTCACAAGCAATACCTAATAAATCTGAAATCTATGAAGTAAATGGGAACCCCATAACTAAACACAAGGGCTTTCTCTCCATGCGATTCCCTCGGCAAAACCTCACTGTTGAGTATCACAGAACACCCTTTCTTGTCGTGATTGGCCGGCCACCGGATAAATCACCGAAAGATGTCAAAACCACTGTGAGAGTCGACGAATTTAACTGGCAGTCAAAAAGATGGGTCGGCTCAGATGTTCTGGTCTTCAATTCAGGGCATTGGTGGAACAAAGACAAAACTGTGTTAACGTATGAAAAATCCCTCAGCTTCTATGATCAGAATTCGACATTCTCTTCCTTTTTAACTGAGTTTATTTTTTTGTGTGTGCAGGGGATGCTATTTTGAGGAGGGAAGAAAAGTGAACAAGACAATGGGAGTGATGGAGGCATTTGAAAAGTCTTTGAAGACATGGAAGTCATGGGTCTTGGAGAAACTTGATCCTGAGAAGAGTTACGTCTTTTTCAGAAGCTACTCTCCAGTGCACTACAGGTTAGAACATATTCAAATAAAAGTTGTTATACTATCTTCTTGCGAGACCAGGGTCTTTAAAAGTTTTGAATCCTTCGTTGTTTCAGAAATGGGACATGGAAATCGGGTGGTCTATGTGATGCAGAGATTGAGCCTGAGACTGATAAAAGGAAGATGGAACCTGATGCGAGTCAAAATGAATATGTCTATAAAGTAATTGAAGAAATGAGATATAGACATAGTAAGCTTAAGTTTCTGAACATTACGTATCTGACAGAGTTCAGGAAAGATGGTCATATTTCTCGGTATCGAGAGCAAGGCACTTCTGTTGATGTTCCTCAAGACTGTAGCCACTGGTGCCTACCCGGCGTACCAGATACATGGAATGAGATTCTCTATGCGCAACTCTTGTCAATGAACTATAGAACAAAGTGATTTCTTGAGGTATAGAATGAATTTATGTATCTTGATCTAGTCATGATTCTGTTTCATCAATGCCTTCTTCAGGCTCTGTTTCATTTGTTTGCATTTGCTTGACCTTCTCGAGCTGTCTCAACAGGTTCAACCTTTCGGCTCCGTAGGTTGAAGGTATCTGAACAAAAATAAAGAAATTTTTTGTCAACTTGATAGTAGAAATGGAAGAAATGTACAGAAGAGAAGAAGCAAGTACAAAAGAAGCATTACCAAGCCTGGTACATATCTCTGAATTGCAGCAAGCATAGCCGCATGACCAACTGCTGTGACCTGTTAGACATAAGTGTACAGAATAGCTTAGTTCAAAGACTCAGACACTTTTTTTTTTTTTGTTCAACAATTCAAAGACTCGGACATATTTGTAAATGTAATGATGCAGTGATTGGTTTACGGGATTTGTACAAAGAGCAACCCAACAAACCAGTATAACGTTGAAGAAAACAGAAACGGTATTATGAGGATGAACAACCAACGCGAGTGGAGATATGATTTTGGTGAAATTGAGAAGGTTAGTTTTTACTCACAGGAAGAAGCATAAGAACACCAATGGGAACAACTGATGCTAAGTCAGTCATGGTTCTGCGTAGGGCTTTCTTCTCTTTCTCTGTTAATTCATCTCCTACCACAGACCTCCGAAGGAGCTCCATAGCAGCAGCTGAATCAAACGCAAGAAGCTGAGTACCTTGCCACACGTCCTGTCATAATATCCCAGTAAAGTGCAATGTTAGTAACTAAGTCACGAAGTACGCAAATAGTAAAGGAACAAAGCTGATCAGGAAACGCTGGTTCGGTTAATGAACCGAAGATGCATATGCCATGAGGCTTGGAATGACATTCATACCGTAGTGGTTTCTTTAAGTTGGTCAAGAGTTTTCTCGATGACACTTTCTTTCTTTGAGCTCTGAACCAACTGCACACCTTTCATACTGCTGCTTAATTTAGGAAGATCTTCAGAGGTTCGTCCCTACAGAACATAGAGATATTTAGAATATTGACTATATAGAAACAAATCAAAAATCTAGCAGCAGCGTCTGACTACTAATTACTAACCTCTTCATTTACCGACTCATCTGTACTTCCTTGGACACGCTTCTCCAGCTCTATAAGTTCGTTCCTTAGAAGTTCGAACCGATAGATCTCATTGGGGTTGGAATCCACACTATCTACATTTTCTCTGGATTTCTCAAAATATTCATCTGTCTGCATAATGTAATACCGAAAATGGTTGGATTAAACATAGTATGAAGACCAAATTAGTAATACCAAGTAACGGACTGAAAAACGAATACTACTATGCAGAAATAGCCCCAAAAATAAGATCTGAGATATTCTTTAGGATAGAACATAAGATAAGAAAATGAACCATACCAATGACTCGGGGCCAGGCTTCCTTCTTGGAGTGCGAACAAAGAACCCCCAAAATCCACGATCCCTACTAATGTAGATGCAAAACAATAAATAAGTTTCCACAACCAGAGGAAAACAAAAAGGAACCTACGTTTATAACTCAAATGCAAAGAAGGAATTATTAACAAATAGAACAGGCAACATACTTTGTGCCTTGATCTACAGAATTTATTGAATTCTTTGTGTCTTTTCCTTTTAGATACTGGCTTTGTTCCTTAGAGTACTCCTGAGAGTCACTGTCACCACCTCCCTATATGAACCATATGAGGTTTTAGTCGTCCACAAACGTTCTAAGAAAATCAAATGCATTTTGCAAGGATCTATTTCTCATATTACAAGCACCCATTGAGACTGATGCCACACTTCGTAATGAGGGTGAAGATTGGTGTAGGCTATGGACAGTCTACCAAACTCAATCGTCAGTACTAAGATATCAATCCTAAGTGCATCAAAGAAAAACAATCTGTAATAACAACTAAAAACCTCTTGAAGGGAAGCTGCTTTGGCTCTGAAAGATGCCTCTAAAAATTCAGCCTCTTTCTTGAGCTTCCTTATTTTTTCTAGGTCAGAGCAAGCAGCTTTTATTTGTTCCTTTCCAGAAGCTGAGCTTGATGCATGCAATTTCTGTAGCAAGCTTTCCAGTCTCGCGAGAGCTTCATCTACACTCTCTAGAGCCTGAGAAATAACTGCCGTTAGAATCTATAGTACATGTGATAGTCAACGGAATTGTTAAACAAAAAACTGGATTCAGATAGTGTGCGGAAAAGTGAAGTGGTTTTTCATGACAAATTCATAGGATACAAACCTTGTCAAATGAACTTGACTCTCCATCAGTTGAGGATGAGTTCATGTCAATAAAACCCGCTTCTGTTACTGCTAAACTGCATCACACAATCCAATTGCACACAGCCAAATTACTTGATTGTTAACTAAGAAAGTATGCTCCACAACAGGGGATGCAAGAATGCAAAATGCATAGGGATGGATATGTAAGGCGTTCCAAAGATGGATACACGAAGCTTCTTTCTACACAATTCATCGCTCTTCATGAGCTTACCTTGATATTCCCAGTTCTTCCTGGCACTGGATTAACTTGTTGTGCCTAAAGAATTGAAAATGAAAAAATCAATATGATCGCCAATTACTTTGTTTTTATCCAATTTATTTTATAAACTTGTTCTTAAATACCCCTTGGATAAGAATTTCGCTGCCTTGACATTAGAAGGATTCTCAGGCCATTTGCTGTACTTAATAAAGCTCTGTAGCCAATAAGAGCAAACATTCAATATCTGTGGAAGAGCATCATAATTAGGTGGCCCTTGTGGTCTGCTTTTATGCCCGTGTGATTGTTCGGCTGGCTGGGAGTCCTTTCTGGTTGGATAGAAAGGAATCCAGTCTAGTTCTTCACAGACAACCTACGCTATAAAATTCCATGATAAGATTTCAAAATAGTTGGTGTTCAAAAAAAAAAAAAAAAGATTACAAAATAGTTAAAAGGAAATTTTAACCAGTGATGGTATGACTTATGCCTACCTCTACATACAACTGGTAAGAACTGATGGCTGAAAGCTGGGGATATTGTAGGAGACTTCCCCCAATGAAGTGCCTAAATAAAGAAGATAGCGAATTCAAGTTATAGGGTGTATCAAAGAGTATGGCAAGCAAACAGAAGCAAAACGTTGAGTCACCTAACAAGGTCTTCCACAGGATTCTCCAGCGAACTGAAACCATTTGCAGCTAAAAAAGACTGGGTGCTCCTGCCCAAGGCAATGAAGAATCCAAAAATAGCTAAATCTCTTTCCAAAACCTGCAAGGCATCACCAACAAGTCCTGATAAACCCCTAAGATATTTCCCGAGCAAGTGTGCAACCATATTTTTTACTGATTTCAACAATCGATGAATCGAAACACTCTATGAGTTATAAAACTAAAAAATAAACAGATTTCTGTTTCGATAAGTGTCACTTTATGAAGATCATAGATAGTGTCCCTTGAGTTTGCAAACTGTTTCGGCTATGCTCTTATATTCTAAACAGTACTTACAAGAAAATGCATAGCAAATGATATATCAATAAATCCAACATGGAATTGGCTGTCCCAAATGGATCCTTCCCTTGCACATAATTCTTTGATATTTTCAAATACTATGAGCTCACATCCATACTGCACAGAGATTCTAAAAGCTGCTAAGATTTGTCCTCTACAGGTTTCTATTCATTACCTCGATACTTTCAGACGTTGTTAATCTTGACCATATTTTCTCCCGATCAATAGCCCTCAGCAGTTGGTTTTGTATAAGATCGACCCAGAAGACAACCTCATCTGTACCGCAGTCACTTTTTACTCTGCATGCCGCTGCCCGAGGTCCAAAATGAACAAGAAATTCTTTGCGAAGACCGAGGCTTTTCATTGAATGATAGGCCTGAGGTAACGGAACAAAGTCAACAAATTTGTCCATCAATCTCCCTGTAGTATCTGGAATCACAGAAAAGAAAGGCGGGCACGAAATTTTTGTCGGGCCAAGTTTTGTCACTGCTGCGATGCAATTCAGCACAAGCATGAGAAGTGACACCTCAATCTCATTGCTTGCAGCTGAGGACTTGCCTTTGACGTAGCTGAAAATGAAACATAAAGCTTCATCACTTTCCAAAAACCTCACAGTCAAACGAGTGCTTTACAGAACGTACTAATATGAAGAGAGTAAAAAGAAATGACATACACAGAAGTTGCAGAAACAAATCGTTGGTCCCCCTCAAAACAATTCACAAAAGATGTCACCGCTGAAGGAACTTGCTCAGACCAAAACCACTCATTGGCTTCAGGATGACTGGAAGATAGTTTATCCCGCATCATACAATCAAGAGGAGCAGCTTGGCGTGATAAACTGCAAGATGTGATTATTTAAACATGATTAAGACCTATGAAGCAGCAACATAGGATTATAATTAGACATCAACTGAGTTTTAAAAAGCTTTCAACGTTAGTGAAAGGAAACTCTTTGGAAGACTGTGGGGAATATAAATCAAACCAATACCACATAAATCTCAAACTAAGTACTTTGTTGCATTCTCTTTCAAAGACAAGAACAAAAATTTCTATTAGATCAAGAGCACAACGAAATGTTGACAATCTAGTAATGCTGCATGCCATAGTTCTTAGGCCTTAAGTAAGTGGTGCAGTACCTCCTTTGCACAAAGACATTAAGATCATCGTCTCTATTGTTTCCTCTAGATGAAACCTCATTTGCAGCTTGTAGTAAGCAGTAGACGGAAGCCTGAGGATGATGAACAGAAGATGACTTTAGCTAAAATTATGACAAGCAATACTTAGTGTAAGCCAAATGTGCAATGGGAAGGGAACTCTTGGTTCTGGCCCTGATTTTAAACACGGTTGCCTAATCATATGGTACCATGGAGGTGCAAACAAACCAAATAATGTAGGCACTCGGATGGATTGATGTTAAATGGTACAGACCTGATAAGAAAATGTCTTAACCCATGCATTTCTATCAACTCCCAGCCAGGCTGCTGAAAACCATGGTAATCTAGAAGAGGAAATCTTCTCCTTAAGTGCCAGTTCAAAAGTTCTGGCAGCATCATGCAATGACTGAATGAGTTCACCACAGCTGTATTCATCTTGTAGTGATCCACTGAGTATTGCCCTCATCTCCTCAACATCATCGCTGGGTGTTGACTGGGAACCCCCATTAACAGCAACTCCGTCTTCAGCAGATGCAAGGAGAAAAGACTGCATAGTCCTCCGCGATTTATACCAACTCATCTTCTTGTTTCCAAAAAGTTTTCTCTGAAGAAAGTAGTTCTTGTTGTCCAGAACATGATAGGTCAGAAACAATTGACTCCTCGAATTTTCGCAGCAGCTTGAAATATAATCCAATTGTAGCACTCTTCTGCAGGAAATAAAGGTTCCAACGGACATCCGGGAAAGACAAGGGTTTGAAGAGCTACAAAATCAAGATTAATGAATTAGATCACAAAAATTTCTCGGAAAGAACTTGGTCTATACTCTATTATTCAGCATGGAAGCTCAGCTCAATATCCCTTTTCTTCCACTTAAGTTGTTTAAACCAAGAAGCGACCAAATTTCTAATAGGAAGTGCAACAACAAGTGAACTAAAAATCAGAGTAATTTTGCCCAAAAAGTCTCATATATTTCAGCTCCTTGATGCTCTTCTTCAAGCCTCTCGAATTCGAGAATTAATTGTAAGATTCTACTAAAGTTTCGTCATTTTTGTTTCCCGGTCCAAGACTTTTACGCTAAAGGGGTGAATTTCACCCAAAAAGGAAAATTCAATTCGAGAATATCAAAAAACCATTTACACTAACATAAAAACTAGCTGTGATGTACAAACTAACGCAGTCGGCAAGGAAACCTAAAGTCCTTGTAATGAATTCCACGAAAAGACCATAAAATCGAAGATTCTCGAGAGAAAGGAGGAATGTTAGCTTTCATCGGTTACCTTGACGATACAAGACCCGGCCGATGAAACTTAACTGCCATCTACCATGTAAGCTTTACGAATATCAGCTGTGCAATGTCTTCTTCAATTTTGGCTGGTGATAAGTATTTTTTAATAAGATAGAGGAAAAAAAAAAAAACGAAAACTCGCTGAACTCGAATTTGATGCTCAAGTTTTTTGGGGAGGGAGACAGAGACGATGACGTGGCAGGACCAGGATCTTTATCCAGTAGACGTGGAGCTCACAGAATTCACTCAATCGAACGGACTTCTCCATTTGTAACTGAGATCCAGTTACATCATGCCACGTATGTGCCTTCTCTAAGATTATTATTTCCCACCTCACATCTTATTTATTTAGGAATTTATTTCGACATGTAAAAAATAAAATAGGAAAATTTTACTTTACTGACTTTTGTAATCGTCTTTTATTATGGTAACACTTACTACTTATGCTTAAATTCAACGCAATCTAGTGAATGATTCAGAGATCATAAAGAACCAAGAGCAAAGTATAAAAGGCTAATAGCGAAGCTTGCTCATGTCTCTTACACATATCATCACAAGTAAAATGCAAGAAATATAGCAACAGTAGTGTCCAGCAATTTGCTATCTTCGATTTTGTTAGTCGTTTTTCGATGTTTCGGTTGTCGTGGCAGCTACTTCCACTGGATCAGGCGGTCCTCTAGCTATTGGATAGCGACCACCACCAAAACTCTGCTTCGCCTTTGCGTAGTCCACAAATATCACACGGCCGTTAAATTGCTGGAAGATACTGTTTTTTTGTTACCAACCGAAACAAAAAATTGTAACAAGTGAAAACATTAAGACATACACATTATTATTATTATACCTGTCCGTTGAACTCCATCAAAGCTTTCTGAGCTTCATCAACAGAAGCAAATGTCACGAAACCGAAACCTTTTGATCTGTCAGAGACTCTGTCCATAACTATTTGAGCTGATAAGAACCAGAAAAATATCTCAAAAAATCTCAGATACAATAAGCAGATCAAATGTGGGATTGATATTCTGATACCTTCAACAACTTGGCCACATTTGGAGAATGCCTCAGATAATCCTTGCTCTGTAGTGCAAAACGATAATCCTGGAAACAGAATTGTATAATTGGGAATTAAGCATTAATGGAGATTGTAATTTACTCAATCACCACCAAGAAAGAGTTCAAAATGTAGAGAACATCAGGTTCAATATTCAATTTGCTACAAACCAGTTAACCAAAATGTGAGCACAAAAACACCAAAGTTCACAGGAACAAGTAACATGGCTTTGAACAGTGAACAGTAACTTTTAAGACTTACAGCATCATTACAAAAGAGATATAACAATTTGCAATTTTATGAATCACATTCAATTAGTTTGCATCCGTTGCCAACGTCGATCAGCTAAAACCTCCAATTTCTAGAACCCAGAAATGGACTGTATTAAACCAGATTCAAACAGGAAAAGAAATAGAGAGTTACCACCAACAAAGAGCTTGGAAGCAACGCCACGGCGTTGAGTGAAGAAACATGAGGCGGAGGAGTTTATTAAGCCGACGAATTTCAGGTGCCGGCCACCGATCCTTGCGAGCGCCGCCATTAAAATTAATGTGTCGCGAGAGGACTGTTGGAGAGACTAAACGATTAAGCATGTTGGGAATCAGCCAATATGGGCCTGGCCTGATCCATTTGGAGAAGGAAAGGATTGTTATTTAATTATCATTTATTTTTTATTTAATTAGTGTGGTAATCTATACGCTTGGTAACAGACTTTTGATTTTATATATCTAAAAACAAGAAAAAGTGACAATTATCTTCCATTAATTTTTCGTATTTCCAAAGATCAATACAAAACACAAAATAGAGTCACCAAGAGCACACAAATACAAAATATATAAGCTTCTTCCATATAAACATTTCACACAAATACTAATTAAACCGTTGGCAATGCTTCTTCTTGCCCCTCAAAGAGTCTGTATTGTTGACTTAGGGTCGTTTGAGAGAGACACCGGAGATGACGACAAGGATGGCTAAAAACGTGACAGAGGCAAAGGCAGAGACGACAGCTCCGCTCGTTTTCTGACAGAAATCTCCAAACTGTTGGCAGATTGGAAGCCAGTTTGTGTTCGTATTCCCATTGTGTGCCAAATACACTATAGCCGCTGCCGCAGAAGCAGCCGCAGTGTCCAGGGCCAGAGCCGCCTGTCCACATCAATAAGAAAACAGAGAATTGTTAATTTCTGTTATAAACTTATAGCACCAAGAGTTTAAAGTATTGAGGAAGATGAGTACAGTGTCAAGAACAAGCAAGAGGAGTCTCGGAGCAACGGCTAGAGGACGAACAATCGTGACGACTGAGAAAGGAAGAGACAGGACAAGGTAACCTGTGACTATTGCAATGGCAACCACAAAGAACCTGAAAGAGAAAGAATTGAAAGTTAGATAACTTAGTCCCCATGGAACACAAGATGAAAAATACATTATGAGTCATACTGGAAAGTTGGAAGATCGTCGTAGCTAGCTTCGAACTGTAAAAACTGAGTGAAGAAAGGGAGAGTCTCGTCACTAGTCCCCATTGTGGCAGCAGCAGCTAAGGCAGCTACAATGGCAGCTAAACGGAGAAGGAAATCGAAAATGGAAAGGCCTCTCTTGTAACCCCCTGAGCCCGTGTGGTCTCTGGCTAAACCAAGGAGAGGAGCTTTGCCTTTGATGGCTGAGCTAGACTCTGCAGGGACATCAACGGCGATTGAGTCACTCTTCATCTTTTCTCGTTTAACTTTCTAAGTGTGTTGACCAATTGTCTTTAAGAATTTGTTTGGGGGGAATGGTACTGGATGCTTTTGCTGTTGTGAGTGTAATGAAATTAGGAGTTGGGTTTTTATAGGGTTTAGGTTCTGGTAGTGGACTTTGTTTATAGTAACAATGGAGTAGAGAAAGAGTAGTTGTTGTTTTGTGGAGTTGGCAACAAAACAAGTCAACAAGTAATTAAAATAATAATAATAATTGGATCAGCAGATCATATATCCCCAAGTCAAGACCCTTATCAGTTGGTGGTGCATCCACCGTTTTATTATTATTATCTTACCAAAAAAAAGTTGAAAAGCTTTATTCCAACTAATCAGTAGATCAATATAACCAAAAGGGAAAAACCAAAGAACTACAAAAGCCCAATCGCTAATAGTTCAAACGATGAGCTAAGTATATGACCTTGAGTTCGACTAGAGCACTAAGCTTCCACGGAGGATTCAATTATTCAACCGATGCTATGAAAATAAGAGAAAAGACAGTTACTCTGGAAAACTTGGGGAGGGAAAGCACGGTCATGTCTCAATTTTCCAGCCACGCTTGGCCAGATCTTGAATCACACGCCTCGCAGCTTCTCCATTATCGTTAAGAGGAGAGTAACTCCACTTCTCGCACATCTTGACAAATTAATTCATGTAGAAGCTAATGTCAGGATTCACCAAAAATAGAAAAGAAGAGAGTGTGTCGTGGATTATAGCTATCATGTAGAAAAAACAAAAGACTTGAATAGAGTTATTAGAATTACATCTTCATTGCCAGTCAAAGGTCGAACAGCTCCTCTTTCATGGAGAGTCTTCTGGAAGTCAGAAAATTTCCATGTACACCGTTCAGCACCCACAACATAAACGGGTTTCCTGTGTGAAGAATGAGATTTTGCTATCATCTTAAAGAGTGCGAAAAGGAAAAGATTGTCGTTGTCTTAAACATACCCGGTACTACATGCCTCGCTCAGCATACTTATAGAGTCAGCAGTTATGATAAACGTATCGGCTAAAGCTAGATGTCCCAAATGCGGATTAGGGTCTGAGAAATGGATGAAGAGAAAGCCTCAAACTTTGCCACAGACAAGTTGGAAATAACAAAAATTGTCACCTTTTCCATCCCAAATGTAGACCTTAGAGTTAGAGCTCAATTCTCCAGTTATGATTTCTACAACCTGTAGAAAGATCGAGAAAATATGATGACCATCCGCTCCGCATGATCGTGACATTCTAAAGAGACTTGTACTTACCTTCTTCGGTGTTCTTCTTGAGAAAGATATTCTTAGGCTTCCACAGCTCCAGAGGATACTCTGAAGCATACCACACAACTGTTTAGCAAGATCAACACCATACAAACAGTTCCCTACAGCAAATTAACAAAAAAAAAAAAAAAAAGCATAACCATAGTTAGAAATACAGCTCAATAGACTATATAAAATACGAAGCGGCACAATGTGTTTACTTGTAGGTCCTCCAATATTAACTACAACTAAAGGCTTTGACAGCGAAGCAAACTCCTCCTTCCATTCCAAAGTAGCATTTCTCAGAGTAGAAGCATCGGCGTAATGAAGAGCTCCAGTGGTGAGAAACTGGATTTCAGAATTCAAGCTTGTTACTAGCAACAACATGACAATGCCTTGCCATCAAATCTTTTTTAATGAACATTGCAAAAGAAACATACCACATTTCTACCTGGAGGTTCACGTGGAGTTACCCATGGGCGGAGAAAGAAAGGAATTTGCATCTTCCCTTCAGGTGTTAAAGAAAAATAATCATGACGAGGTGTGATCACTAGATCAAATCTCTCAAGATGCGACCTTGGATGTTGCACCTGGAAAAACAGCAAACAAGAAAAATCAAGTTACAACAACGAGAAAACAAAGACTATGAGGCCAAGATTTTGCAATTGCTGATATGGAAAAATCTGCTAAAACCATCATACAAAACAAAAAGGCCATAGAAATTTGTTTTTTTTTTCAAGGAAGAGACTTAACCTGAACAACAAAAACATTTTCCATAGCTAGTCGTCTTATGGAGCTTGCGACGGAAATGGTATCACTACCAGATGCCACCACTAACAACGGGCCATTCCTGTGATAAGGCAGACGAAAGAAGAAACAAAGTAACTCAAACTCTATATAAATAGATCTCAATGATCCATCGAGTGACGAAAATGTGATCATAAATGTTCAACCAAACACACTCAAGTAGGCAACCACTGAGCTGATTGAAGATCACATCAATAAACTTGTTTTCTGAAGAACAAAATCAAGCAGCTGAAAATTCGAGAAATACTTGTCAAACGTACTACGAGCCATAGCAGCAATCTGCTTCGCATCATCAACCTCAAACACATTGGTGATTCCTACAGCCATTTTCAGGGAAACAAATTACTGCCAAAAATCTCATTTTTTTTTTCAAACTGTGAATAAAAGTTGAAGGTTGTACCAGTAGCGTTAATGGAGAATCTGGCACAGATAGTGCTGATAAAACGATGAATTCGTTTGTAGAGAGAAATAGGAAGCCATTGAAGGATTCCACCTTTTGGTCTAGCCACTCTCTGAACAGGATTAACAAACTCAGAAATATTGAAAATGTATACATATACCAATAGAGGAAACCAAAAGAGGAAAAGTGTTTTGGACGGAGATTACATGATAGAGGTGGCGATCGAAGAGGCCTAGGGAGTGAACAAGACCGAAGCACTGATTCTCCGCGCCGGCGCAGCCGTTTCCGATTACAACAGCTCGTTTCACCGTGCGGTAAATATCTCCTTGGAGATTCTCTGATAAACCGGTGACTGCCAGTTCCGGTGGCCGTGTTCGCCGCATTAGAGTTGAAAAGAAGAGTGGGTGACGTGAGTCAGAGATCCGAGACAAAATCCAACCAACAACACGAGACCGAAACTTTAACCGGAATAAACCGAAAACCAATTTGAACCGGAAATGGGAAGGAATTAAACCTTCTTCAGCTATTTCATGCGTTATCATTTTTGTAGGGTTATTAGCAAGTTGAACTCTACAGAATTTTAGAATTTAAAGGAGACTCACAAAAATGCCCCTTTTTTAATACCCTTTTTCAAAAATGTCCTATTTGGCTGTCCATTTTTAAAAATACCCCTTTTTATGTACACAATGACTAAATTACCCTTCTTTTAATAAAAGATATCACAAATATATAAGGAAATATAACAAAATTAGGTCCACAAAATACAAAATATTTTTTGGCGGGAAAAGTGATCCCGCAATTTTTCCCGCCAAAACTCTTGTAAAAACTTGTAAAACCTTTAAAATACCTTGTAAAATTTTCCCGTAAAACTTTTTCCTGCCAAAAAATTTTCCCGCCAAAAATTTTTTTTTGCGGGAAAAATGATTCCGCAATTTTTTTGGCGTTAAATTTTTGGCGGGAAAATTTTTCCCGCCAAAAATTTACAAGGTATTTTAAAGGTTTTTTACAAGGTATTTATAAGGTTTTACAATGTATTTTAAAAGGTTTTACAACGTATTTACAAGGTATTTATAAGATATTATAAGATTTTACAAGCTATTTTATAAGGTTTTTACAAGTTATAAGGTTTTACAAGTTTTTTATAAGGTTTTACAAGTTATAAATACCTTAGAGCATGTATATGGGTGATACCCATATAGTATCATTGTGAATTTTTTAGTATTATTTATAATGTTTGTTTATTGTTTGAGATTTTTTATGATACTCCTACTAAATATGTTTACATTGGTGAGACCGATTTAAGTATCATAAAAAAAAAATCGCAAAATCAAAAGTTAATATATTAAAACATAAGATTACAAAAGGTAATATTACAATAAAAAAAACATAGAATATACTTAAGCAAAGTAAAACATAAAATTCAAAATCGCCTTGAGAAACATTTGAAAATTAATTTAATCAATTAACTATCATGGTCCAACATAATGTTAACTTGCTTGATAGATTTATATCGTTTGTTGAATCTTAGACCAACATCATGTGAATTCTCCAATGTTCAAGTTTATGCGACCAATGGAAATCGATCTCTGGGTTTAATTAACAAGTAGAAACAAAACCATTGACTTGAGTAACAACTTGGTACTTCCAAATTTAAATTATTTGATGAGAATAATCACTAAAGTTTTATTCATCATGTTAATTAGCTAGAATATCACAACTTCAAATTTTCTTGAAAACCATATATATACACATCTCTCATTGTTATAATTAGATACTAAGAGGAGATGTCTCGAAGGCTTTTGCCTCCATTTGAACACATCCTCCACTCAACTCTTTGGTCTCATCAATCTTGTAAACATACTTGGTCGTTACCATGTCCTTTGCCAAGTTGCCTAAGTTGAGAAACATCTTCTGAGATTTTCTTAGTCGCTTCCACCTGCAAAGTGATGTTAATTAAACTTCATTAGAGACAGCAGGACTTATCACAAAGCAATGGTAAAGATTAACAAAGCAATAGCAAATAAAGATTAACAAAGTTTTTATCATGATTAAATACACACAATTCAATTCAGTTTCAATAAGTGACTGCAGTAAAAGCCAATATATACAAAAGGACTGAGAGATAGGCAGCCAAGTACCTGTCTTTGATCTCCTTTGTTTTCAAATCTGTTGCTCTATAAAACAGATGGTTACCATGTCCTTTGCCAAGTCTCCTAAGTTGAGAAACATATTCTGAGATTTTCTTAGTCGCTTCCACCTGCAAAGTGATGTTAATTAAACTTCATTAGAGATAGCAAGACTTATCACAAAGCAATGATACAGCAAAAAAGATACAAATAACTTATCGATAACTGACCCGAAATCTAAGCCAGTAGAGCTAAAGACCATTAATTCCCAGAACAAAGCAAACATCACCCAAAACAACTAATGGATCCAGGTTTTATCATGACAAAAACAAAGCAATCTTCACACATTTACTTAAAACCATTAAATCATCATAGCAGATAAAACATGATTCAGGAACAAAAAGAAAGCAGAACATGGTATTTACAAGAGCAGCAATCACGCAAAAACACTGATAAAACCATACTTGAACAGAGTACTAGAGATAAAATCTACAGATCCAAATAACAGATTCGTCACAAACCCATTACACCCATCAAAAACTAGACTCAGATTTCTCAAAAGCAAACAAAACCACAAGACGTGATACACATGTATTCAACACTGCAACAAACGAAAAATCCAGAGTCATGAGATACTTAAAAAGCCAATCGACATATCTACAACACCTACTGTTCAAATCCATGAAAGAATCACCAAAAAATGTTTCGATCTAAGACGAAAAACTTACTGCGGAGGAGAGGAGAAATAGAAATGGAGAGGTGAAAGGATCGAAGAGATGAAGCCGGAGGAGAAGCGGAGGGAGCGACGGCAGGAGAAATCGAAATCGTTGTCTATGGTTTCTGGGATTTCACGGGAGAGAGGAGAGAAGAGAAAATGAATTTTTTTTTTTTTTTTTTTTTTCAGTTTCGGCAAAACAAATTTGAGAACCAGTAATACCTTGCCACGTCATATGATACCCAGTATCAAAAGTATCACTCTAGTGATACGGATCAAGCCCAAAAACAGTGTTTGGTCCATTAAAAATTATTTTCTGGGCTTCTGATACCCTCTAAGTATCACCCATGGGTATGGTCTTATAAAACCTTATAAGTACCTTGTAAAACCTTTTAAAATACATTGTAAAACCTTATAAAACACTTGTAAATACTCTGTAAAACCTTTAAAATACCTTGTAAATTTTTCCCGCCAAAAATTTTCCCGCCAAAAAAATTTCGCAAAAAAAAATTGCGGAATCACTTTTCCCGCAAAAAAATTTTTTTGCCGGGAAAATTTTTTGGCGGGAAAAATTTTTACGGGAAAATTTTACAAGGTTTTTTAAAGGTTTTTACAAGTGTTTTGGCGGGAAAATTGCGGGATCACTTTTCCCGTCAAAAAATATTTTGTATTTTGTGGACCTAATTTTGTTTCAAATAAGGGTAAAATGGTCATTAAAAATTAAAAGAGGGCAAACTTAAAAATGGACTCTCAAAAGGGGCATTTTTGAAAAGGGGTATTGAAAAAGGGGCATTTTTAACAATTTCTCATTTAAAAATGCTAGTTACTGTTGTGGATTTCTATATTTCTAATCAATTCTTGTGTTATTGGTGTGATAATTTTGTTATTCATTCAAAATCTTGTGTTATTGGTGTGTTGATTTTTCTAATTTTATTTTTAAAAAAACTTTGCTATTCGAAAGTTTGAGTATTTTGACTATTAATCCTATCAAAGTCTACTGATACAGTATTGGAACCATAATACTTTATTAGTCATTAACCACAATTTTCAATATACATTAGTTATTATTTGTATTCTTAATAAAGTTTGCAAAACAAAATTAAAAACCTTCTCTTCCTTAAAACATGGTTCATGGGTAAGATAATCAAATATGATAGACTTAGAGTACTACTTATTGACATAAGATGCCAAAACAATTTTCATAAGCTCAATCCCAAAATAAGCCAGAATCATAAGCCTCGCAGCTTCTGCAGTATTGTTAAGAGGCCAGTAGCTCCAATTCTCACGCATCTTGTCATATAAAATCCATAGAAGCTAATGTCAGGATTCACCAAAAAAAAGAGAAGGGTCTCAGGGAGTATAGCTATCACGTAGAAAAAAACAAAAGACTGGAACAGAGTTACTAGAATTACACCTTCTTTGCCGGTTTAAGGTCGAACAGCTACTCTTTCATGGAGAGTCTTCTGGAAGTCAGAAAATTTCAGTCTACACCGTTCAGCACCCACAGGCCACAACATAAAGGAGGGGTCTCCTGTGTCGAGAATGAAATTTCAATATCATTTACAGACTGAGAAAAGGAAAAGGTTTTTGTTGTCTTAAACATACACGGTATTACATGCCTCGGTCAGCATACTTTTAGAGTCAGCAGTTATGATAAAAGTATTGGGCTAAAGCTAGATGTCCTAAATGCGGATTAGGGTCTGAGAAATGGATGAAGAGAAAACATCAAACTTTGGCACGGACAAGTTGAGGGTAAAAATAACCGTTCACCTTTTCCATTCCAAATGCAGACCTAAGAGTTAGAGCTCAATTCTTCAGTTATGATTTCTACAACCTGTAGAGAGAACGAGAAAATATGATGACCATCCACTCTGCACTACCATGACATTCTAAAGTGACTCTTACTTACCTTCTTCGGTGTTCTTCTTGAGAGAGATAAGCAAATGAAGAAGAAACAAAATTATCAAGTTAAAACAACGAGAAAGCAAAGACTATGAGGCCAAGATTTGGCATTTTCTGATATCATTCACATGGAATAATCTGCTAAAACCATCATATGAAACAAAAGGCCATAGAAATTTGTTGTTTTTTTTCAAGGAAGAGACTTAACCTGAACACCAAAAACATTTTCCATAGCTAGTCGTCTTATGAACAACAAAAAATGAATTCAGACAAGCAATTATGTTACCTAGCAGACAATTCTTAAATATTTTTCTCTCTACTAAAACGAGCACACAACCACACTGCAGAGAAATTCTAAAAATGTCTCTGATTGTATCCTCTGCAAGTTTCTATTTGTTACCTCGATACTTGCAGATGTTGTTAATCGCGACCATATATTTTGCCCCGACCAATAACAGCAGTTGGTGTAGTATAAGATCGACTCAGAAGACAATCTCATCTGTACCGTAGTCACTTTTTACTCTGCATGTCGCAGCCCGAAGTCCAAAAACGAACAAAGGAAATTCTCTGCGTAGACCGAGGTTTTTCAATGAATGATAGGCATGAGGGAGTGGAACAAAGTGAACATATTTGTCAATCAATCTCCCTGTAGTATCTGGAACCAAAGAAGAGAAGGGCGAGCACGAAAGTTCTGTCGGGCCAAGTTTAGTGACTGCAGGGACGCAAATCAGCACAAGCATGAGAAGTGATACCCAAATCTCACTGCTTGCAGCTGAGTAATTGCCATTGGCATAGCTGAAATAAACTATTAAGAAATCGTCACTCTCCATAAACGTCACAGTGAAACGGGCTTGCACAGAACATACTAATCTGAAGAGAGTCAAAAGAAATGACATACATAGAAGGGACTTGCACAGACCAAAACCAATCACTGGCTTCAGCATCTAAAGCCAGTGATTGATTTGTGTGCTGTAGCTTTTTTTTTGAAGTAAAAGAATGATTGATTTGCTATTTGGCTTTAGAAAGAAAAGTTGGCTTTCTACAGCATCTAAAGTTCCTTCCATAGGGCCTGATTGGCAAGTGCTTTAGACTCTTTACAAAGCAAAATTTTTTTTAAAGATTTGAAATACATCCAATCAAGCTTTAGAAGGTTTGGCTTTTCTTTTTTTTCTCACAGCCAAAATATTTTCTTAATTCATTTTTTTGGCTGTAGAAAGCATTTTTTCCTAGAACACATAATTTTCAACTTTCCAAAATTTTAAATTCTACAGCCAAAATACTACAGCAATAAAATCTACAGCCACAACAAATAAACCTACAGTCATATTTCTACATCAAAAAATGTAAAGCTACAGTTGTTACCAATATTGGCAAGTGCTTTAGAGTCTTTACAAAGCAAAAAAATTTCTAAAGATTTGAAATACATTCAATCAAGCTTTAGAAGCTTTGGCTTTCCTTTTTTTTCTCACAGCCAAAATATTTCTTTAATTCATTTTTTTTGCTGTAAAAAGCATTTTTTCCTAAAGCACATAATTTTCAACTTTCCAAAATTTTAAATTCTACAGCCAAAATAGTACATCATTAAAATCTACAGCCATAGCAAATAAACCTACAGTCATATTTCTACATCAAAAAATGTAAAACTACAGTTGTTACCAATCAGGTCCTAAATCTATGTGATATAGGACTGCTGTGTTGTCTGGTGTTAGTGGAATATAAATTTGGGCAGTTTGAAACGGTTGCAAGTAAGAAAGAATTTGGGAGATTCTCTCTCTCGATCAAATTCAAAAGACGATTATTTATTGCATAGTAACTTTTTTAATGGTGGCCCAATGAACAAGTCCGACAATAATGGAGGGACTGATCGGATATACTTTGAAGTATATGTTGGGCTTCTGGCCCAAAGTTAACTAGTCTTCGAATGATGTTATTGCGCTATATAAGACGGGTAGGGTACGGAACACACGATTTACTTTTGAGTTCTCTGGAACAGCTTTGGTCTCTCTCTTCAGGTTTTTTTTGTTCTCTCCCTCTCTCTCTCTCATCAATTACTATAAATCCAGCCTGTTTAGTGGTTTGATTGTGTAGATTCTTCGTTTTAAACTTGATGTACGCATATTATCATCCGATTTAGGGATTGACTATTTATGTACATGTTTTCCTTTACGTAAGAAGTGTTACAGTTAGCGATCCAGATCCAGATCCAGTCATGGCGGGTGCAGTAGCAAGATTTGTGAAAGCGTATGGTAAAGATGATATTTGGTATCGATTATCGTTGATAGTAATACCAGTCTCAGCTGTCCTGATAGTAATAGGGGAAAATAAGCTTGCTCGTATCAGAGAGGAGAAGAAGCTTTTGGAGGCGAGGTTTGATCAACTGAGGGCTAGAGGAATAATCAGAGAGCAGTAATCGGGGTGTTTTGGCTTTGTTTTTTTTTTTTTTCTCCTTCTCTATGGGTTTAATTAATATTTATTTCTCCATACATGTTTCCATGAAATCAACCAACTCTACGTTATAAATGATTTATTCTTGTCTCTCTGTAAGACTCGAGATAATTCGCTATTGATAGAACTTCTATGATTCAACAGTCTTTTTATTGCTTAACTATTTTTCCAACTATTCTCTACCAAAAGTAGAATAAACATACAAAACTCTATCCAGAAGTGTGTCACCCTTGTGCCTTGATATAATCGAATTCCTTTTTTAAAAAGTCTTTTCCTTTAAAGATGCTGCTTTTGTAACTCGAGTCAATGTCACCACCTCCCTGAGTGAACCATATGAGGTTGGTAGTCTTCCACACATGTTTAACCAAGCCAAAC
The DNA here is from genome assembly GCF_000004255.2 of Arabidopsis lyrata subsp. lyrata. Classification (NCBI taxonomy): domain Eukaryota; kingdom Viridiplantae; phylum Streptophyta; class Magnoliopsida; order Brassicales; family Brassicaceae; genus Arabidopsis; species Arabidopsis lyrata. The sequence goes on along the minus strand of NW_003302550.1, from coordinate 2,300,204 downwards.
GCATTCTGCAATTCTTTGTTTCTCATATTGTAAGCACTCTTTGAGACTGATGCCAACACTTTGTAACCAGTGCTTGAGATTGGTGTATGCTATGGTCAGTCTAGCAAACTCAAGTGTCAGTACCTAGAATCCTAACTGCATCAAAGGAATAATCATTCTTATTTTTTCTAGGTCAGAGCACGCGGCTTTTATTTGTTCCTTTCCAGATGATGGGCTTGATACATGAGACTGGAAACCTACACTATCTACACAGCCTGAGAAATTAAGTGATGGGCTTGATACATGTGACTGGAAACCTACACTATCTACAGCCTGAGAAATTAAGTGCTGTAACTGTAAGTATCTATTATAGTACATCGGATTGTCAACGGAGTTCTTAGCCTGAAACTGTATACAAATAGTTGAAGAAAGAGTGAAGTGTGTTTTCACAACTAATTCGTAGAATACAAACCTTTTCAAATGAGCTTGACACTCTCTCAAACCCGCTTCTGTTACTGCCAAACCTGCACCACACAACATCCAATTGCACACTCCATTACTAGGGATGCCAAAAACGCAAAGTTAAGACATCGAAAGAAAACAAAGACTATGAGGCCACATTTGGCATTTGCATATATCAGTCACATGGAAAGATCTTTTGTGTTTGTTTTTTTTGCTGCAGACTTAAGTTTGCGAGCTGTTTTTGCGATATTATTACATTCTAAGCAGCACTTAGAAGAAAAGGCACAGAAAATCATATATTCAACATGAAATTTGGCTTTCCCAAATGAATCCAGACATATATGCCTAAGTCAAGACTCTTATCAGTTGGTGGTGTACCATCTCCTTAGGTATTAGAGACTTTTTTTTTTATTAGCACTTGGCAAAAAAAAGTTGAAATTTTTTATTCCAACTAATCAATAGATCAAATATATCCAAATGGGTAAAACCAAAGAACTAACAAAATCCAATCGTTAATAGACTAATAGCTCAAACGATGAGCTAAGTATATGACCCTGAGTTCGACTAGAGAACTAAACTTCCTAGGAGGATAATTCCCAGTCCGAAAATAATAACTGTATAGTCTATAATAGGGAAAAGAGAGTACTCTGGAAAACTTGTGGAGGGAAAGAACGGTCATGCCTCGATTTCCCAGCCACGCTTGGCCAAATCTCACTGCTTGCAGCTGAGTAATTGCCATTGGCATAGCTGAAATAAACTATTAAGAAATCGTCACTCTCCATAAACGTCACAGTGAAACGGGTGTTTTACAGAACATACTAATCTGAAGAGAGTCAAAAGAAATGACATACATAGAAGGGACTTGCACAGACCAAAACCAATCACTGGCTTCAGGGAGATAGTTTATCCCGCACCTTGGCATGATAAAGCAGCCGCAACATAGGATTATAATTAGAACGGTTTCAGCAACATAGTCTTTTCCACACCACAGAAGGAATTAGTAACTAACAGAACAAAAGACATACCCTTGTGCCTCGATATACAGAGATCTTTTAAAAGCCAGTCTTTGCAGCAGCAGGAGACTACTTCCACCAATGAAGTGCCTGAATAACGATGGTGATGACGTGGCAATCCAAGAGTCAAAAACAGAGAGTCAAACTAATAATTGAAACGAGTATATAAATTCATAAACTCACTTCTTCTTCTTCTTTCTCTCGCTCTCTCATTCATTCTGTTTTGATTTCAATCTCTCGAATCTTCTGTTTCGATCTCTTGAATCTTCTTCTTTCTCTCTCTCTCTCAAAATTTCTCTTCTCACAATGTCGTTGCCCCGAAACTTCGTCGCCAAAGTTATGGGAGGCGCCATGGCTGCGTTCACAACGAAGCTCTTCGTAGGAGTTTTCGTTGAGAACCAAGAGATTAAGGATAAGCATGAGCTACTCCACGAGCTCGAGGAAGCAGGAGCCTTCTTCGTCGTGCCTCCTACCTTCTTCGCTAAACCGCGACCACCGGTAAACCTCTTCCTCCGATTTTCTTTTTTTTTTCTTCTGATCGATGATGAATTGATGATCATGCTTGGTTTAAGTTTCTTGCTCGTTCAACCATCAATTGCTTGAATTCGCCATGGATATGCATCAGTAGCATCTGCTTCGATTTCGCTTTTAGATTCGGAATTTTCGATTAGGTTTTTCAATTGATGATCATGCTTGGTTTAAGTTTCTTGCTCGTTCAACCATCAATTGCTTGAATTCGCCATCAATTGCTTGAATTCGCCATAAATTGTATGAGCTTAATCGGATCTAGTAATCTCCTATTAATTGTATGGGCCTAATCAAACTGTAATTGTATAGGCCTAATCGAATCTAGTGATCTACTATTAATGTACCTTTTTTTTTTTTTTTTTTTTAACGATTGTTATTTTTATTTTATTTGAATGAAAATTTGGTAAATTCGGATTTAAAGATTATAATTTATTTTTTTAATAAACTTATTTGTATTTTTCGGATATGTTTTACCCGCTAAAAATAAATAAATAAAAAAAATCTAATATTTGTGTTTTTTGTTTTGTTTTTAATTTTTTAAAAGTTTCGCTCGTGGTTTCGTGGCGCTCGGGAGCCTTCACCGTACTCGAGTCGTTCGTCTCTTTGGTCGACTCGCACGTCTTCTCTTTCCGACCTCGTTTCGCCTCCCGTTTTCTCACCCGCCTCTGCTCCTGCGCCTGCACCACCTCTCGTTCTCGCACCCACCCCTGCTTCTACACCCACCTCTGCCTCTGCACCCGCCTCTGCTCCTGCGTCTGCACCACCTCTCGTTCTCGCACCCACCCCTGCTGCTGCACCAGACCTTGCTCCCGCGCTCGCACCCACTCCCGCGCTCGCACCCACCCCGGCTTCTGCACG
>NW_003302550.1:2256628-2297184 GCF_000004255.2 Arabidopsis lyrata subsp. lyrata | reverse complement strand
TATTTCATAGTGTCTAGAATAGAAAATGTATTGAGTTCAATTCATATAAAAGTAAAAAAGTTCGATTTACAGATTAGACACAGCATCACTTCCTTTTCTTTTTTCTTTTGGTTTTTTAGTAGGAGTTTTAATACTTCAAATTTTGTGGTTTGAAAAGATTACATAAATATAAAAATTAAACAATTCAAACAAATATGCCACATGCTACCTTAATATTAAAAAGAAAACATCCTTATTAATTTGATACATTTAACATTTCTGTTACACAAAAGAATTACAGTTTCTGTGTTGATGAACAAAAAACCAATGAATAATTGAAGATGTGATAACGCATGTACCAGAGTAGAAGCGTTGACGAAATGAAGAGCTCCAGTAGTGAGAAACTGGATTTCAGAATTCCATAGCTGGTCCTCTTATGGAGCTTACAACGAAATAGTATCACAACCAGATGTCGCCACTAACAAGTAAAGACATTCCTATCCTAAGGCAGACGGAAGTAGAAACAAAGCAAAGCAAAATTCTATAATATAAAAGATCTCAATGATCATAAATACAAGTGCCAAAAAATATGTTCACAGATGTCGAATCAAACACAGTTAAAGTAGACAACCACTGAGCTGATTCAGGATCACATCAATAAACTTGTTTTCGTACAGCCAAAAGAAAATTCAACTGTAATTCTTAAAAACAAAATCAATGAGCTGAAACTTTTTAAAATCAAGTGTGCACAATCATATCTTTTTTTGCTGCAGACTTAAGTTTGCGACCTGTTTCTACATGCCTCGCTCAGCATACTTTTAGAGTCAGCAATTATGATAAAAGTATCAGCTAAAGCTAGATGTCCCAAATGCGGATTAGGGTCTGAGAAATGGATGAAGAGAAAGCCTCAAACTTTGCCACAGACAAGTTGGGAATAACAAAAAGTGTCACTTTCCCAAATGTAGAACTTTGAGTTAGAGCTCAATTCTCCAGTTATGATTTCTACAACCTGTAGAAAGATCGAGAAAACAGGACAACTATCCGCTCCGCATGATCGTGAATTCTAAAGAGATTTTTACTTACCGTCTTCGGTGTTCTTCTTGAGAAAGATAATCTTACGCTTCCACAGGTCCAGAGGATACTCTGAAGCATACCACACAACTGTTTAGCAAGATCAACACCATACAAACAGTTCCCTACAGCAAATTAACAAAAAGCGTAACCGCAGTTGTAAATACCGCTCAATAGACTATAGAAAATACGAGGTTCGCATATATTAACTTCAACCAAAGGCTTGACAGCAAATAAAACGCATTCGTCCATTCCAAAGTAGTATTTGTCAGAGTAGAAGCGTCGGCGTAATGAAGAGCACCAGTAGTGAGAAACTGGATATCAGAATTCAAGCTTGTTACTAGCAACAGAATGTCAATGCCTTGCCATCAAATCCCTTTTAGTGAACATTTCAAAAGACACATACCACATTTCTACCTGGAGGTTCACTTACCCATGGCTGGAGAAAGAAAGGAAATTGCTTCTTCCCTTCAGGTGTTGAAGAAAAATAATCATGACGAGATGTGAGCACTAGATCAAATCTATCGAGATGCGACCTTGGATGTTGCACCTAAGAAAACAGCGGAGAAATAACAAAATTTGGTAATGTAACCACCACCAACAAAAAAGAAGGAAAAAAAAAAACAGTTAAAGACAACAAGAAAACAGAGACTATGAGGCCATATTTGGCAATTTCATATATCATTCACAGGGAAAAATCTGCTAAAACCATCGTGGAAAACAACAAAGCCATAACAAAATGTTATTTTTCAAGGAAGAGCGTGGACTTAACCTGACCAATGAAGACATTTTCCATAGCTAGTTGTCTTATGGAGCTTACAACGAAACAAAGAAACTCAGAATTCTATAATAAAAAAGAACTCAATGATCCATAGATATGAGTGCCAAAAATGTGTTCAGAAATGTTGAATCAAACGCAGTTAAAGAAGACAACCACTGAGCTGATTCACGATCACATCAATAAACTTGTTTTTGTACAGCCAAAAGAAGATTCAAGTGTAATTCTGAAGAACAAAACCAATGAGCTGGAAATTTGACAAGACAGAAGTATACTTGTCAAACGTACTACGAGCCATCGTAGCAATCTGCTTCGCATCAGCTACCCTCAAACACATCCGTGATTCCTACAGCTATTTTCAGGAAACAAATTACTGCCAAAAATCTCTGGTAAGGTAAGGTGTTAGTTTCACTCAAATTGAATGATCAAACAACTTGGAAACAATTTTATGTTTTATACCAGTAACGTTAATGTAGAATCCGGCACAGGTACTTATGATAAAATGACGAATTCTTTTGTAAATAGAAATAGGAAGCCATTGAAGACAACTATTGATTCCACCTCTTGGCCTAGAGACACTTTGAACAGTGATAAACAAACTCGAAAACATTAAAAATGGATACAGTTAGACTTCGGTTCACCTATAGAAGAACACCAAAACGAATTGTGTTTTGGACGGAACTTACATAATAGAGGTGGCGATCGAAGAGGCCTAAGGATCGAACAAGACTGATGCACTGATTCTCCGCGCCGGCGCAGCCGTTCCCGATCGCAATAAATCGTTTCACCGCGCCGTAGATACACCCCTTTGAAATTATCCGATAAACCGGTGAGTGCCAGTTCCGGTGGCTATGTTCGTTTCATCAGTGTTGAAAAGTAGAAGGCGAAGGTTCAGTGACGGTATTCAGAGATTCTTCTCTGGTTAAAGAAAATAGACCGAAACAAAAACTAACCAGCTATACCGAACCGAAGTTAAAAAAAAAAAAACAAACCCCAAATAGAAAGGGAAATGAAAGACAAACTTAAAAAAGTGTGTTAAATGGTAAATAACCCTTAAATCAATAATTTATTCTTTGTTAAAAAAAAGTTGGGTGGTTTTAGATTACACCCACTGGCCTAGGCGTGGGCGTTCAGATATTCGGGTCGGGTTCGGGTCGGGTCGGGTCGGGTTTTTCGGGTTCGGGTTTTTCGGGTATAGAAAATTAAGACCCGTTCGGATATTTTAAAACTTCGGGTTCGGGTCGGGTTCGGATCGGATATTTTGGGTTCGGATTCGGGTTTATCCGAAGTATCTAAATATTAAAAGTTTTGTATTCGATTCTTTGCAAAGTATTGAAAAATACTCAAAAATCTATAAAACTCAAGTATTATTTAACCGAATCTAGCCAAAAGTAACTAAAACACCCAAAAATTCTTAACATCCAAATAATTTAGGCACTTAAGTTTTTACAAGTATAAATATTACTAATGTATTATAACTATGTACTTATATTTCGGGTATGTTCGGGTACTTGTTCGGGTTAGGATTCGGGTCGGGTTCGGGTTCGGATTTTCGGGTTGTAAAGTTTAGAACCCGTTAGGGTATTTTAAAACTTCGGGTTCGGATTCGGATCGGGTTTTTCGGGTCGGGGTCGGTTCGGTTATTCGGATTCGGGTAATATGCCCAGGCCTACACTGGCCACTCGTTCCTTCCGATGGAGTACTATCCTCTCCACAAAAATTAATAACAGAGTAAACTTACAGTTAAAAAAAAAAAAAAAAAGACTAAGGACCTGATTGGTTACGGCTGTAGCTCTAGATTTTTTGCTGTAGATTTTAGACTGTAGATTTTCTTGCTGTAGCTGTAGAATTGTAGCTGTGAGTTTTAAAATAAAAGTATGATTGGTAAATATTAGTTGTATGTTGTAACTTTATGTATTTATTATGTAAACTTAAATTTTTGGAAATAAATAAATATTAGAAATATATTATAACCAAAAAAAAAAGCGAGAAAGCAGAAGAAGGAAAGAACCGTAGAGAGAAGAAAGATAAAATATCCCAAAGCTCATTTTTGTGTGCTGTATAAAATTTGATTTACAAAGCCCATATATTTTCTTTTTTTATTTTGTGTGCTGTAGTTTTTTTTTTGAAGTAAAAGAATGATTGATTTGCTATTTGGCTTTAGAAAGAAAAGTTGGCTTTCTACATCATCTAAAGCTCCTTCCATAGGGCCTGATTGGCAAGTGCTTTAGACTCTTTACAAAGCAAAAAAATTTTTAAAGATTTGAAATACATCCAATCAAGCTTTAGAAGCTTTGGCTTTTCTTTTTTTTCTCACAGCCAAAATATTTTTTTAATTCATTTTTTTGGCTGTAGAAAGCATTTTTTCCTAGAACACATAATTTTCAACTTTCCAAAATTTTAAATTCTACAGCCAAAATACTACAGCAATAAAATCTACAGCCACAACAAATAAACCTACAGTCATATTTCTACATCAAAAAATGTAAAGCTACAGTTGTTACCAATATTGGCAAGTGCTTTAGAGTCTTTACAAAGCAAAAAAATTTCTAAAGATTTGAAATACATTCAATCAAGCTTTAGAAGCTTTGGCTTTCCTTTTTTTTCTCACAGCCAAAATATTTCTTTAATTCATTTTTTTTGCTGTAAAAAGCATTTTTTCCTAAAGCACATAATTTTCAACTTTCCAAAATTTTAAATTCTACAGCCAAAATAGTACATCATTAAAATCTACAGCCATAGCAAATAAACCTACAGTCATATTTCTACATCAAAAAATGTAAAACTACAGTTGTTACCAATCAGGTCCTAAATCTATGTGATATAGGACTGCTGTGTTGTCTGGTGTTAGTGGAATATAAATTTGGGCAGTTTGAAACGGTTGCAAGTAAGAAAGAATTTGGGAGATTCTCTCTCTCGATCAAATTCAAAAGACGATTATTTATTGCATAGTAACTTTTTTAATGGTGGCCCAATGAACAAGTCCGACAATAATGGAGGGACTGATCGGATATACTTTGAAGTATATGTTGGGCTTCTGGCCCAAAGTTAACTAGTCTTCGAATGATGTTATTGCGCTATATAAGACGGGTAGGGTACGGAACACACGATTTACTTTTGAGTTCTCTGGAACAGCTTTGGTCTCTCTCTTCAGGTTTTTTTTGTTCTCTCCCTCTCTCTCTCATCAATTACTATAAATCCAGCCTGTTTAGTGGTTTGATTGTGTAGATTCTTCGTTTTAAACTTGATGTACGCATATTATCATCCGATTTAGGGATTGACTATTTATGTACATGTTTTCCTTTACGTAAGAAGTGTTACAGTTAGCGATCCAGATCCAGATCCAGTCATGGCGGGTGCAGTAGCAAGATTTGTGAAAGCGTATGGTAAAGATGATATTTGGTATCGATTATCGTTGATAGTAATACCAGTCTCAGCTGTCCTGATAGTAATAGGGGAAAATAAGCTTGCTCGTATCAGAGAGGAGAAGAAGCTTTTGGAGGCGAGGTTTGATCAACTGAGGGCTAGAGGAATAATCAGAGAGCAGTAATCGGGGTGTTTTGGCTTTGTTTTTTTTTTTTTTCTCCTTCTCTATGGGTTTAATTAATATTTATTTCTCCATACATGTTTCCATGAAATCAACCAACTCTACGTTATAAATGATTTATTCTTGTCTCTCTGTAAGACTCGAGATAATTCGCTATTGATAGAACTTCTATGATTCAACAGTCTTTTTATTGCTTAACTATTTTTCCAACTATTCTCTACCAAAAGTAGAATAAACATACAAAACTCTATCCAGAAGTGTGTCACCCTTGTGCCTTGATATAATCGAATTCCTTTTTTAAAAAGTCTTTTCCTTTAAAGATGCTGCTTTTGTAACTCGAGTCAATGTCACCACCTCCCTGAGTGAACCATATGAGGTTGGTAGTCTTCCACACATGTTTAACCAAGCCAAACGCATTCTGCAATTCTTTGTTTCTCATATTGTAAGCACTCTTTGAGACTGATGCCAACACTTTGTAACCAGTGCTTGAGATTGGTGTATGCTATGGTCAGTCTAGCAAACTCAAGTGTCAGTACCTAGAATCCTAACTGCATCAAAGGAATAATCATTCTTATTTTTTCTAGGTCAGAGCACGCGGCTTTTATTTGTTCCTTTCCAGATGATGGGCTTGATACATGAGACTGGAAACCTACACTATCTACACAGCCTGAGAAATTAAGTGATGGGCTTGATACATGTGACTGGAAACCTACACTATCTACAGCCTGAGAAATTAAGTGCTGTAACTGTAAGTATCTATTATAGTACATCGGATTGTCAACGGAGTTCTTAGCCTGAAACTGTATACAAATAGTTGAAGAAAGAGTGAAGTGTGTTTTCACAACTAATTCGTAGAATACAAACCTTTTCAAATGAGCTTGACACTCTCTCAAACCCGCTTCTGTTACTGCCAAACCTGCACCACACAACATCCAATTGCACACTCCATTACTAGGGATGCCAAAAACGCAAAGTTAAGACATCGAAAGAAAACAAAGACTATGAGGCCACATTTGGCATTTGCATATATCAGTCACATGGAAAGATCTTTTGTGTTTGTTTTTTTTGCTGCAGACTTAAGTTTGCGAGCTGTTTTTGCGATATTATTACATTCTAAGCAGCACTTAGAAGAAAAGGCACAGAAAATCATATATTCAACATGAAATTTGGCTTTCCCAAATGAATCCAGACATATATGCCTAAGTCAAGACTCTTATCAGTTGGTGGTGTACCATCTCCTTAGGTATTAGAGACTTTTTTTTTTATTAGCACTTGGCAAAAAAAAGTTGAAATTTTTTATTCCAACTAATCAATAGATCAAATATATCCAAATGGGTAAAACCAAAGAACTAACAAAATCCAATCGTTAATAGACTAATAGCTCAAACGATGAGCTAAGTATATGACCCTGAGTTCGACTAGAGAACTAAACTTCCTAGGAGGATAATTCCCAGTCCGAAAATAATAACTGTATAGTCTATAATAGGGAAAAGAGAGTACTCTGGAAAACTTGTGGAGGGAAAGAACGGTCATGCCTCGATTTCCCAGCCACGCTTGGCCAAATCTCACTGCTTGCAGCTGAGTAATTGCCATTGGCATAGCTGAAATAAACTATTAAGAAATCGTCACTCTCCATAAACGTCACAGTGAAACGGGTGTTTTACAGAACATACTAATCTGAAGAGAGTCAAAAGAAATGACATACATAGAAGGGACTTGCACAGACCAAAACCAATCACTGGCTTCAGGGAGATAGTTTATCCCGCACCTTGGCATGATAAAGCAGCCGCAACATAGGATTATAATTAGAACGGTTTCAGCAACATAGTCTTTTCCACACCACAGAAGGAATTAGTAACTAACAGAACAAAAGACATACCCTTGTGCCTCGATATACAGAGATCTTTTAAAAGCCAGTCTTTGCAGCAGCAGGAGACTACTTCCACCAATGAAGTGCCTGAATAACGATGGTGATGACGTGGCAATCCAAGAGTCAAAAACAGAGAGTCAAACTAATAATTGAAACGAGTATATAAATTCATAAACTCACTTCTTCTTCTTCTTTCTCTCGCTCTCTCATTCATTCTGTTTTGATTTCAATCTCTCGAATCTTCTGTTTCGATCTCTTGAATCTTCTTCTTTCTCTCTCTCTCTCAAAATTTCTCTTCTCACAATGTCGTTGCCCCGAAACTTCGTCGCCAAAGTTATGGGAGGCGCCATGGCTGCGTTCACAACGAAGCTCTTCGTAGGAGTTTTCGTTGAGAACCAAGAGATGAAGGATAAGCATGAGCTACTCCACGAGCTCGAGGAAGCAGGAGCCTTCTTCGTCGTGCCTCCTACCTTCTTCGCTAAACCGCGACCACCGGTAAACCTCTTCCTCCGATTTTCTTTTTTTTTTCTTCTGATCGATGATGAATTGATGATCATGCTTGGTTTAAGTTTCTTGCTCGTTCAACCATCAATTGCTTGAATTCGCCATGGATATGCATCAGTAGCATCTGCTTCGATTTCGCTTTTAGATTCGGAATTTTCGATTAGGTTTTTCAATTGATGATCATGCTTGGTTTAAGTTTCTTGCTCGTTCAACCATCAATTGCTTGAATTCGCCATCAATTGCTTGAATTCGCCATAAATTGTATGAGCTTAATCGGATCTAGTAATCTCCTATTAATTGTATGGGCCTAATCAAACTGTAATTGTATAGGCCTAATCGAATCTAGTGATCTACTATTAATGTACCTTTTTTTTTTTTTTTTTTTTTAACGATTGTTATTTTTATTTTATTTGAATGAAAATTTGGTAAATTCGGATTTAAAGATTATAATTTATTTTTTTAATAAACTTATTTGTATTTTTCGGATATGTTTTACCCGCTAAAAATAAATAAATAAAAAAAATCTAATATTTGTGTTTTTTGTTTTGTTTTTAATTTTTTAAAAGTTTCGCTCGTGGTTTCGTGGCGCTCGGGAGCCTTCACCGTACTCGAGTCGTTCGTCTCTTTGGTCGACTCGCACGTCTTCTCTTTCCGACCTCGTTTCGCCTCCCGTTTTCTCACCCGCCTCTGCTCCTGCGCCTGCACCACCTCTCGTTCTCGCACCCACCCCTGCTTCTACACCCACCTCTGCCTCTGCACCCGCCTCTGCTCCTGCGTCTGCACCACCTCTCGTTCTCGCACCCACCCCTGCTGCTGCACCAGACCTTGCTCCCGCGCTCGCACCCACTCCCGCGCTCGCACCCACCCCCGCTTCTGCACGCGCCCCCGCTTCTGCACGCGCCCCCGCTTCTGCACGCGCCCCCGCTTCTGCACCCGCCCTCGAGCCCGTGCCCTCTCCCCCTCTCGCGCCCGCTTCTACCCCTGTTTCCGGTCTCACTTCCGCCCCCGCTCCCGCTCACGCCTCTGTTTCCTCCCCACCTGCCCCAGTCGTCTCCGGGTAGACTCAGTTTACTTTCTTTATTTCATTTCATTCTTTCTATGATTTTCTATTTTTTTTAGAGTATTGATGTTTCTTTTTTTGTATATTTCATAGTGTCTAGAATAGAAAATGTATTGAGTTCAATTCATATAAAAGTAAAAAAGTTCGATTTACAGATTAGACACAGCATCACTTCCTTTTCTTTTTTCTTTTGGTTTTTTAGTAGGAGTTTTAATACTTCAAATTTTGTGGTTTGAAAAGATTACATAAATATAAAAATTAAACAATTCAAACAAATATGCCACATGCTACCTTAATATTAAAAAGAAAACATCCTTATTAATTTGATACATTTAACATTTCTGTTACACAAAAGAATTACAGTTTCTGTGTTGATGAACAAAAAACCAATGAATAATTGAAGATGTGATAACGCATGTACCAGAGTAGAAGCGTTGACGAAATGAAGAGCTCCAGTAGTGAGAAACTGGATTTCAGAATTCCATAGCTGGTCCTCTTATGGAGCTTACAACGAAATAGTATCACAACCAGATGTCGCCACTAACAAGTAAAGACATTCCTATCCTAAGGCAGACGGAAGTAGAAACAAAGCAAAGCAAAATTCTCTCCCTATTCTCGCTCCTGCTCTCACACCCACCCTTGTTTCTACTCATGCCTCCCCGCCTACCTTCGTCGTCTCCGAGTAGACTGAGTTTACTTTTTTTCATTTGATTGTTTCTATGATTTTATATTTTTTTAGTGTATTGATGGTTTTTTTTGTATATTTCAGTGTTTCTTGAAAATGTATCATGCATGAGTTCAATTCATATAAAGGTAAAAAAGTTTGATTTACAGTTTATACACAGTATCATTTCCTTTTTTTGTTTGGTTATTTATCTAGGAGTTTTTAATACTTCAATTTATGCCGATTGATGATGACATAGATATTGAAGTTAAACAAAAACAAGAAGAATTTTTTTTAATTAGAACTTTAATAAATACTGCAAACAAATATGCCACTTACTACATTAATATTAAACATACATCTATTTATACTAAATCAACAGTCACTTTAACAAAAACTGCAACACTCTCTATTTGACACGTGGCAAAACTCCCAAATTTTGCTATTTCACTTTTCTAATCCAATTTTATTATTCTTGAAAAAAAATTAACAAAAACAAAATCTTACCATTTTCTTAGCAACCACTCATTTTCTCCACGATCTCAATTTTTTTTTTTTTTTACAAACTCTCTCCTACCTTAATTTACAAAACCATTGTAATGCAAATAAATAATAAAAAAACATACAAATTTTTTTAAATAAGTTTTGTTTATAATCTAAATTGAAAAAAACAATCTACAATTTGATTTTCTGCGTAATCCATCCCTAACAACTTCCCACTTTCATAGACTCACGTTCTTCAAATATTAAAGTAAAATTATTTAGATTTTTTAAAATTGGCATATATGTTGTCCCTGCATAGCAGGGCCATAATACTAGTAACAAATAAAACACAAGGGAAATTAAGGTAATACGGTAAATGCCACAACACTGCTAATTGCCGCTGCAATAGCTCCGACCACAAATCCTGGTAAGTTTCCACCTCCAAATAAGGCATCGATAGGACCAACTGCAAACGATACAACCATTTGTGGTATCACTATTGCCATATTTAAAACTCCTAGAGAGAGTCCTGCAGAGATGACATATCAAAAGAAAACATCCTTATTAATTTGATACTTTTAACATTTATGTTACACAAAACGATTACTTTTTCTTATCGATACATTTATGGCAAATTCCACATGATGAACAAAAACTAATGAATAATCAATTAATCAATATAATTAAATTATTATATAACATACATTAAATGTTTTGGATAACTTATTATCCAAATAGCAAAAATATAATTTGAAAATATTTACTCAATCGTTTATTTGCTTGCCACAAAGGGAAATTCACTTAAACTATGGAGATAATTGGAAATTGATCTCTCAATTAACATTTTTTGTATTCGCACGTTTTAATTAACATTTACTAAAAGAATCTTAGGTTTAAATTAAAAACAAAAAGAGAGTTTAAAATACCTTGGCCGGCGCCGGAGCTGCTTGAAATAATGGAAGCTAGTGCAAACGGAATACTAAATGTAATCTATAAAAATTAGCAAAAAATGGATTAATATTGTTAAACAAAATAATAAATCAATAATAATAGTAACAAAATTTGGTAAAAGACATGTTGGACTTACAGCCAGAGGAATTCCAAGAAGAGCAAAGAGGGTCAATGCTCCAGCTCTGATGCCATCCGTAGGAAGGGCCATCGGACCGGCGATCTTCCGGTGCTCCTCGGCCTTTTTAGTAACCAAAACTGTCATTGCCAAACACACGGCGAGAATTATATTCACAGCTCCCCAAAGCCTTTTAGCTCCTCCCATTTTCCTACTAATCCCTTCAATACCGAGCGACATGAATCCAAGAACGATAGAGTTAAGCATCAATCCCAACGAACCAACTTGAATTCCTTGGTTGTATAGTTTCTTCATTTTGTCATCTCCTTTTGAGTCTCCACCGTACACTTCACGACCCACCCAATCTGTATCGTATAAAAGGAAAGGGAACCACGCGATCCAGTTCAAGGCCGTGACGATTAGTAGCATCCACATTGGACGTTTCATCACCTTGAAAGCTCCAAAGATCTCGCCGAAGAAAGGAGTTTTATCTTTTCCAGAGTCTGCCTTTGGCGACCATTGCTTGTCTTCCACGTACCAAAGAGCTATGATGGTGACGACTAGGAGGAGAGTGATGGAAATGATGAAACAGCTCTTGAGATTTGCGCAATAGATGTCGCATGCTTTAGTCACTGTGAAAGGGAAAATCTTGTGGAGGTTAGTGTACGATCCTGCAGCGTATCCTAAAACGTTTCCAACGGCCATGAAGAAAGAGAAAATCGCGTTTGCTGTTCGCGTTTTCTTAGCGTCTCCAGCTGCTAAATCACCAAGAAAAGCGCGACAAGGTCCTTGAAGAGTGTTGTTAGCCACGTCAAGGATCCAGAAACCGATAACGAAGAAACCAACGGCTCGCATCTTGACAGCTTCGTCGAGTTTGTCTCCCATGGTGTGGCCGAAATCAGCCGCGAATCCGATTAGTATAACAGCAAGGGCGACAAGCAAGGCGCCCGTGGCGATGAAAGGACGACGACGACCGAATCTTGACTTGCATCTGTCGCTGAAGTAACCAACGGATGGCTGGACAAGCAGGCCGGAGATAGGACCACAGAGCCATATGAAAGATGACCATTTATGTGGGACTCCGAGAAGCTGCACGTATGGAGTTAGCAGAGAAAGCTGAAGAGCCCAACCAAACTGAATACCGGCAGCGATAGAAGCCACCGATATCATCTTTCTCAGCGGTGATGGCCCATCAAGAACCGCAGACGAGGAAGAAGACTGTCTATCCAAAGCCGCCGCATCTTTTTTTGCTTGGAGGTCACTCATCTTCACCTTATCTTAAGAGGTTGTGTTTGGTGTTGGTGATGGAGGAGATGAAAGAAACGGGGCTTGCCTCTTAAAGACAAGGTGAAGAAGAGGAATGAGATTTATATTTTTATAAAAATGTTTTGATTCTGTGTTTCAATAGTTTAGAAAATGAATCATTTATACTAAGGCTAGAACGCATATATCCTTATAGGATTGTTGTAATAATGACAAGACTAAGTTAATATAACCGAAATCAGTTTATTATCTTATCCTTATATCATTTATTTTGAGATCGTGACAGATTTCTCCATTTCTTATTCATGTAATATGTTGTTTTTTTTCATTTCTCGTCAAATTTGTTTTCTTCATTTTCCATTTTTAAAATTTCTGTTTGCATCAAACCGCAATATTGTTACATATTATTTTTCCTTCCTCCACAAGAAACAAAAGAATATCTCAAAACCCAATTTGGGACCGTAAGTATTTAAATTGATTATGTCGTCTACGCTCTGGGCCTAACATAACATGGGTCTAAAGCCCAATAGACAATGAACGAGAATAAGCTTCTTGCCTTCTTGGACTAGGGTAAAACAAGTCTTCACTATATATATATTGCATCTTCAAGCCAAATTCCAAATTCTAAAAAATTAGGGTTTATGTTCTCAATAGTGTTCTTCGTATTTGTCGTTTTTTTTAAATTTCTCGCGCAACCCTTAAGATCGCCTTCCACAAATGCTTAATGGAAGCGTGTCGAGTCATAGCTGCGCCAAATCGAATTTTATTTAGGGTTTTTAATTAGGGTTCTCCTAAGTACTAACCCAGTTTTTCCCTTCCTGATTTAGTATAGCTCGAGGTTTTTTTCGGCATTGGTATCTGGAATTAAGGTCCTCTCTCACTGACTCTTCAGATATAAGTGTTTTATCTCTTTTATCTGCTAGAGATCTTAGTGTTTGGGGATTTTCATAATCTAATTCGTACATTTAGTATCTCGTGGTTTATAATCGGGTCGGATATATATTTTTAATCGGTGAATTGTTTTTTTTTTTTTATGGATTTGTAAAGAAACGGCGAGAATGATGAACCAATTAGATGCGCGAATGAGGGGTAATTTTCTCATTATGAGCTTAAAACTGTTTGAGGCATATTAACATTTCTGATATCGCCACTTTTCAAAAGATTTTTTTTGAGTTTTTATTGCTTTGTTTTTGTTGGATTGGTGGAATATGAGGAACAAATGACTCAACCGTGAATCAAACCATGAACCAAATTTTGCTTATTGATATTCTGATTCCACCCTTGAATATGAATCTTTTGATTGCCTTTGTTTTGTTGATTTGGTTTTGCTGTGTTGATCAACTAATATGATACTTTGATTATGAGGGCACTACTTGAACCTGATTTCCTACCCGATTCATGAACTAATCCAGTATAGTAGAATACCAAAAATTTGATAGCTTTGGTTTGCGGGATTGAGGAGTTTCTTTCAAAACAAAACACATGACTACAGAACTTTTGAGATGGACAAGAAGGGACAATTAATGGAAAATTGATCATAGTTATCCAATCGGCCAAAATAAAAATAAAAAAAATTATTACTCCGACTACTCTTGATTGATTTCCTTGGTTTGGTCAGATAAACATAAATCAATCGCATTAGTCATAAGATCAGTCTAGGCGATCTTGTGATCAAGGTATCAAAACTTGGGTAAAAAATTCCCGTTTTTGGTCCATTATGATCATCCTATAGAGCTTTTTGGATTGATTCTTGGTTTAATGTATTAACGATGTCATCTCAACTCTCAAGCTCGCCAGATTTTTTATTTTTTTGGATTGGCTATATATAGTTATAGCTCTTAATTCTTACACCAAGTGGGATGTCATGAATTCAATTTGAAAAGACTGAATAAATAACTGGCTTGTAAAACCTCTTTAATATTCAATGTAAAATTCTTTTTCACATTTGATTCTGTGTCTTGATGACAATTATGACTTGATTTTGTGTTGTTAGTTTTCTCACCATTATCAAAACCCTTCATATTGGTTGGTTTTCTTCCCGTAACAAACATTTTTTCTATCACATCTTTTAGTCGTTTCTTCTAAGCGATCCATTCCATTGATTGGCAACCTCATTGCAAATGAAGCAATAAAAGAGAGAATTGCAATCAGATTAAAAAAAATATAAATTACCAAATGGTACTTTACAATATTACAATTAAAATAATAACAAAAGGCCGAATATACAAACCGTCTAAAAAGGCCCCAAACATAGTTCGTCTAAAACGGCCCAAAACAAGAAACCATCCGATTTTCCTTTTCTCTTGGATTGGCGTTAAAAATTTTGCCGGCGAGATTTCGGATTGAGGAAAAGAAAAGAGATTGGAATTAGGGTTTAGACTCCGGCGAAGAAGAAGATCTCAAAGCTTCGAAGACAGAGAAGATGTCGTCGACTCTCCTCGAGCAAACTCGCTCCAATCACGAAGAGGTTGAAAGATTGGAGCGATTGGTTGTGCAAGATCTACAGAAAGAGCCACCGTCTAGCAAGGACAGATTGGTCCAGGGTCATCGTGTTCGTCACATGATTGAGTCCATCATGCTCACCACTGAGAAACTTGTACGTTTTCTTTCTTCTTCGCCTCAATTCCCGCATTTGTTTTTTCTGAATGCGTTAAGATCAGTGCAGAGAAACAAACTTGGGTTGCTGAATTCTTTTAAATAACAGGTGTTAAATTGAGAAGAAACTTCAGAGGTTGGTGTTGAATATAGGTTATTGTTGGGGTCTTAACTGTGTATGTAGGGATTCTAAGTTTAGAGCTTCAGCATTATTTCACAAGTTTGAGTATATTTTGTTGATAATTCTCATCACTAGATGATGCCTTTTGATTAATGCTAACCTTGATTCTTGTTGGCTGTAAGGTTGAAACCTACGAAGATAAGGATGGGGCCAGGGATGATGAGATTGCAGCGCTTGGTGGCCAGACTGCGACTGGGACAAATGTGTATAGTGCATTTTATGATCGATTGAAAGAGGTTTGTTCTTTATCCTTTGCATCTTCCTTGGTATGTTGCTCTAGGTTGTATTTTAAAGATTGAGCAGCTAACTTTACCGGACTATTGGTTAATCGAGGATGAGAGATTTAGCTGTTGATCTTTGTTTTATAGTTTTATTGGTTGTCTTGATCCACTGGTGATGGAATCCTGTACATAATCTCAGTGAAATTGTATTAGTTCTGTTCCATCAACAAGTTGGTTAGCTGTATATGCGTTGCTTTAAAGAATAGTATTAAGTGGTGAAATTTTCATTAGCAGAGTGCACTCCCTCAATAAGATTCAAATTGCTAATTTAATGTTTTTTTATTGTCTGAATTCTTTGATTTTCTTGTACCACTGATGAAAGTATCAGATTTGCACCTATTTAACTTCTTTTAAAAACCTACAGATACGTGAATATCATAAAAGGCATCCTTCTGGACGTCTTGTTGATGCTAATGAAGACTACGAAGCACGCCTGAAGGAGGAACCAGTTATTGCGTTCAGTGGAGAGGTAGGTTTTTTCTTGAATTTTTATTGTTGCTATTTGTTTGACCCATTTTAACAGTTTTGTAAACCCCTTTTTATTGTTAAATCTTCTTGTCTGTTACGCAGGAAGGCAATGGTCGGTACTTGGACTTGCATGATATGTATAACCAGTACATCAACTCTAAATTTGGGGAAAGGGTTGAATATTCTGCTTACCTTGAGGTTTTTTCCCAACCAGAGAAAATACCGCGTAAACTGAAGTTATCGAGGTAAACATTTCATTGATTTTTTTTTTTTACTTAAAGCCTCCAAATTTGTTTCCAGCATGCAGCTGAATGGCTTTCCTTTTTGTATTGCTATTTGTCATTTTAGGCAATACAGGAAGTATATGGAAGCTCTGCTAGAGTACTTGGTCTACTTTTTCCAGCGAACCGAGCCGTTGCAAGATCTTGACCGGATACTTTCTAAGGTTTAAGATCCTCCCTTTCTTTATCGTTTTATTGTGTTCACCTTGTACCTTATGGATTCTTGTGGGCGTTTTGATCTATGCATTAGTACATAACTGGTATGTTATTCGTGCTTAAGAATTTTCTACTAGTTTCCCAAGTAGAACTTTGGATTTTCTTAGTTCTAACAACTGGTTGCTTTGTGAGTGTTCCATCACCCTGGAGATGATACATGTTTTCGAAAATAAATGGCCATAACTAGATGATGGTTGTATTAAAAATTCATTGGTGCATTGTTTTCACCAAATGCAGAGATTGTATATCCTGGGAAGGTTTTGAACCATATGATAGTTTGACATTCTGGTAGTTCTAGTTTGGTTAATGCTGTGCATATAGTTTGATCTGTTGCAATTAATATGCAGGTTTGGTCTGATTTTGAAGAGCAATATGCAGATGGAAAAGTAGAAGGCTGGGAGAATGGCCAGGACAATGAACTTATTCCATCTCAGCATACTGTCATAGATCTTGATTACTACAGTACTGTCGAGGAACTGGTAGATATAGGACCTGAAAAGCTAAAGGAGGTAATGACCATACTTCATGTTCATATTCTTCTTGAAGCGTTATTTCCCTAATCATATGTTCTTTTTATGCCATTTAGGCATTGGGGGCATTAGGACTGAAGGTTGGTGGTACTCCGCAGCAGCGTGCCGAGAGACTTTTCCTGACAAAGGTTCTTACACTTGCTATAATCTCCCATATATGTTTTTTTAGTTTGTCTTATGAGAGGGTACTTCTATCTACTAGTAGCGGCGTTCGTGTTTTTTTGCTGGGTTTGGAAGGAACACTTAGCTGTTATGAAAGCTAGTTTGGTAGTTCAGTTCAGCTCTTCTTCTAATATTAAACGAAGGTTTTTGCTGGCATAGCTCATGTCTTGTAGGGATTGAATTCTATTTGCAGCTTATCTTATTACCTTGAGGTTATCTAATTTCTATTTTTGTACAGCATACGCCTTTGGAAAAGCTGGATAAGAAACATTTTGCCAAACCTCCACACAACGGGAAACAAAACGGAGATGCCAAATCAACACACGAGTCAGAAAATGCTAAAGAGATTGCACTAACAGAGGCCAAAGTGAAGAAACTCTGCAATTTACTTGATGAGGTTAGTTTATTGAAAGTTCATATTTTACATTTTTTTCCCTCCCAGATTATCTAGTTGTACTTTTTAAAAAACCTTTCTTGTTGTCGCCTTTTTATAGACCATCGAAAGGACAAAACAAAATGTTGTAAAGAAACAGTCGTTAACATATGAAGAAATGGAGGGAGAACGTGAAGGGGAGGAAGCTAATGCCGAATCAGAAAGTGATGATGAGGACGGTGAGATTTACAATCCGCTGAAGCTGCCAATAGGTTGGGATGGGAAGCCGATACCATACTGGCTCTACAAACTTCATGGCCTTGGCCAGGTATGTAGTTTACTTACGAGACCATTGTTGTTAAAGGAACACAGATTCACAGTAAATTTCTTGTTCGTTTAGGAGTTTAAATGCGAGATATGTGGGAACTATAGCTATTGGGGAAGAAGGGCTTTTGAGAGACATTTTAAAGAATGGCGACACCAACATGGAATGCGTTGCCTAGGAATCCCAAACACAAAGAACTTCAACGAAATCACTTCGATTGAGGTATATAATATATGATGAAAGACTTTGTACGGCTTAAAGCAATAAATAGTTTGGTAATTTGATCTTGTGGTTGTTTGGTTTGTTTCAGGAAGCGAAAGAGTTGTGGAAGAGGATACAGGAGAGGCAAGGAGTGAACAAATGGAGGCCAGAACTTGAAGAAGAATATGAAGATCGTGAAGGTAACATTTACAACAAGAAGACTTACTCTGATCTTCAACGCCAAGGTCTTATCTGATTGATGAAATCTTCTCTCCGTACTATATATCACTTTCAAAGCATATCTACTTTTGTAAAATCAAACCATTCGTCATCTTTTTGAGAGGTTACTTTTGTCACCTTAAAACAGTTCTTAGTTTTAGGTAAGCTCGACTATGGTGTATGTTTTTTTGAATTAACTATCACAAACTCAGGATATAAAAATTGTTTTTTTTTTTTTTTTGGACAATGCTAATAAGGAATAGTTGAGCATTTTACGTCGATAACAAGAAATGGATTAATATAAGATATATGTAGAAATCAATCACTATAGTTTTTCATTACAATTCTTTTAGTTTTGTTATTCGGATGGTGTACCAAAAATTTTGAAATATATTTTTGGTCTTTGATATTTTTACAAAATTGGAATGTTTTAATTTCCTTAATTATTCATTTCCTAACAAATCATTGGTTTCTTTTTTATTAAAATTAAAAATGTGAGTCAAACTTTATAAGAATCATCTAAATAAACAGATACAACCTCATACGACTGTCAAAAATTTAGATGTAAGCTATATAACACAAATTTAATTTGAATTTTATTATTACATTTATCTACAATAGATTTTGTTGTTGTTCAAAACACATATATTTGATTTTGGTCAGATTTAGACCTTAAAAATTATATTTGTATCCAAGAAAACCTGACATACAATCTCATTTGGGAAAGAATAATGAAATATACCTTTCTTAATTTCTTTGATCAACTTCAAATGTATTAATTAAGAAATAAAAGTTTGGATGGGCTTTACCTTTTTTATTTACAGTCCAACGGACTCATTCGATGACTAGCAGTAAATTATCCGGTGCCAGCGCATTCTAACTTCGAAGACTAACCTATTTACCGTTAGATCTAAAATCTAATCATCCAACGGCTATAAATGAAAGCCTCAAAAATATGACCGTTGGAATTGAACCGTTGGCTCCTCCTCTTCATAAGAAGCGCTCTCTTCCATTCTTCGTCATAATCTCAGAGGCTCTTTACGAAAGAGAAAAATCAAGACTAAGAAACAAGAAGAGTAAGAATCAGTAGGAGAGCGATCATGGCGACGAGAGCAAACGTACCTGAACAAGTCAGAGGTTTGTTCTTCGCGTCTTTTAATGGGTTTATCGCTGACATCGTCATTCTTAATCCTATGAATCGATTTGAATTTCACTGGGTTATCGTTGATATTGCTGTTCTGAATTCTTTGAATCGATTTTATTTTCTTTCTGGGTTGTTTTCGATATGTAATCTTTGCTTTTTATATTTCATCGACCCCGATTTAAAATCTGGGTTTGGTTTGATTCGTTTTAATTGAGTATAACTCGTTTGCCCTAACTCGGTCCGATTTGGGTATTGTTATGATTACTCGTTAACGATACAGATCCGATTTGAATATGAAGTATCTCGTAATGGTTATCTTTCTCTGGGATCGACTTTGTTAATCTTTAGAATTGAATTGTGAATCGTGTCGATGGGATTTTGTGTGATATGAAATAAAGATGAGATCTTGATGGATTTCTGTGAAACAGGTGCTCCTCTCGTTGATGGTTTGAAGATTCAGAACAAAAACGGTGCTGTGAAGAATCGGCGTGCGCTCGGTGACATCGGAAATCTTGTTTCTGTTCCCGGAGTTCAAGGAGGAAAGCCTCAACCTCCGATTAATCGACCCATTACTCGAAGTTTCCGTGCCCAGTTACTAGCGAATGCCCAACTCGAAAGAAAGCCAATCAATGGAGACAACAAGGTTCCAGCTCTTGGTCCAAAGAGACAACCTCTTGCTGCAAGAAACCCAGAAGCTCAAAAGGCGGTTCAGAAGAGAAATCTAGTGGTTAAGCAACAGACCAAACCTGTTGAAGTGATCGAGACGAAGAAGGAGGTGACTAAAAAGGAACTAGCAATGTCACCTAAGGATAAGAAAGTGACGTACTCGTCTGTTCTTAGTGCTCGGAGCAAAGCTGCTTGTGGTATAGTCAACAAACCAAAGATTCTTGATATTGATGAATCTGACAAAGATAACCATCTGGCTGCAGTGGAGTATGTTGATGATATGTACTCCTTCTATAAAGAAGTTGAGAAGGAGAGTCAGCCTAAGATGTACATGCACATTCAAACTGAGATGAATGAGAAGATGAGAGCGATCTTGATTGATTGGTTACTAGAAGTTCACATCAAGTTTGAGCTTAACCTTGAAACTCTCTACCTCACTGTCAACATCATTGATCGATTCCTCTCTGTGAAAGCTGTCCCCAAGAGAGAGTTGCAGCTTGTGGGAATCAGCGCCTTGCTTATTGCTTCCAAATATGAAGAAATCTGGCCACCTCAGGTACTTACTGTTTTTCAGAAATTTGATTGTGTTTTGATTGGAACTGTGAGCTGATGATGGTGTTCATGTGATGTGCAGGTTAACGATTTGGTGTATGTCACGGACAATGCTTACAATAGCAGACAGATACTAGTGATGGAGAAGACTATTCTTGGAAACCTCGAATGGTATTTGACAGTCCCGACTCAATACGTCTTCCTTGTCCGCTTCATCAAAGCTTCTATGTCTGACCCTGAAGTGAGTCCATTTTTGCTTAAAGTTCAGATTTTTGTTGAAACAATATATATATATAGATTGGAAAGAGACTGACTTTTGTTTTGTTGTTGTATCGTGTAGATGGAGAATATGGTTCACTTCCTTGCTGAATTGGGGATGATGCATTACGACACCTTGATGTTCTGTCCCTCCATGCTTGCTGCTTCAGCTGTTTACACTGCAAGATGCTCATTGAACAAGTCCCCTGCTTGGACTAATACATTGCAGTTCCACACCGGCTACACAGAATCTGAGATTATGTAAGTAGACAAAAAAAGACTTCCATCTGTGTTGTTTTCTGGACTCTTAATTGTATAGAAACTGATGTGGGTTTTTGTGCTGTTATAGGGATTGCTCAAAGCTTTTAGCTTTTCTTCACTCGAGATGCGGTGAGAGCAGGCTACGTGCTGTGTACAAGAAGTACTCAAAGGCTGAGAATGGAGGTGTTGCGTTGGTTTCACCAGCCAAGTCTCTCTTGAGTGCTGCTGCTGATTGGAAGAAGCCCGTTTCTTCTTAGATGGAGAAAGATTGTTTTTTTTTTTCATCAGATTTCTCTCTGATTCAAAATTCTAGATTTGACATGTTAAAATACTCTTTTGTTTTGAGTTCAAACGTATTAATGAATTCTTATCAGTGTGTTTCTTAGTCTCTGATTACTTTGATTTTAGTTTTCTACTGTATCTTTAACAGATAGATGATGTTTGATTGTGTTTGTTGCATCATGCTGAGTAAATGAAAAGCAATAAATAATGACGAAAATCTGTTATCGTAAATCCCATTTATTTTTGTTTTAGTAATAAAAAATAGAGATAATGACTGGAAAGTTTTCATAAAAATTACTCCAATATAGCATATTTTTTACGAGATTATCCACTAAAAATGGTTTATTAAAAACATAATTACAAAATAGTATATATATCATTAATAATTTAATTTCAAAATGGTGGTAGTTGTGAAAGAAAGTTAAAAAATTTCTTTTGTCCCAATCTTAAGTGTCTTATAAACATGGTCCATCTTTTGATCAGATCTCAAGAATCTTAATGTTCATATCTAAAAAGAGCTTATTTTTCTAAATTCATCAAATTTGTTAAATTTGGTTGTTAAATATGACAAAATGTTATGTAGTGGAGTAGTAAAATTTGGGTTTAAAGCTAAAAAAATCTGATCACCTCTCCCTCTCTCTTTTGAAAGAGCTTTCTTTTTACTTATGCACCGAAAGTTGAACACAAAACTCGTGAATATTACAAATCTGCCACTAGAGGTGAATTTTTTGATTAAATCGTTTTTCTTTTTTTTTTTGATCTCACGGGGGTTGTCGTTGTTTCATGGAGAGCACGACGGAGCAGCCGAGGAACATCTCGGGATCGATGCAGAGCCCTAGATCTCCATCTTCGCAGCCGTATCTGTCAGTCTCCGTCACAGATCCTGTCAAATTAGGCAATGGCGTTCAAGCTTACATCTCTTACAGAGTTATCACCAAGGTATATCCTTCTTGGTAGCTGATTTTACAGGCTAGGGTTTCTATTTGAAAAATTGGGGGTAACACATGATGGTTCGCCGATTTTGTTGTTGCGAAGCTATCTAATTGTATGATGAGCAGCTAGAATTTGGGTTTAGTTATGGTTTTATGATGAATTTGTTTCTCTACGGATTGATTTCTGAAGAATTGGATTGGTTTTACGGCAGACCAACTTGCCGGAGTATCAAGGACCCGAAAAGATTGTTATCAGACGATACAGTGATTTCGTCTGGTTACGGGATCGGCTTTTTGAGAAATACAAGGGCATTTTCATTCCTCCTCTTCCAGAGAAGAGTGCTGTAGGTAAATTTGCTAGCTTTGCCCTTTCTATATCTTTCGAATTTGAATCTTTTGTGGTCAATTTTAGAATTCAGTATCTTTTCTGTAGCTCTCTGTCTAGTGGAACGCATTATCTGATTGAGTCAAAGATATGAATCGTGCATCTCTATAGTTTATGTCAGTCACTCCAGCTATCCTTGTTAGATTTAGTTAGATTAGCTGTTAGTTAGAGGTCTCTGGAAAGTGCACAAGGGTAATGTAGAGCTTTGATAAAGTTATTGTATACTTGGGAGTGCCTTCCTCGTATAATTGTAATCTGATGGAGATGAGTATATTGGATTCATGTTTATTAATACTCTTTTTGGCAGAAAAATTCCGCTTTAGTGCCGAATTTATTGAAATGAGGCGAGCAGCATTGGATATATTTGTTAATCGAATAGCATTACACCCTGAGCTTCAGCAGAGTGAGGATCTTAGGACCTTTTTGCAAGCAGATGAAGAGGTGGGATATCCGGACTTTACGTTTCTGGCGATTTTTTTGTTATTTTACCTTCCGCCACATCATTTTCACTTAAGAATGCTCATAACATGCATTTTTTTGCTTCCCTGAGGGCCTGCAGTTTGCATTTTAGAAGGTTCTTGTCTTTGTTTGACAGTTTACTTTTCTTGTCAGACAATGGACAGATTCAGGTTTCAGGAAACTGGTATATTCAAGAAGCCTGCAGATCTAATGCAAATGTTTAGGGTAAGCATGAAGTTTCCTGACCTTGTGAAAAATATTTTCAACATCATACAAGATCTAGTAGCGGATACATGTTGGCATGCTACTAGGAAGTTTAATATGGAATTTAGCTTATGCTGGACATAATATACCATTAGCCTCTGATAGTTAAATTATCTTACAAAGTGAAACTTGGCATGTCTTGCCTATATGATTCTTCACATTGTTGTAACTATAAAAGTTGAAAGCTCCCATTATATTGGTTACTTCGCTCTACCATGGTTGGGAATCCTTAAAAAGCAAAGAGAAAATACTTCTTAAATTTGAAATTTATTATTGATTTTCTTCACTCTTCGCTCCATGCTCTTTATTAACTTTTGTGGTGCGCCATCATCTTACTGCCATATCTGCACTATTGACAGGATGTCCAGTCAAAAGTTAGTGATGCTGTCCTTGGAAAGGAAAAACCTGTTGAAGAAACTACTGCTGACTACGAAAAGCTTAAGCATTACATTTTCGAGCTTGAGAACCACTTGGCTGAGGCTCAGAAGCATGCATATCGCCTTGTCAAGAGGCATAGAGGTAATAAATCACAAGTCAGAATTTAATCTATATAAATTCTGTTATGTTTTCCGTTTTTCTTTCCCAACCGCATGAATAGATCTTCAGTGTTAATGCTATATCAACTTTATGGCAGAGTTGGGTCAATCACTGTTGGATTTTGGCAAGGCTGTAAAACTTCTTGGGGCTTGTGAGGGTGAACCTACAGGAAAAGCATTTTCCGATCTTGGAACTAAATCTGAACTGTTATCGATTAAGCTCCAAAAAGAGGTACTAAGTTTGTAAGCCTAGACTAGGCGTAAAGCATCTTTTTTTCTTCTTTTGCCATTATTGTCAGATAATCTATATATCTTGGCCACATGTACATCTATCCTATTTTCTTAGATGCTTTTATTGTTGCACTATTTGTAGGCTCAACAAGTCCTGATGAACTTCGAGGAACCTTTGAAGGACTATGTTCGTTATGTGCAATCAATTAAAGTGAGTTCTCTAGCCTTTGCCTTTGGGATTGATTTATCTTTCCTGGTTGCGTTTTGCTGGTATTAACTCTATCTTCTTGTTTCTGTTTTGTGTTTATCCAGGCAACAATCGCAGAGCGAGGCACTGCTTTCAAGCAACATTGTGAATTGGCAGAAACAACAAAGTTAAAAGAAATAAATCTGTATGATGGCTTCTCTGTCTTAACTTCCTCTTTGTCAATAATCGTCTTAGAACATTCTATAAACTCTCCTCTGTTATTGTAGTGACAAACTCATGCTCACACGTTCAGACAAAGTAGGAGAAGCTGAGATCGAATACAGAGAGGTAACAACAACTCAAAACAATCCTTGAAAAGTTTTGTAGTAATGCTTTTTGGTGCTTAAACTTGAGGTAACAATGCAGATAAAAGCAGAAAGTGAGGAGGCTACGAGAAGATTTGAGAGGATAGTGAAGAGAATGGAGGAGGAGATAGTAAGGTTTCAAGAGCAGAAGACTGAAGAGATGGGAGTCGCATTCCATCAGTTTGCGAAAGGACAAGCTCGCTTAGCAAACAGTGTCGCGGATGCTTGGAGATCCCTTCTTCCCAAACTTGAAGCTTCTTCTACTGTCTAAAACCAAAGTTATATCTTTGTGGTCCTTCATGAGAGGGTTTGTGTCTAGAGGCAGCTTGTTGTTGTTTTTAAAAAAATTCTGGTGTTTTTGTCAACTTAAAGTTTTAGTTAACTTCGCTTGTTTCCACTTGTAAAGAAGATACATGTGCATCATTATTACTTGATAGATTACAACTTTCCCAGTTCACTTACTTGATAGTATATTGAATCTTCTATGTATTACATGTTGCAGATCAGAACTGTGTCATCATTTTTAAGATATGTTGCTGGTTTGGTTAGATTTTGTTTTGGTTATACTTTTTAGCCCAAAATGGTAACCTTCGTAATCATTGGGAGGGTTCTTCTTAGCTTTAAAATTTATCCGAAGACGATTGACAACAAAAAGCGTTTGGCGAGAGAAGATGACGTGCTTCTCTTCCGCTACTCCTCATCGCCATCATCTTCCTCTTCCTCCATCAACTTCCAAATCCCTGCTTCGATTTCCCTCATCTTATCTCAAACCTAGCCCCAGTCTTCTCTTCCATGGCTCATCTCGCTCTCTCCTCTCTTGTTCAGACGGTAGCAACAACGGTCCTCCTCCCTCCGGTGACACCGTCCCAAAGCAAGTTCTTCCTCTGATTCTTCTTTTACTTATGAATTCTATGTTTCATCTGCGAATCTCACCTGGGTTTGGCCAAATCGATATCTATTGTTTTCGAATTTCAGCTCGATTAGTGATGATACTGGAATTTAGAAATGATATCAGAAAGTGGGAAGCCTTGTAGTTATTTGTGTGATCTGTATCGTATAACGATTATTATTTCGTGGTGGATGTTTCAGTAACTTCTGTATCATTGAGGGATCAGAGACTGTTCAAGATTTTGTGCAGATGCAGCTTCAGGAAATCCAAGATAGCATAAGGAGTAGACGCAATAAGATCTTTCTCCTCATGGAGGAAGTCAGGCGGTTACGAGTTCAGCAACGTATTAAGAGTGTTAAAGCCATCAATGAGGACAGTGAGCTCGAGGCTACCGAGATGCCTGAGATCACATCTTCTATTCCTTTTCTCCCTAATGTGGTCAGTTACAATTATGAAATGTTCTCTTGTTCAGTTTTTCGATATTCCCTACTGTTTAACTCTTATCTTTTGATATAGACACCAAAGACTTTGAAACAACTCTATTCGACCAGCGTTGCATTGATATCGGGAATAATCTTCTTTGGTGGTCTCATTGCACCTAATGTTAGTACTTGAGTAGATTCCACGTTTCTTTCCTTTATGTTCTCCTATAACATATATCAAAGCTCTCGATTTTGTTTGTGAAATCTTGTTTGAGTTAATGCTTTTCACACTGTCATCTCAGTTTATCGCAGCTCTTAGAACCCTACTTATCTTACAACAATGCACGATATTGAGCTCTTTAAAATAGATGCATTTAATTTACCGGATATTTTGCTAAAATACATGCATTTTGTTGATAGCAATAGAAATTTGTGGAGATTAGTAATTTTCCTTCTTTGTGATGTACAGTTTTCTGGTTTTCTATTGATTTTTGCTACTTTAACTTTACCAGAAGAATAATAGCTATTCTTGGTTTTCTTAATCCTTGAATGACAAATTGATGATTTTACATGGCAGCTGGAACTGAAGGTAGGACTTGGAGGAACCTCTTATGAAGATTTTATACGGAGCTTACATCTGCCCTTGCAATTAAGGTACTACTAGTTCAGTAGCTTGATCTAGTCAACTTTACTTGTCCTGAATCTAAAACAGCGACATTGAAAGAATTCTTTTTTTGACTGTAATGTAGCCAGGTAGATCCAATAGTGGCATCTTTTTCTGGTGGGGCCGTGGGAGTCATTTCAACCTTGATGCTAATTGAAGTTAACAATGTCAAACAGCAAGAGAAGAAGAGGTGCAAGTACTGCCTTGGGACTGGTAATTCTTTTCTACATATCATGAATATTCTTGATTTTTTCTTCTTTTAAACAACTCTTGAAACTGGTCTGTGTTTACTTGATAATAGGATACTTGCCATGCGCTCGATGCTCAGCTAGTGGTGTGTGTTTAAGCATTGATCCCATAACAAAACCTAGAGCTTCAAACCGGCTTATGCAGGTCGCGACAACTAAAAGGTGTCTAAACTGTTCCGGCGCAGGAAAGGTAAGATGTCTGCATTTCATACAATCTGAGTATTTGACACTTCATTCTTGTCCTTGTAATGTTGAAATGTGTATATGCATATGAATCAGGTGATGTGTCCGACATGTCTTTGCACAGGGATGGTTACGGCTAGCGAGCACGACCCGCGCTTTGACCCTTTTGATTAGAAAACAATGACCTTTCCTTTGAAATTTAGGGTGTTTTTATCTATGTACATTGGTCCTTGCAAAAGCTAAGCCAAGACTATGAATGAACTGAGGAGAGCCAAACCTCGTCATATAAATGCTTTACATAATAAAGTAACATAAGAATTTATAACTCTTCGCTATACATGGGAAAGTATCGGTTCTGTAAAATTCTTCTTCACTAACACAAAATTTCACCAGACGATCTCTGGTGAAGATAGCCATATCAACTCAGTCATAAGCTGCTTCTCGTCTTGCTTCCTCGCATACCGGTTTAATTAATTAATTGGTCATCGAACTTCTTACTGCCAATGTTATAATATACGTTAATAAAAAAAAAGACTACGTGAAAGTACAACAAGACAGTTTGGCCGAGTGGTCTAAGGCGCCAGATTTAGGCTCTGGTCCGAAAGGGCGTGGGTTCAAATCCCACAGCTGTCAATTATTTTACTATTGTTTTTGGAAGAATATTTTGAAAACTCAAATGTATCATCTTCTTCTCATCCATCTGTCGTCGTCATGGTAACTTCTTTCTCTCCATTGAACTTTGTTAGATTTCCATTTCGAATTGTAGCTAGATTCCGAGAATACCAACCAATTGCGGCGTGATAGTTTGCAGGGCCGGTCCTACAATATATGTGGCCTAAAGCATAATTAGATTTGAAAAAAAAAAAAAAAAAAGAAATTAAAAACATTTCCAGTAAAGGTTTTGTCACTGGACTATTGAGACGTTTAAGAAATATGACCTCATTTCTTTAATTTATAATTTGTGGCCTAAAGCAAAGGCTTTAGGTGCCTTATGGACGGGCCGGACCTGATAGTTTGATACATAGTAGCCTTAAAGAGATTTCTCTATGATTCATTGGTTTTGCTAGTGGAGATAGTAAGTAACTAGTATTAGTCTCTCTGTTTGTAGTCGTCTAGGAGAAAGACCAGAGAACCAAAGGAGGAAAATGTCACTCTTGGACCATCTGTTCGTGAGGGAGAGCAAGTTTTTGGAGTTGTTCATGTCTTTGCTTCCTTCAATGACACTTTCATTGTAAGTTTCTCATCATTTCTTTGGGAGCTCCATGTAATAGTCTTGTGTGTGCATTACGTTTACCTTGATCCTAATAAAATTTGCAGCATGTGACTGATCTCTCTGGAAGAGAAACTCTCGTTCGTATCACTGGTAAGTCTTATTTCTCTGCTATGTTGAAACGTTTATTTTTGTGTTTGCAATTTAATATTTTGCCAAGCCCTTTGTCATGATTCAGTCTAGGTTGAAGTTGTAAAGGCTGATCGTGATGAGTCTTCTCCTTATGCTGCTATGCTTGCAGCTCAAGATGTTGCTCAAAGATGCAAGGTTTAATATTTATGCTTTTGAGATGTTCTTTTGGCTTTTCGAGCTTCTGGTTTAATTGCAATTTACCTATATCAGGAGCTTGGCATCACAGCCATTCATGTGAAGCTCCGTGCCACTGGAGGAAACAAGACCAAGACTCCCAGGTCCTGGTGCTCAGTCAGCCCTCCGAGCTCTTGCTCGTTCAGGCATGAAGATTGGTCGCATAGGTAACTCTATCTATTGTTGTAAATTCTAAATACCTGTTAGATAATTTGTGTTTTCATGAGCAATTTTAATAACTTTTCTGCTGAATTGTAGAGGATGTGACTCCAATTCCAACCGATAGTACCCGTAGAAAGGGTGGTAGAAGGGGACGACGTCTCTGATTTTCTCACCATTATCTACCATTCTCACAATTCCGTTTAGTACTTGTACTACATTCGCAAAATCTTTCTGTAAGACTTTGATTTTGATCTGTGTAACGTTAGGAAGAAATGGATACAGAATGATGGTAAATAAAAGTAGTTCTGTTTTTTCTTCTTTGCCTTGCTTTTTATTTTCTGTTGCAGTAGTCTCTCTTACAAACGCCTTAAAGCACAAGTGAATATCATCTATTCGAAAGAAGCTCAATTTACAATATCTTAAGGTCTTTTGAAAATTTGTAGATCTCAAGATTTGTGTTATATATTCCTGGTGGATGGCAGTGTAAAGGGTTTCTCATTTTTGAAAGCCATCTATGTTGTGGTATATGCAGTAATCCTTGAGCAATATAAGTTGATAAATACTTGAAAATTATACGAAAATCCAGACAATAAACGTGGTTAAAACAAAACAAATACTGCATTTTCTTTCAGATTTGTTTACCATCCATCACAAAACAAATACAAAGAATATGTGACCTAATAGCTCCCAACAATTGCCAAAGTAAACCCTAGATTTCAATGTTTTACATCAACTTTGTTATGGAGCTGACAACAGTTTTGGAATGAGACAAAATAAATCCCAATGATGAATAAGCCACAATTGCGAGGAACCACCAAATATCATAAGCTACGTGATTTTTCTTCATATTACCCTTTCTACTGAGAGAATAAAGAAACTGTACAGTACCACAATCTTAAGACTACTTTTTTGGTTTTTCCATTTTTTAACTTCTGAAGATTTTTGAAGTGGGAACTTCTGGTTCACTGTTTCATGTGGGTCTTTTTGATGAGACCCCTAATGTAGTAGACTGGCTCAGGGACTGTGTTTGGCCAATTCTATTTAACGCGGAACTCGTGTCTGAAAAGGGTCAAGTTCTGAGTGAACTTGTCTCTGTTCTTTGAATCTAATCCCCGCGATATGTCTGTCATAAGACTGTCAAAGCAGGCAGAGAGTCGCTGGTGTTGATCCACGGGCTGCACCATTAAAATAATGCTCATAGGCATACACAAAAAGCAACACTTAGGGGTAAAATGGTTAAAAATATAGAATTTTGGATCATACCTGTGATGAGAGGATCTTAGCTTTCAGATCAGAGAAAATCTGGTGAAAGCAATTGGAATAAGTTAGATATGAATGAACAACAAAGCTCATTCGGAACAGAAAACTGCACAAGAGCGATAAATGTATTCTCCACATACCTGCTCACTTATAAGAATCAAGCTTAACATTGGTCTGCTGAGACTCCACTGATTGCCACAATCCTCGAATAAAACTATTTCAAACAGTGTCTTCAATATCTGCTTGTAAGAGCAAATTTGTTAGAACGCATTATTGCTCGTCATAATTGTGTTCCATCTAACAAAGAGAAATTGAGGAGTGTAATGAGTTACCTCGGGGAACAAACTCGGGCAGTCTGCAATGTGCTGTGCAAAACGAATAGCAGCAGGAGAAGTAGGTGCCTCACCCATTGTGATGTTATTGAAATAATATGAAGCAAGATTGTCGACAGCTATTGCACACTGAAAGGATAATAGATATTAATGCTTCAGAAAGTTGCATTTTGAGGTTTCTATTTTGCAGGTTAAAACTTTATAAAATTCTTGATAAATAAATGGGTCTTAACATTTTTGACACAATTCTCACCTGTGATGAAATACTTGTGTCCAACCCCTTGAGGCCAGATTCAAGGGAACCTACGAGATGCATAAAGGTGGCAGTATCCAGTTTCAATATGAAGGTAATATGACTGGCACACAAAACCTCGACGAATCCAAAGTATGCCTTTGTAAGCTGAAGGATGAAAGGAAGACAATAAAGATTTGAGATTTCATATGGACAAAAAAAGAATTCAGAATACGCATCAGTTAATTGAGATAATGCAAACAATATCAAAAAGAGTAGCAAAAATTGTACATGCGTTTATTGAAAAGTTCAAAAACGGGTTGATTTTATCACCAAATGAAATTATTGGAGGCACGTGGACAACTAGAAAACGCAATGCCGAACATACCTTGCGATAAGCTAATATATCTGCCAAGGGTATTGCAAGGGTCATCTTCAACGCAATATCAAGTGCATCCGCAAGAGCCCGGTCGCCATAAAGTTCAAAGACACCGAAGTTGCAATAATTTCCCGAGAGCGCTGCCCATTAGATGATGGTTAGTATCATAACATAATATTAAACTAAACAATGAATGGTTAGCTCTCATTGGTCAAAATCATGTTCTAACCTCTTGACAGAATTGTCAGTGAAACCCAGATCCCCTTGTATTTGAAGGCATATATATCCGCAACATTTGGCAGGGATAAAATCCTTGAACCATAAGCCACAATCAATTTACTGACTTCCCGGAAAAGCAGGATGCCATTTGGAGAAGAAGAATCAAAAGTAAGGCGCTGCGTTTTGTTATGCACAAACTCCGCCATGAACTTCAACAACGGGGTCGTAACCTACATCAACAAGCCAAGAAGAGGAGATGAGACAATGAAGGCACCACTAACCACACAAAATGGCAGAAAGCGTAAAATCACAAACAGTGGATTAGAATCTTTTTTTCTATGCGCGGACTCAAGTTATTACTAAGGTCACTGTTCTGTCAATCCAATGGAGCAGAATGCATATCTAAATACCTCTGGTGTGTCGAACCAATGTGAGATCCCTCTCAAAAGGAGTGGCATGTGTGCAGGATAGAGCCAGTCAAATAGAAAACCATAGCTTCTCCGGCTGAAATCAAAAGAGAACGCTTCAATAGATCATAAGATTGTAACATGTCTATGGATGTCAAAGTAACTAGATGAAGTCAAAACCTGCTAGTAGCCATTGCAATTCCTCTTAAATCCCTCATCAATCCGATCAGAGCAAACTTCACAGCATCAGTGCGAAACATTGAATCTGGTGCTGATTCCAGGGTGCGGAAAACCTAGAATGATTGAATAACAGAGTGGTTTACTTATTGGCTTAAAATTTATGAAAATTATAGATCGCAATACACCATTATAAATTGGATATAAAACAATGCATACAACAGAAAATATAAGATCACTATGTGAAACTGCCTATAAGATATTGTAAAATGGATATGGAACAATCCCTGTTTATAGGATATCAAACTATGCCTAGAACTAGTAAATAGGGTGACGATTCTGCAATATCAATGCAAATTTCACCATGGACATTAGAACATGTCTTCCTTAAGTTTCACTTGCGTTAATGCATAAGAAGAAACACAAAACTTGTTTCATCTCTTCTTCCTTACAAAACAGGCAAGCCCATCATCATAATCAGAGAACAGTGAACAGTATGCAGTGCAGATTCAGACAGAATCATTATTCTAAAATGGAAGCTGCAAAGATAAGATGCTGAAAGAAAATAAGTATAACCTGCAGAAGGGGTTCCATAGAAGTCTTGAACTTTATTAAGCTATCCTCCATGAAAATCAACCAGCCAATAGTGTAGTAAAACGTTGTTCTGCTGCGAGAGCATCTATACTCTTCTAAGAATGGAAACTGCTCCCTCTGGAATTAGACAATTCACATAGTAAGATTATTGCTAATGAATAATTACAATGCACAATGATGTCCACAAAAGCGAGTCCTTGGAGAAGAATTACAGTGTGATTAGATATAATAAAGGTCACGGTGTCCAACTTCAAAAGCAGCTTCCCGGTCATGTATCTGCACAAGAACAGCAAAACACAAAAAATCGATATGAAAATGTATATAAACTAATATAATATCAACTTAATCAGGTTATAACAGAGTTACCCAGATGCCAACTCCAGAAACAAACTTAGCGTGTGACCAATGACTTCTTCACTCTGGAGAAACAAAAAAATAGATTGTTTGGACAATAGGTGACATTGATGTACAGCAGCATGCTAGAAAAAGTAAAGAACACAAGATTACCTCTGTATAACATTTTAAGTTTGTAGCAATCTTGCCAACAATAACGTTCAACAGAACAAGATGATCATGCAGTCCAAGGAGTTCTTTCAATCTGGCATACAACTGCTGCAACAGAATGGTAGTATCAGAAATATACATAGAACAAATAAAAATATACAAGAAAAAAAGAAACAATTTGCATTTACTTTTGATGAATGCATGGCCTGATCACCAACGTAAGACTTTCGGAAATTCTGGAAGAAGGTAAGAATGGCACGATCAAGCCTTTGTCTACTAATTTCACCATATCGCTGCAGAAAGAATGTGTTATTTGATTACTTTACAGATGAGATCAAAGTAGTGAACTCATCTGGGAGAAAAATAAAACCCAACAGGTAGGGCATAGGATTCTTGAAACGTCATCACAATATCCTATGCAGTTCATGCATAAAATTAATTTCATAACCGTTAATGAAATCACTCTATGTTAATAATTGTGGCTATACAGGCTTACGCCCTTTTAGCTCAATCTTCCAGCTGTAATGATGGTTTATGTTCAGAAGAAATGCAGAAATAGAACCATACATCAAGAGATTATCTAATAATACTTTATGTTGGTTTAATTTAATTGCTTGCATCTAACAGATGTAACACCTGTCTATGCAGTCCACTGTCCATAACATTTACTAGCCGCAAAACACGAGCGGAGAGTTCAGCATCAAGCATCTCTTGCGTCTCCACACTGCAAAATACGTTTAATTTTCAATAATGTTCATATATTGTTTTGTTCTTGAAACAAACCTCAATGCAAAGAAACCCAAAGATATGATAGCAACTTACCTACAACCACTGCACTGCTTTATTTTAACAATAGCGGCAACAATGTGAACAATCCATGACAATTTTGCTTCAATAAGTGCTAGTTCAGAATTATCAGCAAACTGTAGCTGTCCTCTTTCCTGTTACACAATCACTCAGCTCAAGTTTAAGAAGACACGTACAAGAATTGACAGAACAACAATAAGCTAAACCCATAATAACAGTTAGCTTTACCGTATATGATTGCAGAAGAGGCTCCATTGTGTTTATTATATACGTACCAGTTCTTTCATACTGCACGATAAGAATCTCAGATGCAGTTCAATTGTATAAAGATATAACATAATCAAACGAAACATGTGAGCAAAACCAGGGTACTACATGACACACATATGAAGAAAAGACTAACCTGAAATCTGCATAGGTAAGGAAAGCAATCCAGCTCATCCTGCAGAACTTCAACTTTATCCAAAGGATGATCGGTCGGGTCATCGGGGACGCTAGCCTGGACAGGGGGTTTCAAATGGGAACATATCAAAGAAAATCTACAAATTAATACTGGCAATCCTCCAGAATAAGTGGTGTTATATACCTGCACAGAATTGAATCTGGAGATGATAAAACCCTCTGTAATTTTAGGTACAAATTCATCAAGTAGACTTGGTGAATCACCCTTCAAGTATGGGACAGATGCTACTAATCTGGACCACATCCCAAGAAGGTAATAGACGCTGCTGCTGGCCCACTGTAAGAAAAAGGGTCATATGGATTTTGCAAACAAGATACCATCTCCGCCAAATATTTAAGCTATACTAAAAACGATCATGTTGGAGGATGAGCAGAACTTTAAAGACTAGTAGTGTCTATAATTGGTATGCTAATGCATTCAATAACATAAAATTGCGAACCTGCCATGACTGGAGAGATTTAAGTGTGAATTCTGCCACCAACTGTATCCACTCACCATAACCTTCCATCTTCACAAGCTCTGAAAGCTGCAGATGAATTCATACATGTAACATGCTATTACATAATGTCTGATTTATCAGCCATATAAACCAATAAATTATATCCAAATGGTATTTGACAATCATGGATAGTGTCACTATTTACGAATAGTTAAGACTGACCAACTGTCACATACAGAAAAAAGGAACATGTGTGTATTTACCCAAGTACATGGCATCATAACATAAACGTCAAGCTACAACACAAGCAAAATTGCAATGTGTAAACTAAACAGGAATTTAACCGAGAAATTTACCTGATAATTCAACCTAAAACGCCCAAGTAGACGGCAGAACACGTGGTAATTATCATGATCAGCAAGACCTGATCCAACAAAAGCAATTTATGTTGACGCACCAGGATCAGTGAGATGTTATAGTTCAATGAGGTGTAAAGTTTGTAAATGACAAAGTTGCATACAATGCAACACCTTAAGCGTAATATTTACAGTCAGACATAGGAAAGTCCCACAGTATATAAAACATCAAGCATACCTTTTCCAGTTTGAAGAATTTCTTTGGTTCCTGTCATCAAATGAGCTAGAAAATTAGAGCGCGTAGCATCATTTGTGAACAGAGAGCGCCTTACAGAAGCCAATCGCACCAAGCATTCAAGTGCCTAGAAGTTAAAACAGAGAAACATTAATAAATAACAAAATCTAAGTCATCTATAACTACCTATTGAGTCCCAACTGTACATGAAATAAATCATGCCCTCACTGACATTACTGCAATTAAAACATCTGTCCTCGTAAGGAGAGAATAAAAATTAACAAAAAAGTAGTCAAATTCTATCTTTGATGCAAAAGATGGCATTTTGCTTCTTCTATTCAAGAACTGAAGAAAAAACAATAAACAATAAAGACATACCTCTTTCGAAAGAGGGGACTCTGTACTACCATAATAATCGAAAAATATCTGCAGCGTGGAAGAATCCTCCAATACTGACCTCCAGGAAGTTGGAATCTAAAAATTATCAGTAATACTAGAAGTTATAACACCCTTGAAAAACGAGTACACAAATACATAGGAACTAAGCATTGAAACAGAGGTTGAAGATAGAAGGTCACTAATGTTCTACCTGAACTGTACCAAACTCCTCTGTGCTTTCATCAATTGAAGTTCCGACAAAGTCAAATGATACACACCTCAGTGCAAGAGAAAGCGCCAATTCTTGTAAACGACCAGAGGCTGGTTAAAAGAAAATCTCTGACTCATTACTTTTGAAAATTTCCATGCTTATGCCAAGACCAACAGATATACATCAACAAAGATGGCAACATACTTAACGATTACAAAACATTCCAATAGCATAAATTTTGAAGCTGGTATATAGAAGTTTTCACCCTTGGCATGAAGGAATATAAGGGAAAAGCTGACATAGATGACTCATATTACCATCATTTTTCAGATAGCTTAATGACGTCAAAGCTATTCGGAATATTTGAAATAAGGATTGATCCCTAAAGTTGCATGCAACCCGCCGGTGATG
Source organism: Arabidopsis lyrata subsp. lyrata (assembly GCF_000004255.2). Classification (NCBI taxonomy): domain Eukaryota; kingdom Viridiplantae; phylum Streptophyta; class Magnoliopsida; order Brassicales; family Brassicaceae; genus Arabidopsis; species Arabidopsis lyrata. Next base: position 2,260,997 of record NW_003302550.1, on the reverse strand, counting down.
TGTAGATGGCAGTCCTGGATTAGGCTAATAATTGAGCAAAAAAAGATGAAGAAATGTCAATAATCATTTCAAAGAAAAAACCTGGTAAGTTGAAGCACAGTAGAAAATAAAAAGTTAGAAATCAATACCCACGAAAATATATTTTTTGTGACACGCTATCTATCTAAAAACATGTACACTGTGCACATATATAATTCTGCCCAGTCTAACAAAACAGCCATCTTAAATGTTTTTAATAAGAAAATAAAGGAATGGTGAAAACAGACAATTATTTAGATACAGCACAAAACTCTCATTTGTATCTATAACAGACTGATACTCTAGATCAAAAAGAAACAAAAAGATGACGCAAGTCAATGCTAATATATGAAACCATGACTCTAAGCAATGAGCAATCCATGCCAAGAAACTCAAACTTAAAAGAGAGTTATTCCAGCCTATGTTAAGACATGGCAATGACATGGAAAATCAACCACAATACATCACTAACCTGATTCATCTCCTGCACAAGTTGATCCAAAATTCTTAAACCAATAGCATAGTGATCCGAGGAGCCCTATTCAAATAAAATTGATGTAAGCAACATATTCAGCAAGCCCTTGTTGAAAATATCTGAAACTTCTACTGAAGTATCATCTACATGTGTTTATGAGAAAAAATGTCCACAACGCACTAGTAACCATGGAAACACAGTTAACTATATTCCCCAAGAAGATGCACCACCTGTTCCAAGAAGTTTGTAGACTCCTTAACCACATCCCTGAATCTATCATCATCTAACCATCCAAACTTTGTGAGCCGGCAAAGCAGTTGAATAAGCGAAGCAATAACAAATGATTGCATCTTCGGTCCTCTTGTAGCCAGATAGTTCACAATATAAGCCCCTAAAGACAACAGAAAGAACACCAAAAACAAGTAAGATATTTAAGGCCAAAAAGAGATATTTCTAGTTATTTGGTTAAATGGGAATAAGAAGTTTACTGATGTCAAGGCGAAGATTCAGCGGAAGGGTATGATCAGTCACTTGCTTTAACAAACTCGAGCTAGCGAGCATTAAGGAATAAGGTTTTGATGAATTGTCGAGAATGTATTGACATTGCGATATATAATCCGTATTCACGGAAAAGCATCTCAGACTATTTTCAGCATGAGCCCTCTCAGCTGAATCCTGTGAGTTGTATAATCTCTCGCACATTGCCTCAAGTTGCGCCAAGCTCTCCATTGGTAACAAAGCAGAATCTGACCAAAAAGGTAGAAAACCATAGATACCACTACCGTTTTAACAAGAATATTTCGGCAAGATTTCAGGTTTAATACAAAGTATTCTGATTTAAGAACTGTTAAGTGGCAACAAATGACGGGAATGAATCATTACAATAATATTTTCCCAGAGAGCCTTCATTGTTTTTCAATCAAAATTTCTAGAACTGGATTGAAAATTTAGGATCACAATAAGTCAAAACATGTTGCAGGAGAAAAAAAAACACATATGATACATTTCCACAATAAACGCAACCCACTATTCATCCAAACAGAGATGGAACAACATTAACAATGACAAAAGTGCAGTATCAGTTACGACAGACAACACAAGTGAGCTACCAGTAAATATCATGTAGATCTCATACAGCAAAGAAGCGCAAGAGAGAGAGAGAGAGAGAGAGTACACAAATAGTATAAGAAAAATACGTAAAAGCCTACTGGCAGAGATAAGTTCCTAACTCTGCATGATGGAAAATGATTCAAGCTGTCTATCACCTTACTCCAGCTCAGTACTCGGTTGATTTCTGTTTAAAAGGTCAAAAATCAAACTTCAGTTGCCAAACCACTCATGTAAATACTCACACTAGTCATACAAAACGCCGGACTTACACACAACTCTAAGTGAGACCACACATTATCAAATGCTGCTATACGCTTGGCACGTCAGACAACATTTGCTAATTTCCAGCAGAAAAGATGGACAAGATCCAAAACTCTAAGAAGATATTAAGCGTAGACTTTACAGTATCATTTCGCCACAGCTAAATCCTATCTGATTTTATGAAAGCGCAAGGAAAATGTGTTGATGAAACAACAAACGAAGTATGTAGACAATAGAAATGGTACTCTAAATCAACTTAACCATTCTCGACACTGTGCAAGGACAATCATAACCACTAGAACACAGAAAACGGAAATAGTAAGGAGAAATGAACACATAGAAAACCTAGATTTCGTATTTCAATCATTTAGCGCAAACAAACATGAATAAGACTTATCATCGATCTTCACCACTTGGCGAATCACAACATTAAGAAGGACAAACCATCGAGCAAGAAAAAAAGGCGGAAAAAGCAACGATGTGAGAAACTAAACTTTGGCTTACCAGAGATTGAGCTGGTAGCTAATCAGATTTGTTGTTCGGTGAGTTATTCCGGCGAACTTAAATCTCGATCAAGCGAAGCGCCGATGGTTACAACGAGGAAGAAGAAGATAAAGAGACGTGCAGTCTGATCAGGCGATGACAGCGTTCGTTTTTAACGCCGAAGAAGAGAATTCGCCGGTTATAAATTTGGTTTAGATGCTCCCTCACCTCTCTCACTCTGGCTCGAGATTTTTCAATATGGGCCTAATCCGATTACTTAATGGGCCGAGGACTGGGCTTAAAAAAATAAGGGCTGGGTTGTGTTGAATAGTATAAAAGAAAAAAAAGAGTGTGTCAAACAGGTTTAGTCGACTTCCCACTTTAAAGCAAACTTGTTTTTGTTTGTGTCTATATATCTCCTTCTCTTCCTCTTCATTGTGCTGCCGCCGCCGTTTCCTCCTGAACTTATTGAACTCTTCTCGTTTTCGTCGTCTCTTTTGGACTGCTATAACTTCTAAGGAGAAACTTTCGGCAGCCTAATCTAGGCAACGGCGAGCTCAATTTCTGGTTTGAAAAGTTGTTATTTTTCTTTTTTGAGTTGTGTCGATTTTCTTGAGATCGCTTTAAAAATCTGACTTTTTATGTATTTTTGCTTTAAGAGGTTAACCTAAATGACGAAATCTAGGGTTTTTTCTGTGTTTGTTGTTTGTGTTGATGATTTTAAGTAGGATAACTATAACTAGGGTTTAGGAGCTATTTCTTGAGTTATTGATTGTTTGTTGACTCGCTTCTGTTTCAACCTCCGTTGACAAGTTTCAGAGAATTTTGTGATACGTATTTACTGATTGTGGTTTTTTTATAAGGGTTTTGTCACAAACGAGTGAATATCTTTAGGCCTTGTGGATTTTTTGGATTTGTGACACTGTTCTCTTTGTTTTGATTGCTTGGTTCTATTGTGCATCTAGCTACTTTGTGACCCTTATTCTAATCAAGGACAGTTGTTTTGAAATATCCTGCGATTGTGAAAGTGATTAAGTTGGATCTCCTTCAAACTGGATCTAAAGTAAAAAAGTTTCTATCTTCATATATAAGTTTGTTTGTAATTTTTGTATCCAGTCAAAGCTTTTATATTTCTATGGAAATTTAGCTTTTATTGATATGGAAATTTAGCTTTGTATATACCTGCTTCTTAAAAACTGTACTTGTGTATACTGCTGACTAAGAAGTTTGCGGCATTACTTTGATTCTTTGTTACAGGAACAAACGTTGGGGATCAAAGGTGGATTTGAAGCTCTGACACATATTTCATCATGCAGAGTTGGGGAATTAACTCTGCTATTAAGCTACTTACGTATTCCAGTGAGCTCAAGGATGGACAAGCGCTCTATGCTTCTTCCAATTGTCATCCTGTTAAGGCCTTAAACCGTGAACCTGCTGGTCATGCCTTCCATTCTGCTGCTCTCAAACTGCGTGGTTGTGCAAAGGAAGCCACAAGCAAGAATGAAGATACCGATAAGAAAGTCCCAAAGGAGAAGGATAGTGAATATATTCCTTCCTATGACTCGCATAACATCAAAGGAAAGAAGAAGTCGGGGAAGCAACAACATGATCACTATGCGTTGTTGGGTTTGGGCAATTTAAGATATCTTGCAACAGAGGATCAGATCAGAAAAAGCTATCGCGAAGCTGCACTGAAGCATCACCCTGATAAACTTGCTACTCTACTTCTTGCTGAGGAGACGGAAGAAGCAAAACAAGCCAAGAAGGATGAGATTGAATCTCACTTCAAGTTGATTCAAGAAGCATATGAGGTTTTGATGGACCCAACAAAAAGAAGAATATTTGACTCTACTGATGAGTTTGATGACAAAGTCCCAACTGATTGTGCTCCGCAAGACTTCTTCAAAGTTTTTGGTCCAGCTTTTAAGAGAAACGCAAGGTGGTCGAATTCGCCTTTACCAGATTTGGGAGATGAAAAACGCACAGCTTGAATACTTAACATTTAGCCCTCAACTAGGGGGA
>NW_003302550.1:2145838-2256159 GCF_000004255.2 Arabidopsis lyrata subsp. lyrata | reverse complement strand
GAGCTGCTGCAGCAGCTATTGAAGAAGAGAAAAGGCGAAAAGAAGAAGAAGCAAAACGTGCGGCAGAGGCTGCTCTGCTGCACAAGAGAGCCAAGGAAAAAGAGAAGAAGCTTCTGCGCAAAGAACGAAGTAGGCTCAGAATTCTCTCCGCACCTGTTCTGTCCCAGCGTCTGCTTAGCATCTCTGATGAACATGTGGAAGATCTATGTATGTCACTTAACACCGAGCAGTTGCGGAAACTGTGTGACAAGATGGAAAACAAGGAAGGACTGGCTTTGGCAAAGGTGATCAAGAATGGGAACAGCATTGATGATGATGATGAAATAGAGGTTAAAGAAGAGAAAGAAGAAGAAGAAGTTCAAGTAGCTGTTAAGCAGAATGGTCATATAGAAGCCAATGGTCATGTAGAAGCCAAAGTAAATACTGCTACTCATCAGAAGAAAGAGAAACCTTGGAGCAAGGAAGAGATTGACATGCTGAGAAAAGGAACAACTAAGTTCCCAAAAGGAACATCTCAAAGATGGGAAGTCATATCAGAGTACATTGGTACAGGAAGATCTGTGGAGGAAATTCTCAAGGCTACCAAAACAATACTTCTCCAGAAACCTGACTCAGCTAAAGCATTTGATTCTTTTCTGGAGAAGAGGAAACCTGCTGCTTCAATCGCCTCTCCTCTCTCTACACGAGAGGAACTCGGAGAACCAATTATACCGATCAAACCTCATGAAGAAAACAACTCAGCCAAAACAGAGACCGCAGAACAGAACGGTAAGAGCGAAGAGAACAACAACAGCAACGGTAAGAGCGAAGAGAACAACAACAGCAATGGCATCTCTGAACCAGATACTGGTGCTGGTTCAGACCCAGACGGTTGGTCTGCTGTGCAAGAAAGAGCTCTGGTACAGGCTTTGAAGACTTTCCCAAAGGAGACAAACCAAAGATGGGAGAGAGTAGCAACAGCTGTTCCAGGGAAAACGATGAACCAATGCAAGAAGAAGTTTGCTGAGCTTAAGGACATCATCAGAACCAAGAAACCCACAGCCTAACTTATCGGAGCCCTCGAGCTACACGCTCTGAGATTTTGTTTTGACAGAGAAGAGCGTGGACTCAATTTTTGCTACAATTCATGTTTCGTATACATCATCATGCTACTACTATTCTACATAGAGTTTTTGACAACCGAATCTATTCTTAATTTTATTTTGTTCTAATTTTATTTATCCTCTGTGTCTTGATCTAATTTTGTGATCGTCTGGTATAATCTTGTTTTCATTTGTCTATCTAGCTACAAACGAATGGCTGAACATAGTCGTTGATAAAGCAAACCGTAATCAAACTATTCCAAAGAGAAAAAAATTAAACGAAACAATTCGCTGTTTAACATTGAATTAAATCAACTGTATGTATACCATAGTCCATAGTCCTTAAAGAAGCCAGTTCTACAAAATCAACCACTTCATCCTCCTGATGAATCGTGATATGGGTTATTGGTACAGAAGCCAACAAAGTATCGGCTGTGAACAAAAGGCTCAAAGAAAAAGATATTGTTCTTGCATTGGCAGTTGCTAGTCCATGAGAATTGACAGATTTTGAACGGCTCTAATCCAATCCACAACCAATGGAGTGGAGCATTTAACGGGCTCGTTAGGGTAGTTCCGTCATTTGACAGACAGGAGGCATGTTGCTCCAAGAACAAGACCCAACTCCTGAGGATGCCCCAACACTCATATTCATATAGTCATTTCCTATGTCATCGCCGAGGAGAACCGTGAGTGCGTCGCTCATGCTACCTGTCTCTTTCACAATCCCTAAACCATGGTCGAGCCAGCTCGATGCAAGCAAAACGTCAGGTCGTGTTATATCCAAGAGAGGTTTCCGCTTTTTTTCTCTCTGCCCTGCATAATTTTATAAGTTTAGGTGAGTTCTTGATCAGGCTCAAAACATCGGCTATAAGAAACCAATTGATGCAAGGGATGATTTCTCTTTAATGTAAAGTCAGGATCCCAAATAGAATTCTAGGGAAGAAGATGAAATCTAATCAATAAACTATTTCAAGTGATGTAGAAACTGGTAAGGTGAATAGTAACTCACTTGGTGGAATTCCATCTGCATTTTGTGTGGACATGTCGGAATGGACCAAACTCTTAAGGGAATTGTCAAAATCCTCGGATTTAGTTTGGGACACAGTAACCTTGCCAAGATCAGCTGATGGAATAGTTGAAGCGCAGCTCTTGTACAAATTGTTCTTTGTAGTATTATTTCTGATCTTGGCCTCCAGAAGCAACATATCGAGCAGACCAGTATCAAAACTTGAATATAAATCTGACTCTTCTCTCCCCGTAGGTGGTGGTGGAGACTGAATGTAAGTATCAAAGGGATCAAGAAGATGAGAGTGTGGAGGAGATGACGATTTCTTCCACTGGTCAAATGTTGTTTCTGAATATTGGAATGAAGGGAGCTCCAGCTTCACTGCCCCATATGAGGGCTTAGAAGAAGGAACAATGCCATCCGTAGGGGTATGGCTATCTGAAATCATAATAGGTGAATGTCGGTTTCCATAGAGAGGATGCTCAACATCACAAGGAACTGAGAAACTGCAAGTTTTGGAAATCTTTTGTGGAGATGTGTTCTGGAATTGTTCAGGCGACAAGAATTCTTGCTTTACGGTACTGCTACACCCAGGATACAACAATTCAGATTCCCAAAGTCGCTTCGAGGAGGGCATTATTGGTGTCATGAAGTTTTCATATCGAGGAGAACTTGCACCATTACCCAGATTTTTGTAGGCAGTCATATCTGCTAGGTCAAAAGCACCAGGTACCATGTCTGTAAAGTTAAGACTATCAAAGAAGAAATTAGATTCACAACTCCCCAGCTGCAAGAAATCTTGATGTCTTCCATCTTCTCCCATAACTCTACTCTTGGCATACTCTTGACTCCAATCTAGTGCTTCAACATGCATTTCAGGAGGATAAAGTGGTAAACCAGCTCGTTGTCGCCTCTTGATACGAGTGTTCCAATAATTCTTTATCTCGTTATCCGTTCGGCCAGGCAACTGGAGCAAACAAAAACTCCTATGAAATTAGTCTCCGGGCACACACTAAAAAGATCGAAACAACTTAAAAAAGGAACTCACATGCGCAGCCATACGCGCCCATCTATTACCCATCTTGGCATGCAATTCAAGAATAAGCTGTTCTTCTTCTTGACTAAACGCTCCTTTCTTCAAATTTGGCCTCAGATGATTAGCCCACCTTAGACGACAGCTTTTACCACAACGAAACAAGCCCGTATGTCTCTGCACAGCATTCCAGTTACCTTCACCATGCTTATTCACATAGTCAATAAGAATATCATCTTCAGCAGAACTCCATGGCCCTTTCTTCAGAGCATGACCTTCCCATCTACTTCTGCAGTCACTTCCATTATCATCAGCAACTGGTGACTCATTATGGTCACTGTCAGTGCTCGTGTAACTCATCTCCTTTCTAATTAAAGCAGTACTTGAGCAACAATTTAGACATCAAGCTCCCACTACCTAAAACCAAGAATTACAACTTGAAATCGAAAAATTCATAATCATAAAGAAATAAAAAGAGACGAAAAAGGAAAACAAACCCTAAATAAGGAAAGAAAAAACAAATCCAAAAACTGTCAGACGCTGAAGCTGCTGGGATACCTGAAAAACAAACAGAGAATAATAATTAGATTGAGAAAGATTGGTAGTCTATCACAAAGAAGATCAACATCAAAAATCAATCGAAATCGCAGCTAACAATCAGCTGAAAGAGATCATCCGATTACGGATTTGAAAAACACAAAACCTGATTTGAAATATTAGCTGAAATTTCAGTTTTTCAAAGATCATAAAGACTAATCACAGATCCATGAAAAGCAATTCGAGATAGAAACGGAAAGATAATCTAGACGCAAAAATTAGATTACGCTGAGAAAAGCTCAAGCCGATGATTCTTTCATGGAATCTGTGTGTAACAAAGAAGAAGAGAGAAAGAAGGAAAATACCGAAGCTGGATTGAGATCCGAGCTTAGCTTGGGCAGCTGAACATCGAGTGGAAATGGAAGGAAGAAGAAGCAAACCTCTTTCTCTTCATTTTACTCTTTTCTACTTTTTTATTTTACTTTTCTTAAAACGTTTTTTTTTATATGATACGATAAAATTATATATGTGAAAATTAACCCTCTTTTGTTATTACTTATTAGCATTGTAAATTTGTAATTATGTTACTAAAAATTAATCAGAGTTTTTACTAAATCAAAACTTAACAAAACAAAACCAGCCTAGAAAGACAATCTTTTTGGTTTATAAACTGAAATACATTCAAATAGTAAAAGAGTGAGATTGAATAATTGATTTGAAAGAGTTGTAACTTGTAAGAAAGAAATAGAGTTGAATTGGTCACCTTTTTGCAGGCTTTTTTGGTCACTCTCTTTATCTCATTTCATGTTATGTCGTATGTTTATACGTATGTTATTCCCCGTATAAGGACAACACTAGGCTTACGAAAGCTACTTATGATCCTAATGAAAAGCCCACAACATAATTCATATTATGAACCAAGTTAGAGATACTAATGAAAAGCCCATTTTCCGTTTCTTCACATCTTAAGATTAGAAAAAAAAAAACATTTTTCTTTAATTAATATCCACCTAATTAATCTAGATATTTTTCTAATTTTAATTGGTCTCTGAAGCCTATACTATTAACTATTTTGTTGATGTTGTGGCAAATCTAAAAGTTGGCCAACTCTAACTGGAAGGCGGCAGCTAAAAATCTGGCGGTCAAAGAAGAGATTGTCATCATCCCAACCAAATAAGCAATTAATTATAAGTATTTGATTCAAAAAGTTATAAGATCATATCAGCAGCTTAAGTTTCCTTAATCAATTTCTAATCTACCCCCACCAAACTACAAATCGTCTGCGCAATGTCAACCATATATCTTCTCACCTTATATATGATTAAAAACGAATCTATAGATCGGAATTTTAAGGTGTGATATGATATCTACACAACCAAATTAAATTACAAGTTGTTAGATAACTATATTTCTTCAACGTATCTTTTCATTACACAAACATGTTACAAGGAAATATTTTATTTTGTAGGATAATTATATTGGAGTGAATATATGTAAAACTATGTATTAAAGTTGTATTTATCCGTATTGTCATTGTTTAGAGTGTTTTTAGTAACAATGCCTAATAATAATAAAATCCACATTGACAACCTAAAAGCTAGACGTGTATGCATGGTCGGTAGCATTTACCATTTATATACATAAAGTTGATTATATATTGTCCAAATCCACATTGGTCAAGGGTTCTGTCTTCCGAATATTTGGTGTTAATGGTTCAATTATTTATTTGATTAAGCTCTCTCTTGGACGACATGCAAAGACGCTAGCTGTCATTTATTTAATCTTAAATTTTAATGAAAATGTTATATAGTTGTGAACTTGCGATTGCATTCCACAATAGATAAAACTCTAGAAAATACACAAACCCGTTAAGTTACCCGTAGTCATCTGCTTGCAACAAAATAAATAAATAAAAATGAAAACTCAAAAACATGTTTGTAATCAGTCGTCATCACAGAATTTCGAAAGTACTTAATTAAAAACCTGAAAATTAATGGAAGAAAGGCTTGAATGTGGTGATGACCTTCTTGACTTGGTCGAGAAATGACAAGTACGACACGGTTCCGTCGTTTCCTGCGAGAACTCTGTACTTATCCTTCCTCGTGAAGTTAGTACACTCAAAGCCTAACGTAGCGGCCAAGATTCTCTGTACATAGTTGGCCACGTCATAAGGGCTCTTCCCTGACGAACACGTAGCCTCCACTTCGAGCTGGTTCAAGAACGTCACCTCATAAACCGGTCTCGGGTTCATGAAAAAGAAGATGGGGTCTAAACCTTTCCAGCCTCTAGCAGTAGTCGCATGAAAGAATCCTACTCTATAGTTCATTGCCACTGGCACAATATTGTCCGTTAATTCTGCGAAAAGAGCACTAAATCTCAGCAAAAATGGCTCGCGACAAGTGGTTCCCTCCGGATATACCACTAAGTCCCCATTAGACAGTTCTTTCTTGATCATCTCGGCGTCAACATCTCGAATTCTAGTTAACCTGAAGGTTGGAATCGGAGATAGAATCTCGGATAATCGAGAAATGGAGTAGGTAACGGCTGGGATGCTACGTCCGAGTACATAGGATAATACGACCGGATCCATTAGGGTTCTATGAGTGCATACGAATAGTACGCCTGGTTTTCCGGGGGTTGCTGGTGCCGGAGGCTTTCCTTTTACGGTGAATCGAGTGTTGAATATCCGTGAGACGTAAGGTATGGCCCATAATGGGAGCAAGAACCCAACGAAGATCCGAATCACGGCCAGGATTATACCGAAGGGGATCCAAAGAAGGATGAGAAGTGCGGTGGCTGGTGTCGGCAGCTTCACAAGTCGTCCATCGTGGAAAATAACCGGTAACGGCTGCACATGTAGCCGCTGGATATGACCGTTGTAGTTTGATGGAACCGGTGCATGAACTTGTTCCTACATAGACATAACATATGCAATCATTCAAATTAGAAGAATAATATAGTAACGTTTTCCTAAATTGTAAAACAACCTAAAAATATTCCTACTTTTTCTTGTTTTAGTACTCACCTCACATAACGATAGGAAGGTTGGAGAATCCGAGGTAATCTGTCGTCCTAGACCTAGTTGAGGTCTTCGATCAACAAACAAGTTAGCCACACTGTTGAAAACAGATTGGTCCACATTGGTTTCTTGAATTAAACCAGTAGCATAACCAAAACGGTTTACGACAATCTCCGTACCGATGACCTCATCGGCTCTAAGATGGTCCTTGGCGAATCTCTCAACCATAACTCGTGGCATTCTTGTCAGAACGACTCTCTTATCGCAGGAACCAAACGCTTTCCAAGCGTCCATGCTGACATCGTCCATGTAGAATTTGGGAAGAACGGCTCGAGCCACTGATTCAATCTCTGATTCGTGCAAACCGGCCGTTGCGACGAAGATCATTAACTTAAGGCTACCGTTTCTGTAGCCCAAAACGTCAAGGAGTGCTATGATAGGCCAGAGAAACAGCAAGGTCGCAAAACGGATTAGTCCTGAAGCCTCGAAAGCTACGAGCATGAAGTAAGCGAAGGGTTTTGGGTTTTTCAGTAGTGTTCCTTCTAGCTCCGACACAACTGAATACGATGTAGTCGATGACTCCATCACAACTTAATTTGTTTCTTTTTTTTTTTTGGGGTGTGGACGTTTCTTGAGTTTTTGATTTGTTTGAATATGAAAATTAGTGCATTATAAATTTCGTATTTATAAGGTTGGCTGGAGTGATTTGTCTCTAATGCAATAACATGGCAGTTTATCAGTTTCGCAACTACTTTTATTTGTTTTGTATATGAACGCATTAATTTGTAGGTCAGTTTAATAATTAGTTTAGGTCAATGTATGAACACATAAGATAAGATACTGATAATTCACGTACTACGTGTTTTCTGTTTCCTTTTTTTATTGACATGCTATACACGTAAGATTTACAATCAACGAATCGAAACAATTTGATGGCTTAACTTTCACCAACTTGTTTTTCCGAATTTTTGGTATGGCTGCGCCAATATTAGGTCACGTGTACACCTAAAAATATGAAGATCATATAATAGGTCACTGACCTTATGAATGCGCTTACATTTGGAATGTGTTCATATACGTCCACACGTGTAACATGTACGTGTGTGGAGATTGTGAGAATAGTAAACGGCCCCTTTATTTGTTTTGTTGGCATGTGTGTTAACCATTACGGAAATTTAAATATGATCGACAGATTTAATTTGTTTTGTTGGCATGTGTACTAACTGTTATGGGAATTTAAATATGATCGACAGATTTAACATCCCGTCACATCATAGTTCCTCGTGAATAATCGGTCCTTAATTTTAACAGATTTGACAGTTTTCACATCCATCGAATTATGTTTTGCTTGCGTGGTTCAATTTGGTTTATCAAATATGTGGGTTCTCTGGGACCTTTTTTTTTTGTAGTCTTTATGGTGGACTTTTTCAATTGAACTCAATTGGTACTAAGAATTTCTATATATCATTGAAAAACTTAATTATAAATAAAACAATATTTTTATTTATTAATTTGAATATTTATTTGCCAACCATTAATTTAATATATATATATATATATATAGTTAACTAAAATAAAATAGAAAATGTTGCCAGCAAAAACACGACAAGATGTGGTAAAATGAAACGATAAATATTTTTCCCTATATGAGTATATGATCGCAATGCTGGTACCAGCTATAGCTTTACATTTTTTGTTGTAGATCTATGATTGTAGGTTTATTAGTTGTAGTTGTAGATTTTATTTTTGTAGTATTTTGGTTGTAAAATTTAAAACTTTGGAAAGTTAAAAATTATGTTTTTAGAAAAAAAATGCTTTCTATATGCCAAAAAATTGAATTAAAGAAATATTTTGGCTGTGAGAAAAAAAAAGTCAAAGCTTCTAAAATTTTTCTTTTTTGTCAATATAATTTCATTGATAGGATTCAAGAATATGAAATACAAGAGCCAGCAAGTACAAGATACTTCCGGAGACATAAGCTAGCGAGTACAAGAACATTCCCAGAGACAAAGACCAAACAAGGTAAACAAAGGGGAAAAAAACTCAAACAAACCAACTACACTACAAGCATCAATACTTCTCGGATCCGAATCTATAAACCCAAAAAAAGATTTACAGAACCTAAACTTTATAAAATTAAATCAAATATGAGATTAAGAAAAACACACAAACATGTTACAATATAAGAATCTAAAAACTTTTAAAGTTTAATTAGATCTATTTTAAAGCTTTAAAAATTTTTTTGCTTTAATATATGATGGTGACGATGCTCCTGATGTCAAGCTTATTAGTAATCACACAAGTGAGGAAAAGGAGAGGAGGATAAGACCAAAATATTATCTTTTGGTCTTATCCTCCTCTCCCCTTCCCTATTTGTGTGTTGTAAAGTTTTTAAAACACATGCCAATAAACCTTTGGTGTGAAGTTTTTTTTTTTTTTCTCAATCGTGAAGTTTTTTTTCTTCCAATTGTTCTCTATCTTAATCAGGTGTAACTATGTTAGCTGAAATTAGGTTTGAAAATTAATAACTTGCTTGAGAAACATATCTGAACAAAAATGTGCGATTCTGCAGTTATACAGTACTATATACTAAAGTCAAATGATACTATGCTTCATAAAGACACATTACACACATAATTCATTCTTCTAATAATCAACGACTAGACCAGTTTTAATATTGGTCATTTAATCGGTACGTACGTAAGACCATGATTATCAATAAGCTCTTAAAAATATTTTAGGTAAATTTTAAGTATTAAAAAGTATTAACTAAATGGCAAATGGTTATTATTGGTAAGAAAGTTTCTTACTTAATAGCCAAAATAGCCAAAAGATGTTTGCAAGAGGTAAATCTTAAGTATTAACTAAAACTGTTACAATTTTTTAATACTAAAAATTTACTAAGAACCAAAGTTAACAATCTCCTAATAATATTGCTCTAACTATATATATATCCCACAAATTTGAAATGTCAAAAACACTGGAATAATCGAATTGTGGAAAAAGCAGTCGACTACACCAACTGGTACTTAAACCATTCGTAATCCGTAAGTCACTTCAATAGGAAAAATAATATTTGTTGTTTTTTGTCCGTGACTTAGCTGTTTTATTTTTCCTTGGGGTAGTGCTATAACTACTAACGAAGTTCTAGAAGACAAATTAAAAATGTTTTCATAATTTAGTCCATAAAACAGAGGACACCGGTTGGGCGATAGGCTTAAGACCCACCAAAACCAAAAGATAACTAGAAAAGAGACTTAATGAATGAGGCTAATGACACAGACAGGAAAACAAGGCTCGTAGGGTCCACATATACCATCATATATAAAGAAGAATATAAAAAGTTAAAACTATAATATTTTTTTGATATATCCGATTGGTTGATCCGGTCAGTTCCAGGGAGAACGCACCGAAGTGCTACCATATGGACTCGTCGCCAACACCTAGGTGGGTGTTGGACTACCATACTACCTAGCCCTAAGTTAGGAATGCTTTCCGACTAATGCCCGGAGGTATCTAGTTAGTCTGATCCCGAATACCATATGAATTGCTTGGACCTTAGCCCAAACCAAAACCTTTCACACAAATGTGATTTTTAGTTTTAGGGTAGATCGAACCTGAGTTAGTTCCTTCTAACATTTTTCCAATTCTCTTTTACCACTATATGATTGCATGCGTCATAAAAGACAAACGTTGTAGCTAGTTCGAAAGTCGAAAGTAACATCGGTGACGACTCATTAATTAATCTCAATCCCAATGCATCAACTCTTCCTTTTGTCTCTTTTTTTTCTTTCGTGCTTCACCACATCTTCGCAAGGATGTATTAATTCAAATATGTTTTGAAATGTTATTTGGGTCAGAATCTGCATTTTTTCACTTGGAATTTCGAATTTCAGTAGTATGAAAATGTTATATAAAAATAACATCATTTATATGAGAAAATGTTAAGAAGAAGGTTTCCGGAACTGATTTTAATCAACGAAATACTTTATTCTATTTTTTGAAAGCAATAATAAAACGTGCATGGTTCCTTAGAATGCGTTAAGGTTACAAAAAAAAAAAAAAAAACTGATTGAGGTTTGCACTTACAACAGTAAGTTCAATATTATTGGCAGTTGGGTCATAGTCGCCGTCTTTTTGGTGTTTAATTTTCTTACATTGCGCACCCAAAACAAGAAGTGGCAAACAAAGAAAGGCCATTTATAAATATAATAATCATAATTGTAGGTTGATTATGCATGTAACAGAAAATCAAATAGACAGCGAACTTAGGTTATCAACAATTATTGATCTATCAAGACGACGTAGTTATAGGGGAGGATGATTCATAACCTCTATATCTAATCCGAACAGTAATTTAATTTGGCGAAAATAGTAATTCAAATGTTTTCTCCGTTTCAAAATGTAAAACATTTTACATTTTGAGGTATTATTTTTGTTTCAAAGTATAAAACGTTTTCAAATTTCTATGCAAATTATATATCAATTTGATATTTTTTATTATTTCTATTATGCAGTCTTAATCATGATTAGTTTAACTTTTTAAAAGTTGATATTTCTCAATCTGCGTGCTTTTAACTAAAACGTCTTATATTTTAAAACGAAAAGAGTATGTATTTAAATTTAAGTGTGCTTCCATCTAGATGCGGTCTTGATTAATTTTGACTTCAAACAGAGTTTGATTTCAATTAAAAAAAAAAAAAAAACTACCATATACATAGAACAATATAATTATTCTAGTTTTTTAGTGACTAAGCTGATCTATTATTGTTACGATATGTATAATGATCGCAATGCTGGCCATAAAAAAGACTAATGAGCATAAACTCCTTGACCACTATATTACGGGGATTATTACGGATTTTGCCCTTTTTTATAATGACATTTATGAATTTTGCCCTTTTTGAATAATTTATGGATTTTGCCCTTTTTAACACTTAAAAATGTACGTATTTATGATTTTTTTTTGCAAAAATACGTACATTATACCAAATACTAAACCCGAAGAACAACTGGAACCGACTAAACCCAAACATAACGAATGAAACGCATGTTAAATCATATTTTTGGAACCTAAAAAAAGGGCAAAATCCATAAATTATTCAAAAAATGGCAAAATCCACAAATGCCATTATAAAAAAGGGTAAAATCCGTAATTAATTCCTATATTAAGAGATGTATAATTATTAATTTCTAGTTTTTTTTTGATGATTGTATCTCTCGGTTTAACTATTAAGGTAAGAGAAATCAGGATTGGCTTCAATAATAAGTTCAATGTACAAGAAGTTGATAAGAGATTGACCTTTTCTAAGATACTGTACCTTTTGTCTGTGTCACCCATGCAAAATGGCTGCATTTGCATCCCAACCAATTATTTATCATTTCCGTAAAGCCTAAAGACTATTTAACAGTTGAGAATAAGGGAAAACAAGACTAGTTTGGCCTAAACATATATATAATGATTTTAGAAGGAAATTTAAAAGGCACTTTAAGCCATTCAATAATATATTGGCTTGCCCAAAACAAGCATGAAAATGTAGGCCACGATGCAGACCCCCAGAAAATAAGATAAAGCAAATTTTATATTAGGAGTAGACACTAGACACGTACTGGATATTATGAAAATTCGACGTACATATATGTATTCGGTATATATATATATATATATATATATATATATATATATATATATATATATATATATATATTTTTTTTTATAAATCCTAACGGCTGATTTGGTCAGTCCCGGTAGAAACGCACCGAAGTGCTTCAGAGTGGACTACTTTCCGAAGGGCCACCACACTATCTGTCCCGAGTTTGGAATGCATCCGACTAATGTCAGAAGGTAGCTAGATCGCCTGAAACTGGACTACCAGGTAAACTGCTTGGGCATTTTGGCTCAAGCCCAGACTTTCTACACAAATGTGTTTTTTGTTTCCAGCGTGGATCGAACAGTATTCGGTATTCCATACAACATATATACTCGTACTAAAAAAAATCTACGAAAATGTAATTTAACTATAGTGTCTATGAAATTTGTACCTTACTATTCATGAGATTGATCAATCAATCTCAGGTAAACTGGACTACCAGGTAAACTGCTTGGGCATTTTGGCTCAAGCCCAGACTTTCTACACAAATGTGTTTTTTGTTTCCAGCGTGGATCGAACAGTATTCGGTATTCCATACAACATATATACTCGTACTAAAAAAAATCTACGAAAATGTAATTTAACTATAGTGTCTATGAAATTTGTACCTTACTATTCATGAGATTGATCAATCAAGTGCAAGTAAAATACTATAAAGTTATAAAAATGATTGATGTTTATCTCAAAATTGAACTCTTTTGCCGTTCTTTCAAGAACTTTTAGTGGTGGGGCTTATAAAAACCAACGTGATTTGAGTCAATCTAACAAAAGGTCAAAAACCATAAAACAAAACAGAGTAAACGCAAAAGAAAAAAAAAATGGCAGGTCATGGATCATCTTGTGGAGCATGCAAGTTCCTAAGGAGGAAATGCAACCGCGACTGTGTCTTCTCGCCTTACTTCAGCTACGAACAAGCCTCTTCCCATTTCGCAGCGGTCCACAAAGTCTTCGGCGCAAGCAATGTCTCTAAACATTTGCTTCATTTGCCTCTACATCAAAGAAGCGTCGCTGCTATCACCATCTCCTACGAGGCTCTCTCTCGCATGCGTGATCCTGTCTATGGCTGCGTTGCTCACATCTTCGCTCTTCATCAACAGGTCTCTTAAACTTTTGAACAAGATTCTTTTATTCTTGTTGAGAGTTTAGACCATTTCAAGCTACGAGTAGATCCTGTTTATGTCGTCATATGTATATAAATCATGGTTTTGTGTTTTCGAAACAGTCCGGTCATGTTGCTTCGTGGGCTTGTTTTTATAGGTTGTGACTTTGCAAGAGGAAATTGAGTTTCTTGGATCACAGATGACGAATTTCTCATACTCTACTCAAAATGGATCACAACTTAACAACATACCGGAGTTTGTGAATCAGATGACTGTGGACACGACCAATTTCGTCGATGAGAGTGTTTTAAACAATGTCGACGGAAGAAACTGCCTTGATGGGTTCTTCACGAACTCAGAGGAAATGCTCGTGAATCATCAATGGCTTCAGAACATGGATTATTATTACTATGCACCACAAAATTAGACGCGAACTAGAAATGATAGATCCATAAAACAACGCTATGATAAATCTGATTTTTGTTTTATTTCCTATATCGATCTTTTTATTTACATTCCTGTTATTTATCACATGCAATTTGCTAAAGATTTAGTAGATCTTAAATCTCCAATTAAATTTGGATTATTATGTATGCAAGTTTTTTTTTGTTTTTTTTTCGTTTTGTATTCAGGTTCTGTGAGGGTTCTCTTTATATGTATAAAATGTTTTGTGTATAATTGTGTTAAGTTCTAATTGATGTAATATTTTATATATATCTTTAGTATGATAAATCTTTAGAATCGGATGAAATTTAATAATACATAATTACATATCACTAGAGTCGAATAGGCACATCTCTACAATTGAGAGAATGACATTTAATTTGTATAACATCATATAAAATGTTATTACAAAATAACAAAGAAAATTAAATTGGTTATAGTATAACTGTCTTCGCCATAATAAGAAATATATTTGATTCGCTTAATTATTAAGATCATATATAGGGGTGTCAAAATGGATTGAAATTGATGGATCAATCCAAACCAATCCAATCCATGGATCTAATGGATGTAAAATTTGGATCTTAATGGATTAATGGATTAATGGATTAAATGGATTAATGAGTTTAATGAATTGGATTGAAATGATTTTGATTATAATGGATTAGTGGTTACTCATAATCAAACCAATAGAAATTAAACATTTTAAATCAAATGTTTAAACCGAATCTAACCGAATATATATATATATATATATATATATATATATATATATATATATGAAGAGATATTTTTATCATCTTTAACAATAATCTGTGTATATATATTCAAATAATTGTAATCTATATCTTACAAAAAAAAAAGTTATTTCTCTAAAAATTGAAACAAGTTGATAAATAGATTTATTAAGAATTTAGAGGATATGCCTTTATAGATTCTATTGATTTCAATTTTATATTATTATATGATAAAATTTTGAAGTAAGCAGACATGTTACATAATAAAAACATAATGTAATGTTATCATTTACTGTTAATTCTTAATAAATTATAGTATAATTTAGGGTAAACGACCTGTGTCCCCCTAGGAAGTTTCATATAGTATCACAACTACACAGAATTCGGACCTCGACCGCAGTCCACACAGATCAAAGTTAAACTCCAGTTTCCCCCCAAATCAAAAGTTCGAAACCTTGGTCCCCAAAATTTTGAATTTCGTGGTTTATCTATGGTTTACTGTCCCGAACCGATGCCATATATGTGGTTTACTGTACCGAAACGATGCCAAACTAAAACCTCCAACTTTTGATTTTGGGGACCAAGGTGTCGAACTTTTGTGTAGTTGTGATACTATATGAAACTTTCTAGGGAGACACAGGTCGTTTATCCTATAATTTAAACATATATACTTATATAGAAATGAAATTGAGCCCAATGGCTTACGGTTTTCTTGGGAGCCCAATAGCTCACCTAAGTCTAAACCACTTTAAGCCCAAAATCCTATATATATATGTAAGTGGATTTTTCTTCTATCCGATAAATAATGTGATAATTTCTTTATTTATTGAACAGGTATTGGCGTCTTGTTACGACACCAAAACTAAAAATGTTTTCATGCAACACAGAACACACTCAACAAAATCACTTAACTCCACAAAACAATATACAATACGAAAACAAAATTCATGTTTTGGCGTTTTATCACATTTTTCTTATAATTAAAAAATATACACATT
The DNA here is from genome assembly GCF_000004255.2 of Arabidopsis lyrata subsp. lyrata. Classification (NCBI taxonomy): domain Eukaryota; kingdom Viridiplantae; phylum Streptophyta; class Magnoliopsida; order Brassicales; family Brassicaceae; genus Arabidopsis; species Arabidopsis lyrata. The sequence goes on along the minus strand of NW_003302550.1, from coordinate 2,240,552 downwards.
TTGGCTTTCTAATTAAGTCACTTCAGTTTGGATACTTTGTACTCCAATCTCGTTTTGTATTTTTCGCTCGTACTTGTCTGAAAACCCGTAATATGGAGACAAATTGTAGGTAGAATCTCTTGACATATGAGTCCTTCTTCAGTTAACATCTTAATAAAAATAATCTAGATTTCAGGCAAAGATCTCTACTTCTCATCCGTATAATAATTGTAAATAAATCACACCATATAAATTATTGTCAGTATCCCACGGCTCCATTGTCTCATTAGCTAAATCAATATAATAATTAATCATAAATCAATTTGTTGGTCCACTGTAATCATCACCTCACAGCCACATACATCCGAAGATGGTATATGTTGTAGACTCCATAAAAATAATATAAATATTTCAAATTAAACCATATTTTTTGTCATATTATTAGCTAGGTGTTAGAAAATTAAACATGACTCTAACTTATTAATTTTGTAGACTCGTGGAAAACTTAAGTTGCGTCTGGCATTAATTTAGCTATTATCAAATCAAAAGCTCGCCAACTAAATTATTAATATCTAAACATTTAACATGTATAGAGATATATAGAGTGGAGACATACGAGTAACTAAAGTAAAAGAGAACTTTCCCCATCAAAGCCTCTCCCTATTTACTCATGGTTCTCCACGTTGCTTTCTCACATTCAATGCTTTAACCATATAGTCATATTCTCACACACACCTATCTATATGCGTCCCTCTTTATATAAGTCTACGTGCGTCTAAATCTACACACTTCAGTACTCCCACAATTGAAAGAAAAAAACAGAAAAACTCTCTCAACTTCTTCTACTATAATATACAAATCTTACATATGATGGAGAGAGGAGAATGCTTGATGTCGATGAAGCTTAGACCGATGGTTACGAGGCCATCTTCGGATGGGACATTGTTTTGGCCGTTTAGGGAAGAGAGAGCGTTTGCGTCAGCTGAGGAGTATGGCGGTGGAGGCGCTTGCATGTGGCCGCCGAGGTCTTACTCGTGCAGCTTTTGCGGGAGAGAGTTCAAGTCGGCGCAAGCACTAGGCGGTCATATGAACGTTCATCGAAGAGACCGAGCTAGACTCAAACAGCAATCATTATCACCTTCATCAACTGACCAAGCCACACATCCTGAATATGATCGTCAACAACAAGTTCTTGATGTGGGGTCAAAGGTTCTCGTCCAAGAAGAAACAAGAAAGCCTAATGGAACTAAAAGGGAGATAAGTGATGTTTGTAATAATAATGTTTTAGAAAGTTCTATGCAACGATATGAGCATGACAATGATGAAGTCAAGACTGACTTGTCAGTCGGTCTACTAAGTTCTGAGTTTGATCCTCGGAAGAAACAACTAATCAAAGGATCATCTTCATCATGGAAGAGGGCAAAGACGGATGTGGCAAGATTTCCGATGATGTTAGGGTTGGTCATTGGAGTTTCCAAGATCAACGGTCATCATGAGGAGTTGGATCTTGAGCTAAGGCTAGGAGCTGATCCGCCTAAGGTTAACTAGCTTAAGTAATTAAAAAAGTAATAATAGTTAATGTGATTGCCAAAAAGAAGAAGTTAAACTGTCTCTAATCTCAAGAGTGAAACGAGAGTAGGTTCTGTAGTGTTGGCTTTGATATAGTAATATTTTTATCTTATGGAAAAAGTCAACACGTATAGTCTTTGCTCTAATTCATAAGACAATCTAAATATTTTTGACTTTTTTTTTTTTTATTTACGAATGATGTAACTTTCTCACGATTTGGTTTTCAATATTTATGCCTATCGAAAGATTGTTGATTGGAGTTGCCGTAATAATTTTGAAAAGGTCTGTTGATTGGAGTTTCGTTTGTGATGACAAACTTAAACAATAAATCATTGGTTGGCAAAAATAATAAAAATAAATAATCGTTGATGAAAATTACCCTGGTATTCAAACAATAGCCGTAAGAGAAATTAGAGACAAATTATCATAATCTTACGATGAAATTTAAAAATAAGAAAAAATTAGTATAAATTATTTAACTTAACTGTAATCTTAATAGCTGATATAGTGTATATATATAGCCTATAATTAGGTGGTGAACAAAAAAAAAAGCCTATAATTGTATATTTGGGTTTTACTTGTAAATAGCGGCAACGTAATCAATGTTTACTATAAGCTCCAATCTAAATTTAACATTTTTACATATATTGCTGTATCAGTGGTTGGCACATGAAAACAGTATAATCATTGTGTTTTATATGTTTGGAAATAGTAGGAACTTCGAAATTTACTTTTGCTAACTAGTTGGTTTTATAATTTGATAAATCAATAAAACTGTATCTGGAAACAATACTGAACAGTAATAAATATTTTTCTCATTATTTCTCTTGGTAAACAGGAAAATGGACTATCAAAGTATTAATGATCGAATTAAATAGAAATGTAATGGGCATATGCGGGAACAGATGATTATTATTTGTTCACACCAACTTTGCAGATATATATGAACATATTACACATGTTGCACAAAAAATAAATTACTCATGTATATCAGTATATATATATACATATATTCTGTTGTGACTGTGGAACTAGTACCGACTAAGAGGAGAAGGGGTAAAATCTAATTGAAGGAAGTGAGAGTGGTCTTTTCAGTTTTCACAATTTACACCCCCTAATTTAAACATACTCTAACGTTTGTATATAAGAGAGAAATGGAATAAATTTAAGGAAAAAATGAGAAAGAAAGAATGAAACCGATGGTTTAAAAGGAAACTATGGTTTTAAAAGGGAGAGGCATCGAATTTCAACGTTGTCTAAAAGAGGAAACCACATGAGATATGGTTTTTGACTTAATATTTCGAAGCCTCCAAACCAAACTGAACTAAAAGTCTACCCCAAAAAATTAAAACAGAGAATTAAAAAATCTCTCAGACTCTGCTCTGCAACTGCAAAAAGAAGAGAACTTAACTCAACAAAAAATGTAAAGCGAATGTAAAAAGGAGAATAAAAAGAATTTATGTCATGTAACTTGTAACCACCAGCTGTAACATCATTTCCTCTTTAGGAAATTCTGCTTCTGAATATTCAATGTGCTCTTCTCATTCTCAATTTCATTCTTAATTTACTTTATATTTTTTTTCTATTTGGTTTCCTCTCACTCATTTTTTTTGAAAGTTTGAGGATAAATATTTGTTATAAAAATGTGTGATGATATTATGAATTTTTTTTTTTGAATTTAGTCTCAATATTTGCTACCATGTTATTCTAATAACCTATATATATATATATATATATATATATATATATATAGTTAAGAATATATAATTCAATAGTTACCATAAAAGCTAATATATATCAATGTACCCCAAAGTTATTTTGGTGTGTGTTGATATAACACCTATATACACAAACAGGTAAAGTGAAAAGTCCAAATTCTCTGTTGTCTTGCTTTCCCATTCAAGAAACTCAATTTGAAGTTGCACCATCATTACACACATCTATAATGTCAATATGTCTTATTAATATCAAAATGCATACAATAGGAAAGTGAAAGGTTCGGAGATAGAGTGGCAAATAGGTGACTTCTTTAGTGTAAAACAAGATAATACAGAGAAGAAGAGAGAGCCTTTAAAGGAGAGCTCAGAAGGCACATGCTCATGCTTGATGCTTCCTCTCTCATTATTCATCAAAATTCATTTTTCTGGCTAGCTCTTTTTTTTTTAATGATTTGTCCATTAGAATTTACTAATTTAGTAACCTTTCCTTCTTCCTCTTGTTTCAATGTACTTTCCTTTTTTGGCTATTTGTTCTGCTTCGCATGTACACCTTCACAAAACCGTGTGCATTAAGATGCATCCAAAGTCAAATCGGAGAATCACCATTTTTTATTAAAAAATTACTCTTTTTTTGTTTTTTTTCATTGAGGTCGTGTCTCTCCGTATGTAATCCAATTTGACCAACCCAAATCCTAATTTTACAGTTTTACCTATTTGCATCCTATGTATGTGTATTTCAAGGTAGTGGATATAATGAACGTAATGGGCTGTGAGCACATAAACGGACCCATCGTGAGTTGAGGCCCAATAGTAATATCTCGGAGTTGAGGCTCTTATAGGAGTTGAGCCCAACCAGTTCGTTCGTTCGTTCACTCACACATCCACAAAAAGAGAGACAGTGAGAGATTCCAAGGAGGAGTGAGCGTGACAATGGAAGCTGACAAAAGATGGTCTCTCGCCGGAAAAACAGCTCTGGTTACCGGCGGGACTCGTGGAATCGGGTTTGTCTCTCCTCTCTTTTTTTTTATAATTGGCTTCCAATTATCTCACGACTGGCATGATTTGGTTTATCCTGTGATTGTTAGGAAACTCTTGAACCTGTTGAGCCTCTGTATTGACATTTTATAACAAGATTTGAATCGAATTTATGGCATCACTTGCATGAGTATAGTATTGAATGCATAATCTCTGTTTTTTTTTTCTTTTCCCGGCGTACACCCTTCAGGAGAGCAGTAGTGGAGGAACTAGCAAAATTTGGTGCAAAAGTTCATACTTGTTCAAGGAACCAGGAAGAGCTAAATGCATGCTTGAATGATTGGAAATCCAATGGTTTAGTGGTGTCTGGTTCGGTTTGTGATGCTTCGGTTAGGGATCAGAGGGAGAAGTTGATTCAGGAAGCTTCTTCTGCCTTCAGCGGCAAGCTCAACATCCTTGTAAGTTTCCTTCTCCTGCTAAAGACTTTTTTGTTTTCTATGCTTTTTTGATGAGGTTTCTACACATTGGAATCTTCACCAAATCTTGAAATCATATATCAAATTAGCTCAGCATCCTTGTAAGTTTATTAGACTTGTGATGGTTTAATACATGTAATGATCAGCTATCTGTCAATTCAATACATGTAATCTAAGGCTTACGATTTATCGTTGAACCATATAGTGATGATTGTTGATCTCATGTAAGTTTCCACCTATTATGCAAGATCTTATATAACATGGTCAACATTACAGGCACAAGTTAGGGGTTTGAATCATTCTTTGCCCTTCTGAAAATTTCTCAACTTTGTTTTGTTTTCAGGTAAACAATGTTGGAACTAATGTCAGGAAACCAACAGTTGAATACTCAAGCGAGGAATATGCAAAAATCATGACGACCAACTTAGAATCTGCTTTCCATTTATCCCAAATTGCTCATCCTCTTTTAAAAGCATCTGGTGTCGGAAGCATTGTGTTCATCTCCTCTGTAGCTGGCCTGGTGCATCTTCAAAGTGGATCTATCTATGGTGCAACTAAAGGTGAGTCTATGTTCTTCATTTTTCAGAGAAACCGAAAATAAAGGATGGTAAAAGTAGGTAACATTAGGGTTGTTTTTTTAGGAGCACTTAATCAGCTTACAAGAAATCTAGCTTGCGAGTGGGCAAGGGACAACATCAGAACCAATTGCGTGGCGCCATGGTACATCAAGACCTCACTTGTGGAAACGGTATACTATATTATGCCCTAAAATAACGCATATGGAACATTGTTTCACTTAGATTGATAAAGCTGTAGGAGAATAAGGTTATGGGTTGGCAGATAAAAACCATGAATATTATGTAGCTTCTGATGTTCACTTAGATGATTTATGTGAATATCAGATAATTAACGATTTGATATTGTTATGATGTTCTTATGCAGCTACTTGAGAAGAAAGATTTTGTTGAGGCGGTAGTTTCACGGACTCCACTTGGGCGCGTTGGAGAACCAGAGGAAGTCGCATCACTGGTTGCCTTTCTCTGCCTTCCCGCAGCATCTTACATTACCGGACAGGTCATATCCGTCGATGGAGGATTCACTGTCAACGGTTTTAGCTACACCATGTAGCCAAAATCTCTCATATCAACGTTACTAGTAAAGCAAGAATCCTCGTGAGGTTTTTGCCCGTTGGTCTTGTTTACCTTTTATGACTTCTTTAAACTTGTAGTAATAATGTGAATTATCTTCACATTGGTTTTCCTAATATAGCCGTTAAATAAATCAAGGCACAGTTATGCACCAGTTTATGTAGATCTACAACATTTGTCATTGATTTAGGTATATGGAACAGAGTATTTTCATTGACAAACATACCATCATGCATCATATAGTGTTGCCTTGTGACTCTTCCTAAATTATGTCAACAACATGTGAAATATTTGGGTTAAGTGAGTTTCAATAACGTTAAAGAGGGTTAAACGCCAAAACCTCACAAACAGTTTCAGAGTCGCTAACTTTTCTAAAATTCCAAAAGCCTCCCAACTAAACTAACCATTGATCAAAGATCCCCAGAAACTTGTAGCCCATCATTTGCATTCTATGTAAATGTCAAGCTTTTTTCCCTCTAGTCTTCCTCTTCTTCTTGGTACGACGTTTCTCAGACGATTCAAACTGCTTCTCACATAAGAGAACCCTGTAACTTGAGTGAGGTCCTTCAGCAGTTTCACATAAGCTCATGTGCCACCTCATTGCGTTTCCAATCTCTTGAATCTAGCTCATTACATTGATTGTGTCCCGTATGTATACACGTCCTCGAGGTCTTAAAATCCGGTCCATCTCTAGCATCATCGTTGTCATGTTTCACCTGAACAAGGCCACCAACCAACAAACATTATAATAACCCAGCACAGCTAGTGGTAAGGTTTAGCATCTCTCAAAAACGGAAAAAGATCCATCTTACTAAGTCACATACAAGCATGATCTCAATTAAGAGACTATATCCTTGCAGACCAAAAGAAACTTGCTCTCAATTAAGAGACTATATCCTTGCAGACCAAAAGAAACTTGCTGTAAATGCCTTGTGATAGGCAAACTGAACCAAGAATATGGAAATATATTAATTCAGCAGTGTCGTGTAGATAGTATCTTTTAGAGCTTCCTCCCTAGAAATTTGAGAATTTTCAGCCAAAAGTGCATTGGTTGGAATGCTTGTACTGTATAACAAAAGTGACACTTCCTGAACGCAGAAATGAGATAGTAAGCAGCATGGATGATACCTTCCCACTGTTCTTCCAAGGCCTTTTCATGAAAATATACAGGTTGTGCGTGTGCTGCCCAAACAAAATACCCTCCGGCATGAAGCATCCTATTAACGTCAAGGAGCAGGATCCCATCTTCAAATGAAAAACAATGACAATAGAGGAGAATCTGTCAGTAAAAGCTTAGAAGTACTTGATGTTCAGTTTCACATTATTACTTGAAAGTTTGACATTAAATGACACATCAGCTAGCAGAGCACAGTCTTAGCTCTAGGGGGGCACAGATTGATAACTTTGTGTATAAATCAAAAGAGCAATAATAACTAAACATGGTGGAAGGAATGGGTAACAAGTTTGTGCAACCAAATTGGAATAAGATTTATGTCTGTAACTTTGTAATAAGTAAACAACGGTGGCATAAGAGTTTTGCATACCATCACGAGTCCAGTTGATTAGACATCTTGAACAAAGTACCAAATCAAAAGCTTGGCTTGGCCACCATTACAGGAACACCAAGCTCAAGAGCAAACTGTATCTGGTTCTGATGAACATGTTTTGGAGCTATGGAGATAGCCAAGACATTAAGTAGGCACCAAAACTTGCCACACCCCATCCAATGTCAAGAACAAGTCGTGTATGATTACCAAAGCTGATATCAGGAATCATCTAATGTACATATAAAATTACAGCAACATCAGATTCACGTGAATACAGATGCAAATATTTTTAACATTGAGTCTTAAAAACATACTAACCTGAGAGATCTGATCCAAGTACTGATCAGCTCCGTGTATAAACTGAGTACACCACCAGGCACCAGGATACTTGTATTTGTCATTTTCTTTGTCTTCAACAAGTCGACTATGTGGAACCACACCTGTAAACAAATATCAGAAACTTTCCTTTGACAATACAAAATCAACCAAAAACAAAATCAGAACAGGACAAAAAAACACCAAATAATTCAGACCAGAAGTATAGATTCGATAAGAAAAAAAAAGACGATAAGCAATAATCAAGGTTTATACAGATTTTAGCACTCACCAGTCAAAATCTGAAAGCATGAATCTAGTTTTTGCCTCAGACCGAGAGAGAAGGAAGAAAAATATATAAGAACATAAAAGAGGAGGTAGCAACATGTATACTATTTCACTTTTTTTAGAGTTTTTAAGCCAATCAGAAGGCTCTATTTCACACCCACTCGCACAAAGTGCGCGTTGCGCGAGTGAGAGCAATTCCTAAAGGGGTTTACCTTTCGGAATCATGCCTATTTCGATCGACGCACTTCTCTCCAAAATTTCCATCGCGTGACTCTTTTCTTTTTTTTTTTTCGTTTTTAAACCAATATAAACCGAACCGAAAATCAATTGTAATTTTAAAACCATTGTAAACCGAACCGAAATTTACATGGAAGTGCCAGCTGCTATAAGAGAAAGCGCATGAGCAAGGGATAGACCAACTTCTTCTTCAATCCCTTCAATAAAATTTCCCTACAATCGGCAATAATGAGAGATTCATTGCAGAATTGTAGAGGGCAAAGCGATACAAGTAGTCAACACTCAACAGGATCAATTCTAGTGTACTTGAATAAGAAATGTAACCTAGAACATTCAAATATTGATAATCAGGCCACTTTTCACATTGCCCAGAGAATTTCATTTATAAGAAAATGAAAGTACGAGAAAAGATGTCACCTCTAATTAAACAAATATGGTGTGCAAGGTTTTAGGATTCTATGATAAGCACTATAGTAACAAATAAGACAGTGAAATAAGCACTATGCATGTCACCAACAGAAAGTTAATAAGAGGATCAAATACTGAAACAAGTACCTGCTCATCTTCTCTATTCCTCAAATTTTGTCCTGCTGGGTTCAATAAATCATTGACAACCTCAAGTAAAATGAACCTTATGGATTTTAAGATATATCAAAAGCAGAATCTGACTATCATTTGCACCACTGGTGAACAGGATATATAGTGAAAGGAGAGACGAAAAGCAGGTAGAATAGCTAGCACTTAGGCCAGGGAATTCGACTAATCAACAACCTAAGAAGTACCTCTTGTATAATGCGGAAAGCATCTTTCACGGCTGATGGTATTATACCTGGAGATCTTTGGTCCCTCTGACATTTAAACCAAACAAAACTGTCTTCATGAGATAAAATTGTTCTATTTCATGCACATCTTCAAACGTAAACATGGTCCCTGAAATGAAGTGTGTGAAATCATCCGGCATTAGGGCAGGACCATGTACGGATCATGGGTGTCCATAAGAGAAAAATTCTACTAGGTTGAAAAGTGTGTAAAGCAGAGCACTAACCTAAAGAATGCAGCTATATGCTAACTAGAGTCAAAGAAAAGGCTTTATAAGGTCAACAGCAACACTAGCTAGAAAGAGAATAGCCAAATCGTTATGGCTACTACAAGACTAGCCAGGAACGAAGGACGAGATAAATGACTCTCTGACATAGAAGCATGTCTGGGATAACACATTGAAGTACATTGTACAAGGTAGTAACCTAATACGTTTTATTATAATAAGATGAAAAGTAAGAAATATCATGATTAGTGAATCTTACATGCATAGTGTGAGTTCACTCCATATGCGAAAATGGTCCCTGTGGTTGGATTAACACTCACTTCATTAAAATCAAATTGGCAAAAGAAATATAACTCAAGGTGTTCTTAAGACTAGAAGAAGCACTAGATACAGTTTGGCATCTCAAAGATCTCGTTTTCTAAATGAATGCTCATGCAAACTGTTCATGTTATTGTAGCTTGGGGTAAGCTTTGATAATATAACTACTTTTTATCTTCTAAGAATAGTGTCTTAACTAGACCGACCAATAAAAGGTGTTTACTCCATACCATTGATCCCCACCGTAGCACCATGAACGACATGCTGAGTAGCAACATAATAGATATAGCGTGTAGTCGTCGTAGGCCCGAAAACACGGTCTGTAAGAAAGGACAGAAATTTTAAGAAACAATATGGCAGATTGGACTTTGACATCTAGTTTAGTTTAGGTCTTGATTCATGATGCAGGAAACTTCAGTCTATTCCACATAACAACATTTATGATTGGTACAGAAACCAATGAACACTAGTCAAACTGTTAGAACTAACCATATGCATAAGCTATTGATTGATTATGCTAATTCCTCACAATTGTTTCCCCATCTGCATACCATGCAATCTTCTCTCCTTGTTGGATTTCCCTTGGACTACTGTCAAGAATAAACCAATGTCAATAATCCACAGATAAAACATTAAACAAAGTGTTTGAATCCTACACAGCGGAATCGCCATTCACCTGAGTGGACGAAAACGAACTGGGACTGTGACATAGCAGTCTACTTGCTAAATCCAGCAATTCTAGACTTTGATACTTGTTTAGATCCCATCAGAAACCAAATTCGAACTTCCGGTGACTGAAAAAATGAAGCAAGTACAAACCTTTATCAATAAATAACATAGGAGAGGAGGGCAGCCTCGGTATATCTTTTCCGATTCTCTTACATTGCATGAAAACTTCTATGTTCTTGAGGAGTAATCAAAAGAGAGAACTCATCCACAGAAGCAGAGTGACACATGCAGATGAGGTCTATCATTTCTATATCATCACTTTCTCTCGGAATCAGACCAGCAAATCCAGAATGAAGCATAGCAATAGGAAGCTTATGAGTTTGAGCAGGAAACTAATGGCATTAATGAAAGGAGCAAACTTTTTGACAAAAAGGCTCTCCTTAGAGATAATTAGCTGGCTTGCCAAGTGAGGGATAAGAGCTATCATTCTTGAGAAAGTCACAGTTTTGTTTGTTAGAACAAGCTTTTTGTGACACTTGTCTCTGATTTCAATCCCTAGAGTTGCAGCAACTCTTTTGATAGTTGCTTTACCAGTATCACTAGTTCTCTCCAATTTATATTTCCTTATGTTACCTCTCAGCAAGGCAATGGCAATAGATCTGAAGAATATATTGGTGACTTCAGCTTTGGGTAAGGTTTTAATTCTCTCACACAATTCAGCCAACAAATCATGTGGTGAAAACCCACTAGACTGGTGTTGAGTCAATGTTGGTGTGATGGGATCAGAAAGCGAAGCTGCAACTTCTTTGAAATCAAAGCTGCTAAGAGCTTCTTCCATTTTCTTCTTTCGAGCTTCGAGGTATCCATCAATAGTAACTCTTAAGTCAATGAATGCTTTCAAATCATGCATCACTACACAGAAAGATGTACTAGGGGAAAAGAATGTACCTGTAATATGGAGCTAAACACCTGTTACTAATAGCTGATCATCTCAGTTTCTAGCTCCGTCAACTCAACCTAATTTTCATTTCTGCATTGCAATAACTGCCTCCTTGGATCTCGGACCAGCTCGTTAAGCTTCTGAATTTTCTTTTCCTGAGATAGAATTTTATGCCACAAATAGACATTCATATTATCATTAGATCATACTATGAAGCATATATATACTTTGGCAATCAAATGGTTTAGTAAAGTTAACTAAGAGTGTGGAATTTCAGATAAAATCACAAACTAACAAGTGTATAAAAGGATCCAAATCACAGTAATCTTTGAACATTCTATTTGCAAGAAGTGTAGGAAATGATTAAACTTTGAAATTCCAAAAACTCAGAATCAAGCCAAGAAGATTCCTGAAGATATCTACTTCCGTGGTTCCAAATTATAAAAAAAATCTATATCCAATAGAGGAAGAAAAACGATTCATTGCTCCAAATTAAACATGACAAACGAGCTTAGCTTTACTAGTTTTAGTTAAATTTCTCGGCAACAAAGTCAAAACAAAACAGGACGAATAAAAATCATACCAGAACTGTAGATTCGATAAGAACAAAGAAGATTAGCAATGATTAAGGTTTATATAGATTTTAGCACTCACCAGTCTAAATCTGAAAGCATGAATCTTATTGTGAGCTCTTCGTGTTTTTGCCTCAAAACAGAGAAGAAGAAGCAAAATATATAAAAGAGGAGGAGCAACATGTATACTATTTCACTTTTTTTAGAGTTTTTAAGCCAATCAGAAGGCTCTATTTCACACCCACTCGCACAAAGTGCGCGTTGCGCGAGTGAGAGCAATTCCTAAAGGGGTTTACCTTTCGGAATCATGCCTATTTCGATCGACGCACTTCTCTCCAAAATTTCCATCGCGTGACTTATTAATGTTTTTTTGTTTTCTTCTCAAAACCAATTTAAACCGAACAGAAATCAATTATAATTTCAAAACCATGTAAACCGAACCATGTAAACATATTTCCCTTACGGAATCAGCAAATTCTGGACAGAAAATTGCTGGCAGTTTCCATGGTTTGTCAACATCCCAACGGGAAATTTAGACAGCAAAAAGAGTAAAAATCAAACGTACCTCGAAGAAGAAGAGCTTTTTCCGGAGTCAGGATTAGGTTCTACTTACCTTTTCACATCCTCAACTACCTCATACGGCCACCCAAAGTTCCTTCTCCCCAAGCTCAGCTCCATGGGCTGTATGAGTTTGGGAGAACCATAACCAAGGTTATTTAGATCATGGATCAACCAGTATTGTCTTGTCGACTCTTCGTAGATTATGTAAACAACAGGTGAAATATTTGGGTTTAGTGAGTTTAAGCCGGTTTCAATCAACGTGAAAGAGGGTTATTAGCCAAATCCTCACAAACAATTTAGAGTTTGTTTTAGAGTCCCTAACTTTTCTAAAATTCCAAAAGCCTCCCAACTAAACTAACCATTATCAATGAAAATTGTTTGTATTTTATGGACATGTCAAGCTCTTTTTCCTTTAGTCTTCCTCTTCTTCTTGGTCCGACGCTTCTCAGACGATTCTAACCGCTTCTCACATACGAGAACCCTGTAACTTGCGTGAGGTCCTTCAGCAGTTTCACGTAAGCTCGTGTGCCACCTCATTGCGTTTCCAATCTCTTGAAGCTCACTCATTACATTGATAGTATCCCGTATGTATACACGTCCTCCAGGTCTCAAAATCCTGTCCATCTCTAGCATCATCGTTGTCATGTTGCACCTGAACAAGGCCACCAGCCAGAACAAAGTTTACAATACTTTCAAATGGGAAAAAGGCTAGATGAGTTTATTTAATTTGCAAAACAGAATGGCTGTTGTTACCTTTTTCTTTCAATGGAAAATAGACCCGCGGCATGCAGCAAATCGTAGCTTCTCGGGTAAGTATCGAATGGCTCACACCTGAAAGAAAATTATCGATGTCTTAAGCAGTGCCAATTTATACAATGTTATTGTGTGTTATAGGAATAACGGTCCTATTAGTTTGATATGGTTGTGTTTTTGGAGTAAGAAGTCTTCATACCAGTCATGCATTACGCCTAGTAGTCCACGGTCATATATAACGGGTAATGTGTTGGGACCACTGACTGGGATAACGTTGAGAACCCAGCAATCAACCTTTAGCTCAGCTAATGCAGCTGCAAATCTACCAAAAATAGGAAGTTAGAAACTCAAGAATATATGAAGTAGCCATTTTGGCTGTGTCTAATGAGAGAGTATAGCGATGAGAAAACGTACCCGCCAAATCCAGCTCTCATGTCCAAGACATTTCTGAGTCCTATCTGCTTCCAGTGTAGGGCATTTACATAGTTTGATATTATTTCTTTCCAGTACTTTGATTCAGCTACAAAGAGCTCTTTTCGGGCTACGTAAGAATCGATTTGTATTGTCTGCAGCCTATCCGGTGGGGTCTGTAAACGAGCTGGCCAAGGAGCAAGATTTGCTCCATATCCATTTTCTTCAATTCTAGTAATGCATGCCTTCAGATCCACGTACCTAACATAATCACAGCATCGTTCACAGGTGAAAAACCCCTAGGATACAAGAAGTTGCTGAATCAAACAACTCTTAGCCTAAGGAATAGAAGCAAGGCGCACCAACAAGTCGAACAGTCAATGTCAAGATTGGGAACCAAAGCAGTTTCTCGATGTTAATTTTTAATTTGGCAGCTAAAAGAAGTGGAAAATTTAAGGTAGCACAAACATACCAAACATTATCTGGGTCATCTTCAGAATTGCACAAAGGAGGAGTGAGTCCAGCACCACGACTAAGATAACGAGTGTTATTTACAGGCTTCTGCCAGATAGCTATATATCCTTCCTTCTTTACAAGAACCCAGCATAGCCTAGTGGTAAGGTTTAGCATCTCTGGAAAAACGAAAAAAATTCATCTTACTATATCACATACAATCATGGTATAAAAAAATAGACTATATATATATATCCTTGCTGACCAAAAGAAACTTTCTCTAAATGCCTTCGGATAGGCAAACGAAATCAAGGATATGGAATTTTTTTTTAATTCAGCAATGTAGTGTAGGTAGTAGCTTTTAGAGCATTCTCATGCTTGTATAACCAAAACTGATACTTCATGAACGCAGAAATGAAATATTAAGCTGCATGGATGATACCTTCCCACTGTTCTTCCAAGGCCTTTTCATGCTTATATACAGGTTGTGCTGCCCAAACAAAATATCCTCCGGCACGAAGCATCCTATTAACTTCAAGGAGCAGGATCCCATCTTCATATCAAAAACAATGACAATACAGGAAAATCTGTCAGCTTAGAAATACTTGGTGTTCAGTTTCACCTTTTTTACTTAAGGTTTGATGTTAAATGACACAGCAGCTATCAGAGCACAGTTGTAGCTCTAACTTTGTGAATAAACTAAAAGAGCTGAACATGGTGGAAGGAACCAGTAACAAGTTTGTGCAGCCGAATTGGAATAAGATTTATGGTGTAACATTGTAATAAGTAAAACGGTGGCATAAAAGATTTGCATACCATCACGAGTCCAGTTGATTCTACATCTTGAACAATGAACCAAATCAAAAGCTTGGCTTGGGTACAACAATCTCCGTGTTGTGAATGCTGCCACCATTGCAGGGACACCACGCTCGAGAGCAAATTGTATCTGGTTCTCGTGAACATCTTTTGGAGCTATAGACATAGTCAAGACATTTCGTGAAATTAAGTAGGCACCAAAACTTGCCACACCGCATCCAATGTCAAGAACAACTCGTGTATGATTACCAAAGCTGATATCAGGAATCATCTATACATACAACCACAAAAACACAGTAACTTCAGATTCCAATGATGCAAATAATTCTCACACTGAGACATAAAAATCAAATAACCTGAGAGATCTGATCCAAGTACTGATCAGCCCCGTGTATAAACTGAGTACCACCACCAGGAAACTTGAATTTGTCATTCTCTTTGTAAATCCAGTTTTGACCACCTTTATCTTCAACAAGTTTAGTATGTGGAACATTGTTGAACCACACCTGTAAATCAAAATCAGAACTTTCCCTTGACAATACACAATCAACCAAAAACAAAATCAGAACAGAGAGCTTCACAAATACCTCATCACGGCTTCCCGGCCACGGAATCGGAGGACGGTACCCATTGGGAACAGGAACGGTGCAATTCAACCCCATTCCTTCTTTAGGACAATTCCGCTCAAATCGCTCTCCACGCGCCGTCGAATTAAGCCTTTTGATGGCTTCTACATTATCCAAACAAGGAATGTACTCCGTCATATTCTCCGAACACATCTCGAATTTTCTCACACTAACTCTAGCCGTGGTGGATTTAATATCACCGTCGCTACTCTCGAATTCCGTCTGATTCCCCAACGTCTCCACCGATTCAGCGTCGTAATCACCAATCTGGAACTCATCAGACATTTTTCCATTCTCATTAACGATCCCAAACACCTTCAGCTCAACAGAATCTGGCGGCGGCGGCGGTGACAAAGACGGAGGCAAAATCGGGTGACTCTCATAGATCAAATCAGAGATGTTATACGTTTTTCCGAAATCAGGTGAGAGTGCGACAATGGGGGATCGAGAAGGCTCGGCGGAGAAGAAGATGAGACGGCGGAAGCCATCCTCAGACCAATGTTTACCGAGGAAGAAACAAGCAACGGAGATCAAAACAAAGGCGGAGATCTTGAAGAAAACAGAGTTTCTGAGCAGATTGCTACTTACGAAGAGCTTCATTAGCTTCGAATTCTCAGAAGCATTACGTGTTAGCAGTGCAAGTTTCTTTACTTTCCCGGGAATCCTCAGACTGGTAGTGAAGAAGATTTTTTTTTTTTTTTTTTACTATCCATTAAATGGATAAGTTTTTTTTTTAATTTACAAATATATTTTACGGAATAGATTGTATAAGAATTTTTCTCCATCTTTTCAACTTATTTTTTTTCCCATTCACAATATGTATTAATTGAAATTGTCTAACCGTTCGTATTGTACGAACCCTCGGTAAGTTGATGGTGATTAACATGCCGCAACATTCTCTCCTCGATCAGGAACCGCCGGAGAAGCTGAAGCTGAACATTGTGTTTGTAACGTCCTGTGAACGTAACCGCAACAAGAACAGATCACACACAATCAGCATAAAGAAAGACCAACTGCTGAAATATTGATAGAAAGAGGGCATCAACAAACCCTGAAATTTGATGCAATTGTAGAGTACATTTGTGCCAATTCGTAGCATTGAAGTATCCTGATGTTTTAAAGAAAGCGCAAGAAGAAGTAACACGCGTAGTTGGGACCAAATCTAAGATAAGCAATTATGAAATTGATCAAATGCATTATTTGAGATGTATCATTAAAATGTGACTTTGAGGCTGCACCCACCCCCGAGAATTGTTCCAAGAGAGACATGATCCAAGAGGATAAAAGTAGGCTGCTACGCCTACGATATCTCTACCAGACGGAAAAACGAAAGCTATCTTCAAAATAATCATTCCTGACATCAACAGATGTTGGGTCCGAATCTAATCTCGGTTTAATAAAATTCATAACAAACTCAACGATATGGCGCGATTCGATCCATTTAGCAGTTATTGTTTCCGGTCATCTAACTAACATTGTGCTATGTCTCCTTTGTAACTTTGAATCCTGTTACTGATATTGTGGTGGACTCTTGATGTCCACCATAGTGTATGTAGGTCCAAATAATTGTAAAATTCAAATTAGTTTATAAAGACAACATGAAAACTAAAAAGTTTTTTGTAAAAGAGTTAATAGGTCCAATTATTTTCTGATATTGTTTTTGTAAATAATATATCAATAAGAAAAATAGTGATTTGAAGATACCATATAAATCAATTTAAGAAAAATAGATAATATATAACAAACCTGTGTTTATATTATAAATTTATTTTTCAAAAACGTGAAAACTTCTACATAAAATTATAAAAGTTTTATAACTAGCAGTTAAGCATCACAAAATTTTGATTTCAGCTAGTGCTTACTCCTATAATAATGATAAAACTTCTACAAAATATTATAAAAGTTTTATAACTATCTTATAAACAGTAAAAAGTGATATTATTGAAAATTTACGTACACAACGATATTTTTGAAAAAACATCTAATATATGTGTTACTTTTGAAAGTATCTCCAAATTTGAACCAAAAATTTCATCTATTGTTATTTTGAATTTTCAAATTTGAACATACGACTTTTATCCTTTATCATTTTTAATTTTTATTTTCTTATATTTTGCATATGGTTTTCTTAAATTTTCCTTTTATTTTTTGTCAATTTGTTTATTTTTTGTTCTGTTTTTCAAAAACTACAATGTTTTATTAATAACATTTTAATAAAAGACAAATCATAAATGCATTGAAAAGAAATTAATTTGATATTTTGGATTAAAATATGATAAAAATATATTTAAATCATTAAAAATTTTGATTGAAACATTTAGAACGCCTCTCAATTTCCTTTTCATGTATTTTAAATTATGCAATACATATAAAAAAGTTTACAAATGAAAAAATATTACATATAATCACTATATAAATTTGAATTTGTGGAATCACTAAATAACGATGCGAAAATAAATTGAATTTGTGGAATCACTAATGATCAATGATGGGATAAAAAATCCTGTTACTTTCACATCATTTTGTAACTTTACTATCCAAATATCTATTATTTTAAAACTTTAAAAATTAAAAGCTAAAGAAAATCAGTTTTAAAAAAAAAAAAAATTGAAAATCTTTTTTTTTTTTAAATAGAAATTTGTATGCTAAATCTACATAACGATGCAAAAACAAGTTGAATTTGTGGAATCGCTAACGATCAATGACGAGATCCAAAATCCGGTTAGTTTCACATCGTTTTATAAATATATCATCCAAATTTCTATTATTTAAAATTGAAAAAATTTAAAGCTAAAAAACATCAGTTTTAAAACAAAAAAAATTGAATGAAAATTGGGAAAAAAACCTTTTAAAATCCATGGAAAAAATTAAAATATTTCTAAAAAATTAGAAACTTGTATACTAAATCTACATAACGATGCAAAAACAAGTTGAATTTGTGGAATCGCTAACGATCAATGACGGGATCCAAAATCCGGTTAGTTTCACATCGTCTTGTAAATTTATCATCCAAATTTCTATAATTTAGAATTATAACAATTTAAAAGCTAAAATACTAGTTTTACACTTAAAAATAAAAAGAAAGAAAAGAAATGGAAAATTGTAAAAAAACTTTTAAAATCCGTTAGAATTATTTTACTAAAATCTATAAACTTGCAATTAGAATTTTAAGCGTATAAAAGTATTAAATTTATTAATTTTCTAAACTAAAAGAAAAAAAGAAGAGAGATGGGCTGAAATTGACCTTGTTTTATGGGCTGGAATGTTGTTTTGGGCTTTGCACATATGTAGATCTCTAATTTTCATCACAGTCACCGGCATACGTATCTTGCCTCTCTCCGGTCATCTCCGACGAGGATGTAGCACCCACCTCCTCAGTATTCGTCGTAGAGTTTCTTAGAAACCACATGACCAGCCGTCACGAGTCACGAAGAACCGGCCGCGGAGAAGAGAGATCGCACAAACACAAACATCTATGATCTCGCTTCAGTGATTGTAAACGACGAGCTCATCTTCCATCACGCTCGTTTCTTATTGGCGAAGAGAAACAAAAAAATCAAACGTTGGAGTCGAATATGAAATAGAAGAAGCAAAGGAAACATGAACCGAAGAAGAGAATGCTAAAAAAAACAGAGCATGTAATTGCAATCTTTTCACTCTATAACTCTTGTCTTTCTCTGGTTTGTGACGATTGATACTAAAACGAATAGACACAGAGAAGAGACTCTATATTTATAGACTCATCTTCTGTGTAATTTCCTTTTTTTTCAAGTCTCTCTGTAATTTCCTTTTTTTTTTCAAGTCTGTGTAATTTCCTTTTTTCGCCTATGTTTGTGATTCAAGTTTCCTTTTTCTTTTTACTCTTCTGTTGTTTCCTTTTTTGACACTTTTGCTTAGACTCCACATTTGTAGAAGAAGTTATGCTGATACTACTCTCTTTATTATCTATATCTATTACAAAAAAGCAAGGAATGTTCTTTGTTAGGATTTGTTTTATCTGCAACCATTGCTTCTGGTTATCTAACTAACATTGTGCTCTGCCTCCTTTGTAATTTTGAATCCTGTTACTGAGACAAGTGTCAATTTCCTACTCTCTTTTTGTTTCCCCTGAAACTTGTTCAAGAGATGCTAAAGTGATTATAATATTCGATATTGTACAACTAGTAGCATTTTGATTTATATTTTCTTGTGAATTGATGAAAGAATTATGAATGTGTTTAGGTCCAATCATAAAACGTTAGTTTCATTATTCTATACAAGTAGTTGTTAAGCTTTGGGGTGATTGTTCTTATGATCCCAACGAAAGGTTTCAAAAGCAAAGTTTCTCTTGTTAGCCAAATCGCCGGGGACTGTCATGATTCCGTAAGTCGCTAAGAGCAGATCGATTGTCTCTTCGCTCATTTTCTCATAGTCTTCTTTTTTGTAACAAGGATAGAGAAGAGGCATCTCAGATGAGGGTGGTGGTAATGGTTGCTGTGGTTGCGATTTTCGGATCAATAGCGGTGACTGTGGTTGCAGTTGAGGCTGAGATGCAGCAGCAATCTCCCCTTTCGGATTGGTTGTAGAAGAAGAGCCTTTCGAATCCTTGTTTCCCATCTCTTTGAATTTAATGATATTCACTTGGTTATTGGTAAAATGGTCAATGGAATATGGAAATGACTTCACCTTATAAAACTTTCCCAAGTTTTAACATGCTAGTTGCCGTATTAAAGAGAGATTTATTACCTTTTGCACGTATTCAACAAAAATGCATTTAGTAGGAACTTGCATACGAGTGAAAGTTAGCAACATCATGAATTTATCTCGAGAATTTATAGTCAATAATACATATGCATTAACATCTTACAAAGAATATTATAATTAGAGAATGAAAAGATCTAATTGGGTTTAGGAGTGGCCCATTCAACCCTAAGAATGAGGTTATCATAGCCATAGCCATTCAATGTGTTGATTGCTCGCTGTGCATCTTCCCTCCTGACAAAACTGACAAAACCAAATCCTCTGCTCATGCTCGCCTTCTGGTGTATGGCTACATGACAACGGTTTACAGCACCAAACGGACGAAACAACTCCATCAAATCCGGTCCACGGGTATCTTCAGACAAGTTAGTCACACGGACAGAGTTCCCCTCATTTCTACTCCTCATGTCTGAACCAGCAGCTTTTCTGTCTGCACCATCTCTCATACTTGGCGGGACATAAGCAGCCTTGCCAGTTCCAGTTCCAGCTATGCTCGATGTAGAAGTTTCTGCTGTTAAAGGCTCGTCCATTAAGGATAAGAGATCCTTCTGTGGGCATCTTGATGTCCAGTGGTCACCTTTCTTGTGGCATAACCTGCAGACCATGAGGACCGCACCCGGTTTTCCCAGCTGAGACATGCTATCTCCTGATATCGTGGACTGTTCCGCGTTGCTACCTGAGATTTCCGAAAGAATAAAGATCTCAAAACCTCAAAATAAAAGTACACTTAAGATGGTAAAGCAAGATATTTCTCCATCAAAAACTTTTAACTCAAAAATGTAGTTGATAGCTAGGAAGTGAAAGCAGAAATCTACTTTCGTGAAAGAAGCCACCAACAAAACATCTGGGTGGGCATTACGGCCACCCACATATAGAATAATGTGGCTGACTAACGTGTCCACCCATAGAGAGACTTATGTAAAAATGAGAACTTTATGTGTACAGTTAACAGCCAAGAAAGAAGAACACAAAATTTGCTCACATTCAGAAAAGGCTACCAACAAAGATAGTGCTATTGGTGACATACTGACCAATCACAGAAAGTAGCAGCCATATGGCTAATATGTGATCGGCTAATTGGGCACTTTTGTTATGCTACACATTTACAAAAAAATTGAAACCAAAGATATAGTTGATGATCCATAACCAAAACTGGGTTTAATCCTGTTTTAGTGTTGAAACGAATCACCAACGACATTGCTATAGGTGTGCTTACTGACCATTCACACAAACAGTAACATGTGACTGGCTAATTAGCCACCAAAATCAAAACAGAGCATAAGAACAACGAATCCTAACAAACCAAAATGCAAAGATGAAGATATACCAGGAGCTCTAATTCGTTCCAAGATGATATCCTCTGTTGAACGCATTGTGAGGTAGCTACCGGCTTCCTCATTGGCTGAGTCTCCGAACTTATTCCAGCTCCGTCGCTCCACGGCTTGTTTGGTCAGAGCTCGCTTCTGAACGCGGGTCGTGGTAGTGATTTTGACCTTTTTGCCCTCGTCGTTGAACTTGTACTCAATCACTTTCTTTACACCGTTCTGGTCCGGACCAATCATTTGCTTAGGCGGAAGAAGGAAATCAAAGTTGTCTTCTTCTTCGTCAATTTCTCCCCATCGAAGCTTGTTTGTTTTTTGCATCGAATCAATCGCCATTTTTTTATCTCTCAGATTTAGATATGCCGCTTAATGTGTTCGTTTCTTTCGTTTAAAAGGCAACAACTGAAGAAGAAGCAAACTAGGGTTTCCGATTATGGAAACGGTCTCTTAATGTCGTAATGGGCCACTCAGCCCATCTTGGCCCGTATTTTTAGCACGGTCCTGAATTTTTCTGAATTTTTATTTTTTTGAATTGGATGTCGTTTTCAAATTTTTATACAAAATTTTTTACTTTTTAATGTTTTATGATAAAACATTAAAAAGTAAAAAATTTTGCGTAGAAATTTGAAAACGACATCTAGTTTTTATAAAAAGAGAATCCTAAAACGACACTTATTAAAATACGGAGAGAGTATAATATTAAACCCTAAAGGAAAATTAAAACCCTCACTCTTCCAATTTGAGCTTCCAACACAAAAAAATGGCGACTCTTGTACGTCGCGCAGCTTCTCGGTTTGTCGGAAATTATTGCAAGAACCGTTTTTTCGTTTACTCATTGTTGGACCAGTCCGCTTACGGCCGGAGGCAACATCTGACGCCGTCGGTTGACCGGAATGTTCCATTTACCACATCGACCAAAAAGAGAGCTTCTCCAACCGATCCGCTTCTTCGAATTATCGAAACGGAGATTGGATACGCCGAGAAAGCTGATGATTACGATCGAGTAAACTCTTAGCTTCCCCTTTTTTTACATTTCTCATGTTTTTATTTCTACCATTTTTTGTTTCCTGTTAAGATCTTATGGGTTTAGTGAAGCTCTGTTTCAATGTCAATGGTGTGTAATCTTTCTGTTTCCTTTTTTTTTTTGTGTGAATAAAGGTTGAAGAAACTCCAAGTGGTTTTCCCTTCAAAATGGAAGACAAACCTGGAGGAAAGATCGTGACATTGACTAGAGAATACGAAGGAGAGACTGTTAAAGTTGAAGTACACATGACTAATCTTGTGACAGGTGACAAAGAAGATGATGAAGATGATGAGGAAGAGGCAGAGAATGAAGAAGTTGAAGATGATGATAAGCCAGAGAAGCCTAAGCAATCGAATGTGCCTCTCTTAGTAACTCTTTCCAAGAAGACAGGATCCAGTTTGGAATTTAGATGTACTGCTTTTCCAGACAAGATTGTAATCAAGGACATGTGGGTTACATTTCCTGATGATCCATCTAAAGATGAGCTTGCTTATGAAGGCCCTTCCTTCAGGTAATAGGCGAAAAAGTTTGAAGCTTCTGATGTCACAAGAACCAAAGTCGTGATCCTTGATTGTTTCTTTCTACAGGGTTTTGGATGAAAAGCTAAGGAAGGCATTCCATAGGTACATTGAGATAAGAGGGATAAAGCCGAGCATGATCAACTTCTTGCACGAGTACATGATCAACAAGGATAGTAGAGAGCACTTACTGTGGTTGAAATCTCTCAAGAACTTTGTCAAACCTTGAGAAAAAGAAAACACTTTTGTATTCCGATACTCTTTGTCTTCCAAATTTTGTACTTGAAACACCACTCAGTTCTATTTGGATCTATTTATATATATATAAAAAAGAGTATTGTGAAGTCAAATCACTACACCAATTAGAAGTAACTTGGTCAAGTATGTCCACTATTTCAAGTGAATCTATTCTGTCTGCAATCGAACTGCCAATAACCATCTTAACCATGTAACCGGAGTGCATCAGCCATCATCGCACAAAACAAGGGATGTTCACTAATGGCCTATCTTGCTAGAATATTACTAGAAGATAAGAATAAACTGTGAACATGGTTGATGGAAAGCATCCCCTAACTTGACAATTGACAACATGGCTGTTTTGTTTGCTTCTAGATTGTGTAGCGACCTGTGACTTAAAGTTCACTATAATTACGCCAGACCGCCCGAAATTCTTCACGGAATGTGTTCAAGCGTGCCTTGAGATTTGGGGTTCTCATGCTTGCATGAACAATGGTCACTGTGGAGAGAAAACCTAGGGGGTCAAAACATAAACTCCATCAAAGGACATCTATGATAAAACAGGTGAAATAACTTACCAGCAAGGGAAGTAAGGAGTGCATAGAGGACCCACAACAAACCGCAGGAAGAAAACCACATGACAATACTGGCTATATACATGAGAAAATTAACACATTGATCAGTTTTGACACCAATGTTACATTAACTACATAACGAGGGATTATGAGTATTCAAGTACCTGTAAGGAATGTAACAACGAATACCCATCGTGGTTTCCCACATATGTATACTGTCTTTCTTGCTGCCGATCTTCCACGGATGACAGGCCTGCAAGTGATCACATATTATATAAATGTAAATACGAACCCTATTTATATCTTCCATGAAATTAAATTAAAAAGGAACTCACATGTGGGGAGGTCTCATTTTTGCAGCCAAGTGTGGGGAGAAATGCCTAATCGTCCTTATAAACTTCTCATTAAAACTAGCTGCAAAACTGCAAAAGACAACATTTAACCCCGTTAAGTTCGAACAACTAATAGATTAGGGAGCACACACACACAACCACATACTACAATACTTGCTGATCCAATCTCACCAAATAGCAACTAACATCGATGTAAGATTCTAACATGAACATGAAATCGCAACAGTGGGGATTGAACAACCACCTTGAAAAACTCGGGACTTGAAGAACCAAAATCATACAACCTAGTAATTCCAATACTGATATCCAGTTCTAATGCATGTGAATACAAATGGAACAAGCCTCCATGAAGTTCATGTGAATACACATGGAACAAGCCACCATGAAACACTCAAATTTCAAAAACCATAGATCATATAACCTATCGAATCCAATACTAAAATCCAGTTGAAGAGCAACCACTGTATACAACAAAGGAGTCTAATATCTTCCAATGCATGCGAAACTACACCAACTTCACATTACAATGAAGCCTTAAACGCATTGCACAGCATAGATATAAAAGTAGAAACCAAAACAAGTCACAGGAGATGATACCTGTCGTTAAGGAAAGCTATGCTTAAGGCTGTTAGAGCAGTACCAACAATAGCCAGAGGTCTCGTAACAAGCGCAATACCTGATTCAACAAAAACATGGATTAATCAAAACCCAAAATCCCAAAAATACAGCAAAAAGCAATAAAATTCTGTAAACTAATCACTTACCCAGAACGAAAATCACCAAGATAAAGTAATTCGTCCTATAGCTGCAACATAAAACAAGCGAAAACCAAAATAAGAGCAAAATCATAAATCCTATCGAAGCAGACAAAAATTGAGATAGAGAGAGAGAGAGGTAATACTAGTAGAGATTGCATTTGAGGCGGCTCTTCCATTTAGAGAAAGAGCGAGGGAATGCGAATCTAGAGAAGAACTCGCCAAACGAACGAGGAGGCGTCGACCATTCGACTTCTCTCAACGCCTCAATTACATCCTCAGCAGATACGTTGTCCCAATCCATATCTCCCTCACCTCCTCTCTTCCTCTTCAAAGACGACGAATTCAAGAAGCTCCGATGAGTTTGATTACGATTTGTGATTGTTTGGTTCTCCGCTCAAGTTTTGATTTTGCTTAAGTGATGGAGATTAGTACACACGTGTACGAGGGAGTCCCCACGTTCGAATCCAAATAAAAAATAAAAAAAATGTCTGAGCCCGGGTTCGAACCGGGGACCTCTAGTGTGTGAGACTAGCGTGATAACCGACTACACCACCCAGACTGCTTGTTATTGTGTTAGTGTTTGTCGTTAATAAAAGAAAGATTGCAAAATTGTGATGCTCTGCTTTCGTCAACGAATTGCCGAAAAAGACTAAACAAAAAGCAAAAGAAGTGTAGCAATGTTAGAGACCAGAGAATGTATGCAGTTTCGATAGTACCTCGAACCACATCGTGCCGTTTGAGCTCTGCGTTTTTCTGCCACCTCTCGATTCCTCTCACACTTGGGCTCCACCATCACTACCAACACCAGCAGCCTCACCTAACATCTCTCTCTTTTCAGGTTTCCTTTTCTCTCTCTCACATTCCGAGGATCTCGGAGTTTTTTTTGGCATCTTTGGTATTCTAATTCTCACTTGTTCGCGTTTCAGATTCGTTCGTTAAGAAAGCAGATCGACATGGCAGCTCAAGGTTTGTTGTTGATTCTCTGATTCTTCTCTAGCTCGTCCTCACTTGATGCTAACAGTAATCGAATCGAGTTCACTTGTTTGTTTTTTGGTTACAGGTGGTGATTCGTATGAGGAAGCTTTGGCTGCGTTGTCGTCTCTGATCACGAAACGAAGTCGTGCTGATAAGAGCAACAAAGGGGATCGGTTCGAGTTAGTTTTTGATTATCTCAAGGTTTCTCTTGCCATTTGATTCTCTTAGAGTTTCGATTATCTATTGCACCTCTGTTTTGATTATTTATGGCACCTTCTTGTTTTCAATTTGTAGCTGCTTGACCTGGAAGAAGACATTTTAAAGATGAAAGTTATTCATGTCGCTGGAACCAAAGGCAAGGTACTACAACAACTTTAGTTTTTCCTGGTAAAGCGCAATAAATGATACTAAATCATCTTCTATTAGTATCAGGAGTTGGTTTTGTTAGTTTAGTTACTCCACTATCTTATTGTGACCGTTACGTCCTTATCACTGCTTTGCCAGAAGCCTAAGGTTTTTGCTCTGTGGGGATTTGAGAGATACGTTTCTGCTTGTACATATGTGCGAGAAGGACATTGGTTTGAGATCCTTACATGCCAGGAGATGCATATGGTTTCATTTGATGGAGTCTCAGTTTTGCAAAGTTGTCACTTTATAAATCTTGGTTCATAGTTGATGTCTCTTATCACTTCTTCTTTCTAGATCGTGATATCACAAAGGAAAATGTTATGAAACTAGCAGTGAATTTGATTAATGAAAGTGATTCATTGTTTGCATGGCTGATTACTATCTGATCCAGCACCTAACATTTTTCTTTTTTGTTTCTTATGTGGCCTCAAGGGATCCACATGTACCTTTACAGAGTCTATTATTCGAAACTATGGCTTTCGAACTGGACTCTTCACTTCACCTCACCTCATTGATGTCCGGGAAAGATTTCGTTTGGATGGGTAAGTTTTTCTAAGTTTGCTGAAAATTCTGAGGAAATATGTATAGATTTATCGGCCCTCATAGAATCAGGAACCAACAATACTTCGCTAGCATAATCCTATTTTGCACTCTTCTTTACTGAGAATTTCTTATATTCGCTTAATCTGATATGTTCTATGTATTGCTGCAGTGTGGACATAAGTGAGGAGAAATTCTTGGGCTATTTCTGGTGGTGCTATAACAGGCTCAAGGTATGTTCTTTAAAAAAGAAGATTAGTTATTTGAATCATTTGTTTTGAACTCTATATCTGTAGTCTTGGGTTTCTCGATTGACTAGTAGTTCGAGTCTTAGTGATGAAAGCCATATAGAATGTGATAAAGAAGTAGAGCACCCTTTTGTCATGAACACATTTTTTTGTCTTTCCATGTTAACTGAAAACCGAGTTGTTCTGTGCTGAAGTTGTGGTATATAGAGAAATTGTATAATTGATATACTGCTGAACTAAGTCTTCCACCTGACTTAGTAAGCCATCAACATAAATCTTTATTGGAACTATTTTCCTCGAGGCGGTAGTGATGCTGTAGAGCACATGTATAGTGTCCCGCCCTGTATCTGGTTGAAATCACCTTTTGTGTTGTGGTCTGAGAATCTCATGATATGAACTCATAAGAACTTATAATGGTGTGCATCGTTGCAAATTGAGATGGGAGCTTTAGTTTTTTACTCAAAATACAAATTTTGCTGACTATTTGATTTGCAGGAGAGAACAAACGAGGAGATACCAATGCCTACATATTTCCGCTTCCTTGCATTGCTAGCTTTTAAAATATTTGCTGCCGAAGAGGTTTGATACCAGTCTTTACCTTGATTGACTATTTTTCTTACTCAGTGACATGATAGATAAAGAAACGTCTTGTTCTCTTTATTGATATAAGGGGTGCTGCTCTTTGCTTTTTTATGCAGGTAGATGCTGCTATATTGGAGGTAGGATTAGGTGGGAAGTTTGATGCCACCAATGCGGTAAGTTTGACCTTTTTTCTCAGCTAAAATGCTTGTGTCTCCAAATAGAACATATCTACCAAACTCCAAGGTTGGGGTTTATGAAGAAAGAGGAAACCTGAAATCTAATCGTCTCCATTTTTTTCTTTGTTCATGTAATAGTTTTATGAAAACGCTAGATCAGAACCCAAATCATTAGTTAATCAAACACTGAAATCCGGTTACATCCTCAAAAGACTCCAACTACTAATATAAGAATAACTATCAGGAAGGGTTTTTATCAAAAAAAAAAAAAAAACCTATCAGGAAGAGTATAAGTAGCTTTTCTTGTGCCTAATTAAGTTTCCATGGAGATTCACTGCTGACTTGTTGTTACAGGTTCAGAAACCTATGGTCTGTGGTATTTCTTCACTCGGATATGACCACATGGAAATTCTAGGTTTGTAACTGGAATCTTCTCATGCATGCCATACCTATACTGCTATGAAAACTTTTATCATATTGAAACTTTAAATCATGAGGTCTATGCTTGCGTTAAATGAGCAGACATATTTTGACTTACATTTCCTTTGCTCTGATAGTATATCATGATTTCTTTCTTCTCTGTGGGATGTATCACAGGTGATACTCTTGGAAAAATTGCTGGTGAGAAGGCTGGAATTTTCAAGGTGACTATATAACTCTTATTTATCTAAAACTAGAACTGACTTTTCCTTAATATTCTCCATAGTTGCCTTATCTTCCCTGTTCGTATTTCAGCTTGGAGTTCCAGCTTTCACAGTGCCTCAACCTGATGAAGCCATGCGTGTCCTTGAAGAGAAAGCTTCCGAATCAGAAGTACGCTCAATTTTAATTAGTGAACACTATGGTCACAATTTGTTAGACAATGTATGCACATATATACAGTTTCTGTTTATGTGCTGCTTGGTTGATTGTAGTATTTTAGATGTACCATTCTTTTAAGGTGAAAATTGAGAAACCAATGTGTCCACAAATAGGTGCATTAGTTATAGTCCCATTCTAGCTTTTTTTATATATATCTGTGGGTGCTTTTGCAGAGATGATTTAACATTCTATTGACAGATTATGAAAGTAATGGTAGGTGTTTTTGAGAAGCTTTAACATCATATTGACAGGTGAATCTCGAAGTGGTGCAACCACTAACCACAAGGCTGTTGAGTGGTCAGAAACTTGGGCTTGATGGGGAGCACCAATATCTCAATGCTGGTCTAGCAGTTTCGCTTGCCTCTACCTGGCTTCAGAAAATTGGTAAACTTGAAGTTCCGAGTCGGACTCAGATGGTAAACTGCTCTTTCCGTCTTTATTTTTACTCAGATTTGTATCTTGGCCCTTCTCTCATTTGCGAATTTCATCATTTTTTCCACATTCTTCTTCGAATTAGAGTATTTTGCCTGAGCAATTCATTAAAGGCTTAGCTACAGCGAGTTTGCAAGGACGAGCACAGGTCGTCCCTGATCAATATACTGAATCTCGGACTTCGGGAGATCTAGTATTTTATCTGGATGGAGCTCACAGTCCAGAAAGCATGGAAGCATGCGCCAAATGGTTTTCGGTTGCCGTTAAGGGAGACAACCAGTCAGGGAGTTCAGGACATTTGGTTAATGGCTCCGCAGGATCCTCTCATGATAAATGGTCAAATGAAACCTGTCAACAGGTAAGGTCCGGGTTTCTTGGCCTGTCTTGGATTTATAAATCATATGAGAGACTGAATGAATTCATAAGAAAAGGATTGGGTTAAGAGTATCTTCTTATCTCTATACCTGTCTTTCTCTAGATTCTCCAAGCTTTTTAAATGTCTGAACGAGAGCATCTGGCTGCTTTGCAGATATTGTTGTTCAATTGTATGTCAGTTCGGGACCCCAATCTGCTGCTTCCACATCTAAGGAATACGTGCGCAAAGTATGGTAAGTTCGTGAGCCCTTGTGTCTTCAAAAGACGAAATGTAGAAACAGAAAACTTGGCCTGAGTTAATAGTTACAGAAAGCTGAATAATGGTTGATGTAGGTGTCCATTTCAAGAAGGCATTGTTTGTTCCAAACATGTCGGTGTATCACAAGGTTGGTACAGCAGCTGATTTGCCAGAGAATGATCCACAGGTTGACTTGTCATGGCAGTTCACACTCCAGAAAGTGTGGGAGAGCCTTGTCCAGAGTGAAAGAGGTAGTAACAAAAATTCATTAGTCTTAAATCTTTCTGATCATGGAACAAAATAAACACACGTCGTCGATATCAATATCTCAACTTAAGTCTTCTTTTTTGGTCACGCAGACGGAAAAAATGATGGTGAAAGTAATGGAAACAGTGAGGTGTTTACTTCACTACCCATGGCAATAAAATGGCTAAGGGAGACTGTACATGAGAGTAGCTCAGCCACACGTTTCCAGGTATAACACAAACCTCTTTTTTCTTGACGACTGTTCAATTCGGTTTTCAGTTTTTCGGATAATGAATAGTGAGCAATGTAAGATGGCTGTGTGTGTGTGTGTGTGTATGTGTGCAGGTCCTTGTAACTGGTTCGTTACATCTTGTGGGCGATGTACTGAGATTAATCAGAAAATGAAGAGAAACAAACACACTTCACTTTTCAAATTTCAATACACGAGAGTCGTCATCCACCAATCACCGTATCTACTGTGGAAGAGGATGGCCTTTCTTATTATTTTGTATTATTTGGATTTAAGTTTCCAGGTTAAGTACTAACAAAGTTGTGCTGGTCTTTTTCAAATTCAAGAGCAATAGTTAACAAACAAAAAAAAGGAAACATGTTCGCAAACGTTGTGACATGATTAATGGTTTGCTTCCTCCAGATTAATGGAAATGCAATGTTACAATGTAAACAAGATCTCTACCAAAACCCAAACGAATCAATCATAATATGAAATCAAAATGGATTCGATCGCAAAACGGAGAGGAACACATGAAGAGTACCAAAGAGAATGATAGAAATCCACGCAACATTTGAACACACAAAAACTCACAACAGTCTCCTCTATAGCCTTTCTTTGAGCTCTTGATTCTCTTTTCGCAACAATTTTAACTCCTTCATTTGCTCCGCTTGGTTCTCCAGAATCGAGCTTAACACCTTCGACATCTCCATCTGTTTGAAAAAAAAAAACAAAGTTTCAAGTCATTTGAAGAAGACATTGATGAGATTCAAGCAAGAGCAAGCACTACCTCGTGCATGTGGAACTGTCTGAGGATCTCAATGTGAAGGTTCCTCACGTCATCATGAATTGAGTTTTGGAAAGAATCCAAAGTTCCTTCGAGCGTTCTTTGAAATAGCTGAAGCGTGAAATTGCTACTACCCATCATCTGCTGTTGATCCGTTTGAGGTTGCTTCAACCCTCCCTGCTACAGATTTTCACTAAGTTAGTGAAGTTACAGATATCCAAAAGAGATAAAGTCTCAGGTTTTTGTGAAACTTGTACATACATTCATAAGCGGCATAGCTCCTGCTTCTGTTGCAGCCACCATCTCTGGTCTCGGCAACAGATGATTTAAAACTTCCTCTCTCGTTTCTGCGCCTGTTTTCTTTATCTTGGGTGAACCACCCAGAGTGAGAGAGGCCCCGTCACTAAAGGAAGAAGTGGTGCTGATTCTCTCAGCATATGTTGAGAACCTACGAGTAAAATTTGGTGATAGCCTCAATGAATCAATGTTACCCGGAGCTGTGATGCCTTTTGTAAACAATGGGCTTGAAGGCAAGTTGTTGTCTGTCTGTGTTGAGGATGTCTCAAAGGTTGAAGAGAAGTCTCTGATCCGTGGGAATTCTGAGCTAGCGTTTGCGAGGTTTGTCTGACCAAGCGACAAGGGGAAATCTCGAGAGCTAGAGAACATTGATCCAGATGTACTAGCACATGTGCTTGAAACCGCGAGACGTGAAGGTGCATGCAGGTGGCTAAATTTATCAGAAAATTTCTCATTGGCCAACTGGTTAAACTTCTCAGAAAATTTATCGCCACCCCATGCTTCTGGAGGTGTCAAGGCAGTGTCTTCACTTTTGGATGATGCTGTTGGCGTAGTAGATCCAAAAGACGAAAAAGCAACCCTCGTGTCATCCTGTGTGAACGATGGAAAAACGTTTGAAACCGATGAAACATATGAAAGAGAATTATAGAGAGCAAGTTAAATTAAGTCCAGCCAGTGTGTATTCTGTACAACCACAAATAAACAGACTAACCAAAACTTTGGAGACATAATGAAGTTATGAAATTGATTTATAAAAATAGTAATAGCACTTGCATGATGAAGAAAGGCGAACCTGTTTCGAAGTAGAACTTGGTTTCCAGTCGAATATCGGATGTTCCTTGTTTCCATCGTCTCCGAACGAATATCCCTTGCTGGATGAAGGAAATAGCAAAGAGGACGGCTTTTTGTCAACAACGAAATGTTCCTTATTATTGAATCCTTCACTATCAGCCCACTTCTCAACAGATGATACGTCAATAATAGGTGAAAAAACACCCATATCATCATTAAAACTGTCACTTGCACGAAGTGCATGCAGTCTGCCCAGTGGCCCACCAGGCCATAGATGAGTTCTATTTGGTGTTTGTTCAACTGATGATGCATTTACAGTACTCGCGGAAACTCCACGGGAACCTGGTGCCAAAGCGGACTGTGAAGCTGAGGGTGTCGTTGAGGGAAGTGGATCCGGAATGACAACTGAATCTTCCACAGTACTGCCAAGAAGAGCCATCTCAGAAGTGTAATTTTTCTCATTCACAATAACTGGTTTTGATGTTTGCCATGAAAGACTTGTTACATCCTGATCAATACAAACAAATGCTGTTAACTTTGCAATCCAAAGTAAGAAATCTTATATAGCATGCGTCAGTTGACCACAACAATATACACCAAATGAAAAAAAACATTCGCTTCTACTGTTGGAGTTATTAAATTGATGAAGTGGCTGACAAACCAGGATAGGGACAACAAATAAACAACTAATATTGATGAGTGCAAAATATGACAATCCATGGAACCAGAGTCATTATATAGGGCATGCTAAATAGATTGCAGTGGGTTAAAAATTTATTGACCTCTGAATTACTGAAAGCGTGCAAGACAGTAACAGGCTGCGGTTTTCCACGGACGTCGTAAAACACTACTCTACCATTGCTGGTTCCAGCTGCCAGAATATAACCATTATCCCCAAACGCCAAAGAGGAGAAAGGTGCCTCATAGGCAATGCAGGACGAAGATCTTCTGGATCCAGAATCATAAGTGTAAAGCTTTTTGTCCATCCCCACACTAGCAATTATCTGTTACAGTAGATAATCTAGATTGTAGATTACGTAGATACTATGTTTATAAACTCTATGTCAAAGACCATCAGACAGGCTTATCAAAATTGAGGGTGCACATGCACATGTTTACAGATAACCAATTGCAATCACATTTTTCTGACTTATTTGCGTATGTGTAGCAAGAATAATAAGGATTCAGCGACCTTTTCGTTTGATGGAGAGAAGCAAACGCCAGCAGTTGGTGCCGAATGCTGCTTCAACCAGGACATCTGCGGAAATGAAAGCAAATCATCACAGATACCAGAAATTAAATGGGAAACATTAACACGTCTTGAGAAAAAATATAAGTACTCGTCTGACTTCTGTTTATATATATATGTGTGATATCTGCGAATGCAGAGAAAAGTTTATTGGCTTCCCCCCCCCTTCCTAAAAGTTTTTCAAAATTAACAGGAGAACCAATGTAATGGAAAATACAGTCTTTTCCAAATGAATTGCAATAAGTAAAAGAGCAAACCTTGGGGCTACGACCAGTTGTGTCCCACAGATGCACAGTGCCATCATCACCTGCAGTGAGTAGGAGGTGTCGACTGGACCTTGAATAATCAAGCAACCTTAATACCTGGTGTCTTGAATCGATTAAAAAGTCAATTAGTTTGACGAACAATGCTCTGAGCTATGGATGGAAACATACATGTACAAACTGAACAACCTGCCCATTTGGATCTTTGAGTTCTGTAGCCCTTGCTCCAGATGCAAGGTTGTGGACTATTAGATCCCCACCAACACTAACAGAAGCCAAATGCTCATCTTTGCAGTTGTACATGACACCCGTTATTGTACTTGTATGACCCTTCAACTTCTTAATACAAAGCTTTCTTTGCAGATCCCATATCTTAACAATTTGACCAGTTCCTCCAGAACAAATGTACCTGGATCCTTTTTTGCTGAAGCTAATAGCCGATAAACATTCCTGAATTCATTATGACACAAACATATAAATAAACAGTATCATTCAAGAGATGCAAGACATGGAAATCAGAATCACTGGAGAGAAAAAAACTCATCCACAAAGGAATTAACCTCGGCACTATCACCACCGTCCTTGCCAGTAACTGGAACTGTTCCTAAACTCTGCCCATTTTTCCGCCACAGGGATATCTTCTTATCTTCTCCCGTACTCGCCACCACTAAATCTGCATCCCAAATAACATAACTTCAACAAATGGAAAAGAAAGAGAATCACAACGATCTACCAAGAAATTTGTTTGATTCCAGCAGAAATTGACTAATTACATTCCCTAATAGGATTCTTAAAGTTGACACCAATACAACACAGAAAATCAATTTTAAAGAGCAGATCACAGAAAATCCCTACCAAAACTCAGCTAAAACATTACATAAAGCTAGGATCGAAAGTAGAAATGGCGAATCACTACTTGAGTTACTTTCCTAATCTCTCACCAACCAAGCAAACCAGGAAATGCGACTAATCGGAGATTACATACTCGTATGATTCCACTTGACGGAGTTGACAGCACAGCCAGGTGTCGGAGTATAGCTCAAAACGCAGGGATCGCCGGAATCGGCAGAAACGTCGAAAAGCTTAACCGTATCTCCGCCGCTCGCTGCCAGGAGGCGCCACGAAGGCTCCACCAAGTTCGACATCATCGCTGGATTCGGGTTAGACTCAGAGTCAGTAAATTTTCCCGAGAAAACTCAGATTAATGAATGAATCTCTGAGAATCCGGACAATGCGGGAACTCTACCTTTCCTCGAGAGAACAGCAGAAACAAAATTTTGAACCCTATGAGATTCGAAATTAGATAAAAGAAAATTGTATTTTTTAAAAAATTAAATTAGTTTCTCGACCTCTTGTCCCCCTTTCCTCCTTTGAAGAAAAAGAAATTAGCAGTGAATGTATATATTAATATTTTTGAAAACAAATACTTTCTAGAAGAAAAAAAAAAAAAGAAAACAAATACTTTCTCTGTTTCAAAATATGAGACGTTTTAGAGAAATTTATTTGTTTCACAGTATGAGATGTTTTCAAGTTTCTAGGCAAATTATAGATTAATTTAATATTTTATGATTATTTATATTATTAAATTTTTTTTTATTGGTTGAGCTTTATTAAGGTGAATATTTCTTAAACTGTGTGCAAAACTTCAAAATGTCAACGGAAGAAATATTAGTTTTGCTATATTTACTATGGAAATGTTAAAATATGAATTAAAATACAAAATATTACTAATCTACTAAAATGTATAATTAGTTTTTCAGCATTTAAAAAAAAATTGTTTCCTTATGTATTATGTACGATAATGTTGAAAGTATGATTAGGATAAAACAAAAATTTATTAATTTACTAGAATTAGCTCCTCAGCGTATTTTGTGCAAA
The DNA here is from genome assembly GCF_000004255.2 of Arabidopsis lyrata subsp. lyrata. Classification (NCBI taxonomy): domain Eukaryota; kingdom Viridiplantae; phylum Streptophyta; class Magnoliopsida; order Brassicales; family Brassicaceae; genus Arabidopsis; species Arabidopsis lyrata. The sequence continues at coordinate 2,205,033 of NW_003302550.1, read as the reverse complement.
CTTATTCGACTATAGTGTTGACTTCTTTCTTTTCCTTGAGAAAGAAAAAACAGAACAAAAGTAATTATTTAAGAGATTTCAAAAACACATTAGTGTTGAATAGTGCAATCACTACGCTATAGAGAGAGTTTTAGGATTGGAAGAGTTAATATTTATAATTGATGCACAAGTTAAATTCACAGATGATCTAGTGGTATTCTTTCTCATAGAAGGGGTCCATGATCTAGTGGTATTCTTTTTCATAGATGAGTGTAAGAGGTCTTGAGTTCAAGTTACTCTGTCACCACGGTGGTACTGAGCCTCTCCAAATTCCTTCATACGAGTAGGAGCAAGCGGTGTACACTAACTCGTAGGTCCAGGCCGGAGATGAGATTTTTTCTGGATATGGGGCCGCTTTGCGGTGGGGCCTGTCACTATAAAAAGTTAACCCTAACAGTTTTATTGATTCTCCAGGCTGCTTGCTACCTCATTTGGCGGGAGCGCAATGCCAGAATCTTCACCAACGTCTCCACCACGTCTGCTGCTCTACAAGCTTCTCTTGACCGGACTTTGCGGGATCGCCTCCTATCGCTACCAGGCTCTCCCTCAAGCTCCTCGTCTCTTCTTGCTTCTTATTTTGGTTGTATCATTTTCCCTTTCTAGTTTCTTTTTATTTAGTTGTTTCAGCATTGTATAGCAAAAAAACAGAAAATTGATATAAAATTTAACCTTTTACCAAAAAAAAAAGAAAAAAAAAAAAAAGTTAAATTCACAGAGATTCGAATCATTCGATTGATAACTCAAACTCTAGAAGATATTGCAATTTAGTCCTTTCATGTTATCTACCTTTTTATTCCTAACTCCTACTTTCGAATTAGCTGACCACTTTTCTGATTCTTGAAGTCATTTGACCCCAATATATAGGAGCCGAATATATCCCATTAATCATATATATACCAATCTTTAATTTGTTTTATAGGTACTAATTAACCGGAGCATTAACACGAATCATTCTCCCATTACCAATCTATATGTACTGACTCTACCGACAAAGTATGATGGGATTCAACACCATAGAAACCTTCAATAGGTTTAAATACTTTATTCATAAGTTATAATTATATACATAATACATAAGATGGAAGCTAAACAACATACATAAAAGCATATAAGAAGTTAATCATTTTGGACCAACAAAGTGGATAAGAATACTCTTAACCAATATTTCTGTCCTCTTTTTCTGTTTGTTATTAACATGTGAAAGCCATTTCTTTTTCTTTCTTTTTTTTTTGTGATAAAATTTCTGTTCATTTTATGTCGGTAGATATGTGTCTGCATGTGTGTGGGTGGAGGAATATCAAATTTTATCCGCCGAAACAAGAATGTCAAGTGATTTTGATTCTTATATCCCCAAGTTTTTTTTATACGGCGAATCTTACTAGATTTGGAGAAGATAAAACGCAATCAAAATTAAAGAAGAGATTGACGTGGAATATGCTTCGCTACTGTTTGATTTCAGCTTGCTTACCTCTCTTTTTTTGTTGGAATAAATCAATTTATCAGATCTTCTTTGATATGATTTAGCTTCACTTCACCGTCAAAAAATCTGCAGATATATACTTGGCCTGAGATCGGAATTTCCGGTAAAAAGATGAAATATACATCCTTTATTGGTTAATAGAAAAACCATAATATCAATATCGGGTTATATATATATATATATATATATATATATATATATATATATATTCTAAAGAAATGAAATGTGCTATATCACAAATAAGATGTCGACGAGACGACGACGAATATGTGGGAAATAGATTCCATGAGATAATACATGAAGTTTCTGCAAAATTAATCCCCACAAAGGTGGTGGACTCATTAATCAATCTTTCACCTCGATCGAATATAATTTGATTTTATCTGTGTTGATCTTAGATTGACCATTTTTTTTAGGTTTTAATCATATGTATCGTAATAGCATTTTACATTCCTGTAAACCACATCAACGGCATAAAATTTGTTTCACTATCTAAACATTATCCGTATATAAATGACATTCTCGATCGGACCCAATACCAATAGACTAGACATTTTCTTATTTTTAACATCAAAAAAAAAAAAAGGGTCGACCAACCATTAGTCTCCTACATAATCCGATATATAAAAACATTTTAAAATGAATGTTTAATATTCGAGAGTTGAGGATGTCAATGAATAAACCTTTAGTCCATACTCCATAATAATATAATTCAAACTTACAAGTCTTAGAATAAAATCAAAAGCGACATTATCGAGAATAAGTCGATATTGAGTCACATGACCGAATTATTTAATTTCAAGAAAACGAAGAAGATAGAGATTGTAGTCAGTGTAATATGCCAAAAACCAATAATAAAAACGAGATTTTAATTTCGCCATTGTATAAAGGAAGAAAAGAAGAAGGTAAAAGAACTTATCGAAAAAAAAAAAAAGAACTTATCCAAATGACAAAATAGAAGAAGAGAAGAAAGAGTACAAAAGTAGTAGTAAAAGCAAAGTTTATCCACAGCATCTATGAGAAAGCACACGTGGCGGTGGGAAGAGAGTCGAAGACGGCGGCAGAGCCACGTGGGGATCACGTGAACCCATCTCCTTCTCATCAGAAGTAGTTGGTTATATAACAGACCGTTGGGGCGTTAGGGCAAAAACCAAAACTATCATTATCCATTTCTCTCATTCAACAGAAATCAACATCCATTTCTCTCTCTCTTTCTCACTCTCTAGTCTCCCTCTCAAGAAACTCACATTGTGAGTTATATTCTTTAAGTTTAGTTACTACATATACCCATAAAATGGACATCAAGAAAACCAAAGCTGCTTCGTCTTCTTCTTCATTTGATAATCTGTTTGGTCCTAAAGGATCAGCCTCTGCTTCATCTGCTTCTTCTTGTTCAACTATACTCGACTCCATTTTCCCTCCCCCGGTATACTTTTTACATATATGTATATATGCTTTTTTTTAATAGAGATATTTATGTATATGTTGAGTGTTATTATATGCATATATACATGCATGTATAGCTCGATGATCTTGAACATATATAGCGGTTGATCACATATATATTTCGTTCAATTTAGTTGTAATTTGTTGGTTTTAATTTACATATAGAACAACTAGAATAAAATTGAATTATGGTACACATTAATTTTGTGTCGATTTTTTTGGGAATGGATAAGGATTAATACAAAGTCATAAAGCATTTTCCTGACTAGCTACACGACAAGTATGCATAGAAACTATCAGAACCATGCATGAATCTTCCTATGGGTGCATATATATACATACATATATATACAGTATATAACTATATCTATGTATATATATATATATGTGTGTGTATGCGGTCTATAGTTTTTTTATATAGTTTGAAGTTAATTTGAGGGTCCCCTAATTAGAAGCAATTTTATATTGTAGGTAGCAAGGAAGAAGGGAAGTCACACTGCTCCTGAAGTTCAAGGCAGCATCACTCTAGCCACTGGTATTAATATTATACAAATTTTCTCTCTTTTGGGATGAATTTCTAAAATAGTTTTCAAATTTTGAAAATGTTAGAAACCTATTTTAGGGATAAATTAATTAGTAACTTATATAGTAATTTACAGACATTTTTATTAATCTCATTTCTTCGAAAGTTAAAATTGGAGAAAAAGTTTAAAGTATAGGAAGATGTTGACGATTTATGGTTTTCTTATTCTTTTTTTTTTTGTGTTTCTAAAGATGAGAGAAGCAGCCATGAAAAGAGAGAATCATCCTATTATAGCTCATCCATTTACTACGGAGGCCAGCAACATTATTCACCTCCACGAACCGATGGCTCCTCCACTTCTCCATCTCATCAGCCCAAAGAAACCGATGATCGCACTGACACAACCACCTCTACTTCCAGAGGAAATTGGTGGAAAGGTACTTAATTATACCTTAATTGCTTAGTAATCTCTATTCTCAAATCACTCATCAATGGCTTGTTTCATTAATGCAGGTTCTTTGTATTACTAAGATCAACCTAACTACTGGTCCACTTGATTTCCGCAATGGCCATATGTATCGACTGCATTCATATCAGTAACTTTGCAGTGTGATCTTCTGGTTTTGTTTATATGTTCTTCATCTTTTTCGTTTGTAATCCTACATGTTGGGGATTGGTAGTTAAAGAGGGCGGTTAATGGACAGCATCTATGACTAATGTATCGCATACAACAAGTCGTTAAATACTCAGTAACAAGTCATAGCATTTCATGATCAATCATCGTTTTGATCATCCAAATTTTTATTGAAATTACAAGGCAAACACCTGTGTATGATAATTAAGACTGGTTTTGACGAACACGTCCATTGCTCTCTGTCTGCTGCTTCAAGGCAGAGTATAAGCTGTAAAAGAACAAGTAAAAACACTTGATAAGCAAAACTGCAGCTGCAATGAAATAGAAAAGTTAATAAGCTTTTATATTATTACCTCCACACTTGTAACCAATGGGACGATTAGCGATGTTGCAGCGTTTAGGAATGGTCATTGAGATCTCTGGCTTTGCTCCAGAGCTCCTAGCTGTGGAAGAAAGCATGACTGCACAAAGGCATTTCGGGTTCTGTCCCATCTGTTTCACTCGAGCACAGCAAGTTGGAGACACTCTAGCAGATGTGTCTTGTGCAGCCATTGCACAAGGAGCCAGCTTTATGGCTTCTCTATCTGGGGGATTTCGCCCACATTCTCCAGCCCCATCAACCATGGTTTTAAGGCTGTAGATGCAGAGAACTAGGAGGAAAATGCGAGATAAAACATGGGTTTCCATTCTTGAGAGATGACTTGATGCATATACTACTTATGGAACCTAAGATTTATAGCAAATGAAATGGCCGGATGACTTGGCAGGATCAATGTAATTCCACATAGTAGTGGAAGAAGCACTAAAGGAACATAGTAATTACTTCACCTAATCAGTCGCATTAGGAGCCTCTAAGTGCATAGTTATTTTAATCTAAAGTAAGATTACACTGCCCTTTAGTCTCTAAGCTAATCATTTGAACCTATGAGAAAGCAAAGAGGTGTTTTTACATGACAAAGGAATAGCAAAAACCAAAGAAAAAGCTTCAAAAGTATGGTCTGAGCTTATCTGTTTCTCACAACCACTTGGATACCATCAGTAGTATTATGAGCCTTCAGTGAGAACAAGTTTTAAGCTGAAGATCACTGATCACCACATAAGATCTAAGATATATCAGGTTCTTTTTCTTCAGTCCTCAAAGCTGAAGCAGTTCCGAAGATATGTAGGAACGGGATAGTTTACAGAGGAAATTCAGCTTAGTCAGATGACACAAAACTATAAACAACTGAAAAATCTATTAATCCAAGTGAGGAACAGAGAAAAGTTCTCTCTTTTTGATGAATGATTCCAAGTAGGGTAAAAAAAATCCTTCTTTGTACAGTAACTCTGCTTTATCAACAATCCAAGAGATCAAACCAAACAAGCATCAGAATCCAGCATCAGAATCCAGCATAATCTCATACCCATTTCCTCGGATCGAATCAGTATGAATCCACCAGTTAATATTACTGATAAACACACACAAGTGCCTAATTCCAATCAAATCTAGAATATCATCTATCCAAAACTCAGACATTAAACTTAAAACAGAAGCCAAACCAAAGATTTACAAGAACCATATCAAGCATAGAATCATTCTCATTTCCCATCATATATCATCATCATACAAACATAATCCTAATTGCATCAATCATGGAATCAAAACCATGTCTCTAACGAGTAAAAGCATATAGCATAAGAGAAACATAGATAAAAAGTGCAGAAGGAACCAGAATCACAAGCGGCACAACAGCTGCATAAGTATGACCACTGGCACCACAACCCAAAGTCCCAAGCTTGATCTGAACAACATTAATCAAAGCCAACATGAGAAACCCACATCCACAAACCGATCCCAAACCGGAGATAACCATCCCAAATCTAAGAGCCGTCTTGTTCACATAGTACACCACAGGATCGATTCGAGTAGAGATGTGAAACGAAGAAGCTATGTTGAGCCTCATGGCTTGTTTGAGACCTAGAGCGATGAGACTTGAGAATAGGAACGAAGCGAAAGAGTAGACATGGAAGGCGACGAGATTCTCCGCCATACGAGCTGTGGGAACGCAATTAGGGTCGGTTACGAGGCTGTTGTCTGGATCGGTAGGGTTCCAAGCTAATCCGATAAATACGGCGAGTGTGAAGAGAGAGTTCACGTTGACGATTCCGTCGAGAGCTGTGATGTGAATACTCGTCGTCATTTTCTCTCCGGCAGATCCGGCGAATCAGAGAGATTCGTTGAGAAAGGTAAATAAAAGAGGAGGAGAAAAAAACAAAAGAAAAAAAAATATAATCGCCGTTGCCGGAGATCGAACCCGGGTCACCCGCGTGACAGGCGGGAATACTTACCACTATACTACAACGACTTTGTTGTTATAGGCTACTTAAAGAAAGCTAATATTTCTAAACTTTTAATTATACTACAGACAGCTAATATTTCTAAACTTTTAATTATACTACAGACTTTGTTGTTGTTACTTGTTATTAATGACTTTGTTGGTGTTGCTTACCAAATAAATAAAGCTGGTAAACCAACCAGAACAAATTTGATGAGAATGTTTGTTACGAGTTACGACTACTCTTATTTTTGTATATTTTGATCTGATTTGGTTTGCAAAGGTAGACACTTTACCATTCGAAATAAGACAAAAACTACAAGTAATATCAAACAAATCAATCCATGTCTGCATAAATTATACACCGTGTTTCTTTTATTAGCTCTTAAGAGACTGTGTACTTTGGAGGACCCTTTTGATGGACTGATATTGAATTTCTTTTCTTCTCTTCTCCACCTTCTTTGCAAATCACAGCTGTATCTGCATTATCTGACGGATTCACGCATATTTTCAGTTTCGATTCCATGCCAAGATAATTGTTCAAGACTCTTCTCACTCCAAATCCTCGAGAAGGAAGACCTTTCTCAATGATTTTGTTAGTGTCTCTGCTGGAGTAAGGTGTCCTCCTCTCTCCTTTCTTGGGGCTAATCATTGAAGGAGAGAAGCCTGGTGTTGTTGAGAAGCTTGTTCTGTATGGAGTTCCTGATGCAGATATTATATAAGGGAGTGGTACTACTTTCTTGTGAGCTATAATGCTGCTGACCGCTGGACTTGACAACAGATTGTTATCATCTGATTGCTTTGTTAAGTCGTCCACGTAGAGTAAATCATCGATTCGTGCAATGATGTTTGATGCTAAGCTCTCCAAAGCCCTTGAGTAGCTTTCGAGGATTGATTTCCCAATATCCTGAAAATTTCACAAGGACAGAATATATAAGAGAATAAGCAGAGCCATTTTCTAATGTGATGTATTTAGAGGATTTGTGTTTTGGACCTTGTTCCATTGAATCTTGCTAATGTCTAGAGAAGTCTGCGTTAGAGATGGAAACCGCTGCTTCAAGCAACGTAAGAGAGTTTCGGATCTCTCCACAAGCAATCCCCTTTTGTCACCAGCAGCCATTAGCTCTTTGACCATTTCCCATGTTAACTTTGGAGTAGTGCTTGAAGTATTATTGTTGTTGACTCCAAGTTTTGTTTGAACTCTTCTCCGCCAAACATATATCGAAGCTTCCACACGGTTTGCAATATCAAGAGCAATATGCTCAGAGGACAGATCAAGGCAATCGAGAAGACACTCCGCAGAAAATTTATCAGATGTTATGTACCTGTAGATAACATCCCCAAGGCAGGACCTACCATTCTGCGCCAAAAGTTTAAATGTCAGAAAAAAAAGTTATCCCAGATTGGTTTTTATAAGGATGTTTTGAGTTAAAGATGTAAACCTTTGGAAGAGTTTCAAGGTATGTTTCAGGAACATCCATTTCGGTTAAAGCAAGGCTGTTAATGGCCATTGCAGCTTTAAGTATCTGCGTCGCACATTCCCTCTTGTGATTCAATTCTGTTCTTGCTTCTTCAGTAAGACCATTAGGTGCTAAACGGGGAACAGGCAACCACCACTTCTCCTCTTGACGCTGAATCTTTCTGCGGAAAGAAGCTGAGCCATCGTTTTCCGAAGCAACAATACCTTGATCAACATACCAGAACTCGGTTTTCTTGAAACTCGCCAATATATCCTATTGCAAAAGAGATTAAATCTGAGATCAAAACAGGTTTCATCTGAGCGGATCATTGTATAAGAAAGTTGAGTGAAACTCACGAGAAGCATATTGTCTAGTTTACGAAGAGCCGGGAGATTGATGAAAAGATCAAATCTTGGTCGACAAGTCATGACCTGAAGGAAGATCCACAAAATTGATTCATTCAAACTCCAGTAATTGCAGTTGCAACAATCTTTAAAAAAAAAAAAAAAGCAAGAACTTACCTCAAACTTGTTGCCGTCTGGATAAGTTTGCGTTGAAGGTGTTAACTCAACGATGTGATCACTAACACTAAGAATCCACTCCATTTCCCTTCTCCACATCTCCTTCTTTTCACTTGAAAGTGGCTCTAATCTCCATAGTTGCCCAAAAATCGTAGCTAAAAGAAGAAACATCAAATTCAACACTATGGTTCAAGCATTTTAACAAACACAAGATAGTCTTTTTATTAACTTACCACAGAGATTGGTGATGGCGTTGGAGATGGCTAAAGCTGTACACACACCTTTACCAGAACCTGACATATCTTCACCAAGCAACAACTTTGCAAATCTCTCCTTCATCATATCCACGTCTAATTCAAAATCAAATCAACAACAACAACAGAATAAACACATGAGATCTTAATTTTGAAAAGGGCTGAGAAAAAAAGTTTCAATTTTTGATTTTTTTCTCACTAACCTGCAAAATTCATCTCTTTTCCTTGAAACCCAGAATCATCGTGAAGGGTAGATTTCTTATGATCCAAATTAACATTCTCCTTGGAATTCTTACGAAATGAAGCTTTTCTTATCGGCCAACCCAGAATCTGCGACGGTTGTGATGGTGGAGAAGACGAAGCGACGGTGGTGCCGGAGGAACCCTCGTAGCTCGATACGCTCGTGCTGCTTCTCTCCTTTGACTCTGTTACCATATCTTCCTCCGAATGAGTCAAATTGCTTCTTTTCTTCTCGATCCCTGCGCAGCTCTTCACTAAATTCTCCATTTTTAAAAACAAACAAAATTTGAACTTTGAAAACTGGTTTCTTTTGCAAAACACCAAAAGAGTTTTAGATAACACTATAAAGGTAAAAGAGCATGGCTTTAGTGAGAGCAAAAGGTAAGTAATTTGAAAAAAATCGGCTGATATAAAGTTATGCTCTCTGTTCTCTTCCACAGTCACGACTCAAGAGTAGAGAGAGAGAGAGGTGTATTTGACTTTTTTCTTTTCAAAATATTAATTTATCTTTTTGGCGGACAAATTTCTTGAATGGTGTGGATATTACGGTTCTGCCCATTGTGTTAAATCAAGAATTTAGTATTTTACCACAAATAGCATTTTGGTGTGGTTATTAATGATAAGGCAATAATTAGTTTTGTAACTGAGACAGGTGAATTACCAAATTGACATTTTAACTACACTGTTAGATAGTTTTAATACTAGTAGCAAGTTTTAATATTGAGGAAGGAACTAACTAAAAATAAGTTTAACTTGTTTTAGTTAAAAGTTAAACACACAGAGGTTATACATTAAGATGGTTAATTTCAGAAATTTTAGTTTTAAGTTTTATCATATTATATCAAAATAATAATTGAGCACAGATATAAACAAAACCACTATCAGAAGATTAATAAATGCAGAGTACTGTATGAAGGAAAAAAAAAATGTTAACACAAAAAAGAAAGTGGAGACATTCTTCTTGAAAATGTCACGTAGGCCGCCAATATTAATAAGATTTGAGAATTAAGAGGAGTGTATTCAATCAAGGATTTGAAATGATTTGTATTAAAAAGATAAATTCTATGTTATTCAAACATGAAGTTTAAAAATCTTTTTAAAATCAAGTGTTATTGGATTAGTGATTTTAAAATCTACAATCAAATCCACTGTTATTGAAAACATTTTAAATTGTGGATTTGAAATGACTTGAGTGATTTTTGGTGGGATTTCAGAGAACATCTTAGTTAAAAATTCAAATATCCAAATCCCATGGTTTTAGGTGGGATTTGGGAGAGTTTTGATATCAAATTCTCTAATTCACCAAAATTCACCAAAATCATCTCAAAACTCATTAAAACTCAAATCACTCCAAATTCTTTCTTCAATACACCCCCCTAAGAGTTGAAAATTAAAAAAAAGGATTAAGTGGATTTAATGCAGCCATCTTTTTGTAAGGGAGTGGCATTTTCGTTAATATGGATATTTGTAGTATGCAATATAGTAATCCGAGCATCTTATTCAAACGCATGGTCCCATCTCGATTATTCGTTTCAAGTTCGTAGCTGTAAGGAATCCTTAAACCCCAAGGCGTCGACTTTCCTTGAGAGAACACCTCACAAACCAAGAACAGAGATACACGGAATCAAATGAAAGTTGCAGAGAGAAAACAGAGGATGTGAGAACAGAGTGTTTGGTGTTTTTAGAGATGTAAGAGAGACAGAGAGTATTTGTAACGAAAATAAAAGAGAGCACACAAGAGCTTTGGTAACCCAGTTCACTCCCAAAGGGTAGCTACGTCTGGGCCGAGTATCATACTCGGAATCCACTAGATTCAAGACAGAGATTACAACAAGAAACAATAAGTGACCCGCACCAATGCCCTTCACTAGCACTTGGTGCTCACTCTATCTGTTTCTAACCTTAGAGAACAACTTGAAATAAGTTTATGCAAATACAAGCTTTCTCTCACTCTATCTCACTCAGCAACACACCGCTCTCTCTTTACCTTAACCGTTCCTTTTATAGCAATTGCATAAGGAACCTGTGCAATGACCTAAAGTAGACGCTCCTCCTTCTTGTCGCTGGTGACAGCTCATAGGAGTCACCTTCACAGATGAGACAAAGACTGCTTTATCATTTGAAAGCACCAGAAGACAACGAGTACGGACGCCTTGCTGGCCATGTAGCCGTTTCTCCTATCTGTGGTCCCAAAAGCAATCTTACCATGGTTCAATTTACATCAACCTTAGTAAGACATGAGTTAAACAACTGAGTCCTTATCTCATCGTGTCATAACTTGGTCATCACGGTTTCATCTCCACAAATCTCCACCTGAAAACTTGATGACAGAAACCTGAAACTTGCACAAACTTAGAGAAAGAAGAGAGCAATACCTCTGAACCTAGTTGCAGGATCCCTTACTCGGATTCCCTCCTGAGTTTTACTACTCAGGCATGACCCGTAACAGGGTCAAAGCCGCCTGAAACTTGTTTACAGGCACAATCTTGGTGAAAATATCTGCAGGGTTCTTCTCAGTATCAATTTTCACCACATCAACATCACCATTAGCAATGATTTCACGAATGAAATGGTATCTGACATCTATGTGCTTCGTTCTTTCATGATGCACATTATTCTTGGAGAGTGCAATTGCACTTTGAGAGTCACAAAAGATCTCCACACTTCTTTGATCAAAACCAAATTCTTTCAACAACCCCTTCAGCCACACTGCTTCCTTTACAGCTTCAGTAAGTGACATATACTCTGACTCAGTTGATGAGAGAGCTACAACTCTCTGTAAGCCTGACTTCCAGCTGATAGTGTTGCCTCCAAGAGTAAACACTAAACCAGTGATTGATCTTCTTTTATCTTTGTCAGCACCATGATCAGCATCACAGTAACCAGTGATCTTGAATTCACTGTTTCTCTTGTACATAAGTCGGGTCCTCAGTGAGCCTTTAATGTACTTTAAGACCCACTTAACACCAAGCTAGTGATCTTTAACTGGGTTACTCATGTAACGACTAATGATTCCCACAGGATAAGCAAGATCAGGACGAGTACCTGTCATTGCGTACATGATGCTTCCTACAGCACTTGAGTAAGGCACTGTCTTCATGTAGTCTTTGTCTTGAGCTTGTTTTTCTGCTGAAGCAGCTCTCATCTTTAGATGAACTCCCAGTGAAGTCATTACATGTTTTGACTCTGACATGTTGTATGTCTCAAGAATTTTATTCAGATAGTCTTCTTGTGACAGCCATAAAGCACCTTCAGCTCTGTTTCTGATAATCTCCATACCAAGGATTCGTTTAGCAGCTCCCAAATCCTTCATGTCAAATCTTTGACTAAGTTCCCTTTTGAACTGAGATATATCTTCTTTGTTCTTTGCTGCCACCAGCATATCATCTACATAGAGGAGTAAATAAACCATTGAACCATCAACCAACTTCTTCATGTATGCACAACTGTCATACTCACTCCTTAAGAAGCCAATTTCAGACATATAAGTGTCAAATTTTTCATTCCATTGCTTAGGAGCTTGCTTGAGACCATATAGGGACTTGTTAAGGAGACATACTTCATCTTCTTTGAATAAGTCTTCATAACCCTCAGGAGGAACCATGTAGATCTTCTCCTTTAACTCTCCATGGAGGAAAGCAGTTTTAACATCTAACTGCTCCAATTCCAGATCTTCTTGAGTAACTATTGATAGTAGGATCCTTATGGATACATGCTTAACTACTGGAGCAAAGATCTCATGGTAATCAATACCTTCTCCTTGAGCATATCCCTTGGCAACAAGTCTTGCTTTGAATCTTGGTTCCTCAACACCAGGGATTCCCATCTTGAATTTGTAGATCTATCTACTTCCAATAACTCTCTGATTCAGTGGTCTTTTAACTACTGTCCAAGTATGGTTTTTGGTTTGAGAATCCATTTCCTCATTCATCGCATTCTTCCATTTAAACCAGTTAGCATTCCTTCTAGCTTCTTTATAATCAGCAGGTTCAATTTCTCCACCATCTTCTGTAGTATACAGAGCTTCAGAGAGATAGTCTTCATCATCAAACCGTATAGGTGCTCTGATTTCTCTCCTATCTCGATCTCTGGCCAGATGATAGCTTATTGGTGACTGGTTTATGTCAGTCTCCAATTCAACAACGTCATTTCGGGAACTTGGTGTTGCAGGACTTGAAACTGCCTGCAATTGACCATTAAATTCTGATGAATGTTCTCCACCCGAAGTGACATCTTCTTCAGTATCAAGATCCAAGTCAAGATAAGAATTTGATGACTCTGCTTCATCATCGTTGTCAATTTGCTTGCTCTGCATCAAATCTTTGTATGATGCATTTTCTTGAAATATGACATTTCTGCTCACAACACACTTCTTATCTTCTAGCAACCAAATCTTGTACCCTTTAACACCAATAGGATATCCTATGAGTATCCCTTTCTTAGCTCTTGGACTGAGCTTCCCATCATCAGTGTGTACAAAAGCAACGCAACCAAATCTTCTTAAGTAACTGTAGATTGGCGCCTTTCCTGACCACTTCTTGTCAGGTATTTCAAAGTTCAGAGCAGCTGATGCTGTCTTGTTGATGAGAATGGATGCGGTATGTGTAGCCTCTGCCCAAAATTTCTTTGGGAGACCAGAGTCACTTAGCATACTTCTAACCTTTTCTATTACAGTTCTGTTCATGCGTTCAGCAACACCGTTTTGTTGCGGAGTATAGGCACACGTCCTGTGTCTTTGAATTCCCTTAGATGCACAGAACTCATCAAACAACCTGTTACAAAACTCAAGACCATTGTCTGTTCTAAGAGTTTTTATCCTCTTGTCAGTTTGGTTCTCAACAAGGTTAGCCCATTCAACAAATTTATCAAAAGCCTCATCCTTGGTTTTCAGAAAATAAAGCCAAACTTTCCTAGTATAGTCATCAATAAATGAAATGAAGTATTGACATTTACCTAGGGATAATGGCCCTGATGGAGCTCCCCATAGGTCAGAATGCACATATTCTAGCTTCTCTTTGGTATCATGTTGAGCCAAGTTGAAACCAATTCTTTTAGCTCTACCATATATGCAATCCTCACAGGTTTCCAGGGTAGATACTTTCTTCTTGTCTAGGAAACCATTCTTCAGTAATAAGTTCATATTTTTCTGACTCATGTGACCAAGTCTCCGGTGCCATAGAACAGTATCATCTTCCCTTCTAACCACTGACAGTGATTCTGCTATTACTGGACTCCATTGTAAGAGATATAGAGTATCACACCTTCTTCGTGTAAGCAGAACATTGTCTCCAGCCATGATACTGAGAACTCCATTTTCTGACTTAAAACCATAGCCTGCTTTCTCAAAAGTTCCCAGAGACAACAAGTTTCTGTCCATGTCTGGGATGTATCTTACATTTGTAAGTAGAACCACTAGACCAGCTTCACTTCTGACACGGATTGATCCAATCCCTTTAACTTTTGAAACAGTCTTGTTTCCCATTCTCACAGACCCGCCAACATCTTCATTAAGATCTTCGAACCATTCCCTCCTGTAAGTCATATGATAACTACAGCCGGTATCCATGACCCATTCATCTTCAAGATGTATGTCAGTAGAAGACAAGGCTTCAGACACATACAAACCGTTGGCCTCTGCTAAGTTTCCTTTGCCTTTAGACGATTCTCCTTTGTTGTTATTACCCTTATTATGAGACTGAGACTTATTCTTATTAGGACAGGACCCTTTGAAATGTCCTTCCTCTCCACATATCCAACAGCCCTTCTTAGATCTTGATTTAGATCTAGATCTTTGATTCTTGCTATTGTTACCCTCTCGCTGCTCAGATCTTCCTCTGGTCTCATTCTTTTCTTTCACATAGAGACCCTCAGCCTGACCCTTAATACTTTTCTTGCTAGATCCTAACTCTAGTTCCTTAGAGTAGATAGCTGCTACAACCTCATCTAGCGTTAATGTAGTTCTTCCTGAACCATACTTTAAAGTATCTCTTAGTTGATCAAATGGCTTAGGCAGAGACATCAACAACAGTATAGCTTGATCCTCATCCGATACTAAGACATTTGTATTCTCTAGATCAGCTATAATATGTAGAAACTCGTCTATATTACCTTCAATGCTGAGATTTTCTGACATTTTGAAGCTATAAAGCTTCTGCTTCAGATAGATCCGGTTTGGAAGCGCCTTTGACATGTATAGCTTGTCCAGTGCAATTATCATAGCAGCTGCAGTCTGCTGTTTCTTGATCTTCCTTAAAACCCTATCAGTAACACTCAACACAATGGTGCTTCTCGCTTTTCTCAGTTTTTCTTCTAAAGCTTCACGCTTTTCTATCTCTTCTTTCTCTTCTTCTTCAGATAACTTCAGATCTGAAACTTTCTCCACCAAAACGTCAACTTGCTTAAGAGCAGAACTCAGGCCAAGTATATCCAGATGTGCCATGAGTTTTTCCTTCCACATGGTGTAGTCTCCACGCCCATCAAACTTTTCAATCTCTATTCTCGCCGATGACATGGTTCAGTGTCTTTGAAACTTTATAGAACCAGAGAACAATGAACCTTGCTCTGATACCACTTTGTAAGGAATCCTTAAACCCCAAGGCGTCGACTTTCCTTGAGAGAACACCTCACAAACCAAGAACAGAGATACACGGAATCAAATGAAAGTTGCAGAGAGAAAACAGAGGATGTGAGAACAGAGTGTTTGGTGTTTTTAGAGATGTAAGAGAGACAGAGAGTATTTGTAACGAAAATAAAAGAGAGCACACAAGAGCTTTGGTAACCCAGTTCACTCCCAAAGGGTAGCTACGTCTGGGCCGAGTATCATACTCGGAATCCACTAGATTCAAGACAGAGATTACAACAAGAAACAATAAGTGACCCGCACCAATGCCCTTCACTAGCACTTGGTGCTCACTCTATCTGTTTCTAACCTTAGAGAACAACTTGAAATAAGTTTATGCAAATACAAGCTTTCTCTCACTCTATCTCACTCAGCAACACACCGCTCTCTCTTTACCTTAACCGTTCCTTTTATAGCAATTGCATAAGGAACCTGTGCAATGACCTAAAGTAGACGCTCCTCCTTCTTGTCGCTGGTGACAGCTCATAGGAGTCACCTTCACAGATGAGACAAAGACTGCTTTATCATTTGAAAGCACCAGAAGACAACGAGTACGGACGCCTTGCTGGCCATGTAGCCGTTTCTCCTATCTGTGGTCCCAAAAGCAATCTTACCATGGTTCAATTTACATCAACTTTGGTAAGACATGAGTTAAACAACTGAGTCCTTATCTCATCGTGTCATAACTTGGTCATCACGGTTTCATCTCCACAGTAGCCGCTTAAAGGCCTAACCTCCCACAATTAGGCGTAGCTTTATGACTTATTGACTTTGAAAGCAGAAAACAAAAAATACTCTTTCAAATGAAAGAGTAAAATCCATTATTTATCTGATTAATCAATTTGTTACATATTAATTTATATATACAAAAAAAGTTTATTAGTTTTTCTAAGAAATGTATAATTTTCATTAATATAAAAAAAAAAAGAATAAACAACTACTTTGTTTTGTCATGTCCATCACATCTAACAATTCTAAAATTTGAACTTCAATAAAGCGATACTATTGATTACTAGTAAAATAAAAGTGCAAGGTTATGGACTGTCTAAATTCGAATTGTTAACAGCATAACGGATGTGTTTTACCAAAATTCAAATGACTTGTGTATATAGGTATAGTACTTTTTATTAAAGTGACAGTTTTTGACTTTTTGGACACAGCACTCACATAAATTTTACTTTTCGCAAATGTCGTAATTTTAATTTTTAATTTAAAATCTATATTGATATTCTATTCTCTTAATGACTTTTATATACTTTTTTTGTATATATGTTTAATGTGTTCCAAGTCCCGCCTTCTACATTCAATCTCGGTTTTCAAACCCATGTCTTCATACTTTTTTTTTGGCATATATTATTGTCTTTTATAGACTTTTCCTTTTTACAGTATTTTTAAAAAATCTCGTAAGAGGTTTGAATTCAAAGGAAAACGACCGACCTATAGACTCTTTTTTTTGGATATAAAGAAATATTTTAGTTACCAGTATCGATGGAGAATGGACAAAAAAGCTTTGGCCCCGTTTTGTTCAGTTCCATTTCTTCTTACATTCCCGATCATGAATTCTCTCACGTTACATAGGTGCAAAATGCAATCCGTAGACAAGCATTCGTTTTCTATTCAGGAGCGAAACGCAGTTGAATTGGAATGTCTTGATGTTCCATTCAAATTAGATAAACTATCGTACTCATGACCAAAATATCGTGAGAGTTTATATATGGAGTCTAGATAAACACTAGGTTTCAGGTTTCAAACTCAATCACATTTGATAAGTGATAATAACTGAGAGCACGAAGTCTAAACCTTACTTCAATTCTCATATACCATGAGATTGCAATGGAAACTATCTAAACATGGTTCAAAACATGTAGCGCTGGCTGCATACATATTATCTTAAGATCTTTTTTTTTTTTTTAAACTAAACATATTATCTTAAGATCTAAGGACAAGTTAACCTACATAAACTAATTAAGCATGAAGCAATAGGGTTGTTTAACCATATGCCAACCTCAACCTTAAGAATAAACTCACTAATCATAATAAATACAGCCATAAATTTCATAAGAAAAGATATCATAAAAATTAAAAAAAAAAACTTCACTGAAATGAAACAACCTATTTTTAAAAAAAATTATAACGACCAAATTTTTGTTATTGTAAGCATTAGCCGGTGAGATTGATTGCTAAATCGCATAATATTATTGAATAACAAAAATATTATAGATGAATAGAGGGTTTCATAGAATAGACATAAAACACTTTTAACTGTTTTAAATAGACTAATATAATAATTAGTTTTTTTTAACTTGATAAATCTTTTTGAATACAACAATTATTAGTTTTTTTTTTTTCTTTTGAATACATGATAATTCTTTTTGAATTAAAAGAAAATTTAATCAAAAACATGTTTGGAAACGTGAAAAAGTGGTAAACGATTTCATGTTCTGAACGGTGAAATATTGATAAATCACGTTTTGAAGTTATTTAGAACGTGATTTTTCACGTTCCAACTTATTTGAACGGTTTTATTGCTGCCATTTTATTTGGTAAGAAAACAGTTGAAGGATGAATAAGAAGAACAAGACAACAATAACAAGAAGAAGAAAAGATTGAAATTAGAACAATCTCAGGATTCGTCGCTATCCCAAGACCAAAACCAACAAAAAACACGAAAAACGTGAAGATACAGGTCCTCGTCTCCTTTATCCAAAACCTTTTTGATTTCCCCAGAAAAATTGAGTAACAAAACTCTTCTTCATCTGGGTTAAAGCCAACAAGCTGCAGACCCCATAATGTCTCTCTCTCTCTCTCTCTCTCTCTCTCTCTCTCTCTCTCTCTCTCTCTAATCATCTCTCGCTCGCTGTCTCTCTTGCATCTTAAGCAAAGGTATATTCTTCTTCTTCTCTCTCCCTCCAATCGATTGGTACAATCCTGACGAACCAGATCACAGATTTCTCGATTTTAAATGTTGGGTTGCGTCACTTAGAGATTCGCATCTATTATGAATTTTAGCGTCATGGGTTCGCAACTGTGAGACTTTCTGGTTGGTGCCACTGGAGATTTAATCAAAACTGGGTTTTTGGATTCAATAAGTTTTCTTTTGGGTACTTTTCGTTGAACCCTTTTAGGTAGATTTCTGTTGTCGAAGAAAAGTCATCGTTTTAGGGGTTTAGGTTTGAGGTAGCTTCAATTTCGAGAATTCGAGCTTTTCCTGAAGGATTTAGCTCGCTTTGTGAGTTTATTCGTTTTTTGATGATTCTTCCGTTGTGTTGCATATGCAGGTGTATTTAATCCTACTAGTTTTGGGGATCCACAAACAGATCATTAGAGAAGGCTGTTACAAGTGTGTTTTATGACCACGTAACAGCGCACTTGGTAATTTGATGTGGCCTCTTTGTTTTCTGCTTAACAAGCTATTAAGAGTTGAAGAGAGGAATCAGGGGAGACTAGAAGGACATGGAGATTTGACTTCTCCGAAATACTGCCAATTCGATGATCCGTTGGTGAGTGATGGAAAGTATCGAGATGCAGGGTTGCCATCCTCGTCCCGCATTGAGGTAAGACCGATCAATATAAATTAGGAAATCTATATTTGCTGCAAACTTATCGTCCTCTTTGCCATGTTGCTGGTCCTTGTATTGCTATTAGGTCCCTCATGTACATCAGTTAGCTTCATGGGATTGCGGTCTCGCTTGTGTTCTTATGGTTCTCAGAGCAATTGGCATCGCAAGCTGCACTCTTGAGGATTTGGCTGAGATTTGCTCCACAAATAGGTCTGTCTATTATACCTTAGTAAAATGGTCATCAGCAGTTTAATCCCATTAGAAATATTATGTGCCCTATCTGCTTCTTAAAGATGATAATATTTGGTAGGGAATGCTATCTCAGTATGATACTTATCATCGACTTTTGACATTTCTGCAGCATTTGGACTGTAGATCTCGCATATTTACTGCAGAAGTTCTGTGTGGAATTTTCCTATTACACGATAACATTTGGAGCAAACCCGAATTATTCCATTGAGGAGTTTTACAAGGTATCTGGACTATAGATGGCAAAGACCTCTATATTTTTATTTAATAGTTTCTCTTGCACCATGTGATGCTGTGTGCTTTAGCGAGTATGTTAGTGAAATGGTGAGCATTGCCTGATTTTTCTTGTAAGTAGATAATATTCAAGATGTTCGTTTTTGGCAATCATGATGCAGGAGCAGCTCCCTGAAGATCTGGTGCGTGTGGATTTGCTCTTCAGGAAAGCACATGAATCTGGCATTATTATACAGGTAAAACTGTTTGGCCAAACGTTTCTACTTGCTCTGGTCTTCAAAAAAAAGTGCTGGCTATTTTTTGTTCCATTAGTGTTGCTTGAAATACGCGGGCAATTCTTCTACCCAAAGATGTTACCACGACATGATCTTTTGTTGTAGACACTCCGCTTTAAATCGGTGCATTGTTTTAGGATTTTCTGCGGAAAGTCACTTGTCATCAAATCTTCCCTTGTGTAATCCATTAATTATTTAGAAATCAAATTCAATCAACCTTATCGTTTTTGCAGTGCAGAACAGTTAGTATCCATGAGATATCTTGTTTGCTATTGTCCGGGAACTATATTGCCATTGCGTTAGTCGACCAGGACAAGCTAAGGTCGGTTATCTCTTTTTTTTCTCTTCTCATATATTCGCTCTATTCAGATCCCTTCATTAACAAATTTTGAATGTGTGCTGCTTCTTTCATGTTCTTCACAAAATTTGCTCACTGACATATCTTAAGCCTTTCTCCGAGAATATTGTTTTCCCTTGATTAAGTGTTTATGTGCCTTTCTTGTTTCAAGTGTTTGTGCAAGAAGTATGATAAAGAAGTTGCATAGTGTTCATGCTCGTCTTTTACTGTTGCAGCAAGTCTTGGTTGGAGGAAGTGATTGTCGCTGGTCTTCACTCCAGCAACTCCTGCTACACTGGTGAGAATTGTCCCCTAGCCTTAGACTCTGTTTTCTTCTTCTTCCAAAATGGGAACCCCAGTTTCACATCCTTGATTCTCTTATGTTGATTATCTCTGTTATAATCATTGGAACTCCGGGAACTTATGAAACCAAGACCAGACAAAAGGATCATTCTTTAATGAACAAAAGCTTAAATCTAGAAGCTCAAACTGTAAAGACTACATTTGCAAAATTTCTTACATCTATTTGTTTCCTTGGTGTTTCCAATAGGTCACTATATCGTGATATGTGGCTATGATGCTGTTAGAGATGAGTTCGAGATCAGAGATCCCGCCAGTTCCAAGTAATTTCTTGTTATATCTCATTGCTTCAATACTTACAAATCGGTGCCCTCCAGCATTTTCCTGAGATGTTAAATCTGGTTGCCATGTTCATCTGTTAACATAAAACATAGGAACATGTTAAATTAGGAATGAGTTAAAATCTAAACACAATGGAAAATTGTGTTCCAAGGTATTAGTAGGTTGGTTTTATACTCAGATATCCCATCACATATAGTGTTTTAAGATGCGAGTTCTCATACTCTCTATGAATAGACATAAGAGAGAACAGTTATGCAATCATCTTGGAACGTGCAATTGCCATTACTCAGTCGACACTAGTAAGAATTGACAGAGAGACTTGTTGCAGGATACATGAGAGGATATCATCAAAATGCCTGGAGAATGCCCGGAAATCGTTTGGTACAGATGAAGATCTTCTCCTGGTAATATAGGGAAACACACACGAACTGTTAGTTTTGGTTTGTGTAATGGCCATGTTGTTCATGTATTGTTATTTTTATTGGATTTGTGCAGATAAATTTGGAGAATATAAGGAACCAGAAGGGATATTAGAATAGTTGTCATCATCATCATCAAATCAATTCTGGATCAGAATGAAACCTGGAGTGTTTTCTCCCAAAAGGTGAAAAGTATACGTCTATACATACGTCTTTACATATATAATGTCAGTATAGGTTTGAATTTATCAGATTCTTGTGTTTGCAGTTATAATCCTTTTTGTACAAAATTGGTTTCAAGTGAATGTGTAAAGATTTGATTGATTCGTGTGTTCGAGCAATAAGAGTGATCGTGATCCCACACCTCAATGTGTTAGTGAACAAGCTTTGTTGTATGTATCAATAGAAAAAACATAAAAAATAAATACCGGAACGAACCGAACCATACCATACCAATACCGGATTTAATCGCGCGCTTCGAATTTCATTAAACCGATTTTAGATTCGGACCAAACACAACAACATTTGTCAGCAAAGATTCGTTTGAAGATGGTTCCATCTTTATTCCGTTTACTAGAAGAACCCTAGAACTCACAAAACCCTCCAGTACACTTGCAGTTCCAGATCCAGGGAAATCAATTTTGAACTTGGAGCAACTATGGAGGATCGTGTTTTCTCTTCGGTTCACTCAACAGTTTTCAAAGAATCCGAATCGCTAGAAGGAAAGTGTGATAAAATCCAAGGATACGATTTCAATCAGGGAGTCAATTACCCAAAGCTTATGCGATCCATGCTCACCACTGGATTTCAAGCCTCTAATCTCGGCGAAGCCATTGATGTCGTCAATCAAATGGTTTTTATTCTCTTCCGATTCTCGAATTTCCTTTTTTTTTTTTTAAGTAGTAACAAAGGGTTTGAATTTGTATTGAAGCTAGATTGGAGACTGGCTGATGAAACTATAGTATCTGAAGACTGTAGTGCAGAGGAGAAAGACCCATCGTATAGAGAGTCTGTCAAGTGTAAAATCTTTCTGGGTTTCACTTCCAATCTTGTTTCATCTGGTGTTAGAGATACTATTCGTTATCTTGTTCAGCATCATATGGTTTGTGATTTTTGCTTTATCACCCTTGTTTATTATTATAGATGTTAAATTTTCGAGCTTTAGTTTGATTTCAATGGTTTTCTGCAGGTTGATGTTATAGTCACTACAACTGGTGGTGTTGAGGAAGATCTCATTAAATGCCTTGCACCTACATTTAAAGGTGATTTCTCTCTACCTGGAGCTTATCTACGGTCAAAGGGATTGAACCGAATTGGGAACTTGCTCGTTCCTAATGATAACTACTGCAAGTTTGAGGATTGGATCATTCCTATATTTGATGAGATGTTGAAGGAACAGAAAGAAGAGGTATTGCTCGATCTTTCCTTGGATTTGAATGGTTTTGTCCGTGTATCTAAGTTTAATGAGAGGAGATAGATTTTGCTTCCTCTCTTGCATCATTGACTTCGTTGGTGAATCCTTCTTTCTCTGGTTTTTCCTTGTAGAATGTGTTGTGGACACCTTCTAAACTGTTAGCACGGCTGGGAAAAGAAATCAACAATGAGAGTTCATACCTTTATTGGGCATACAAGGTAACAAAAATCTTTACCCTTTTTGGTAGTCTTTTGGACATCCTGTGATGAACTCGGGGATTGAATTTTTCCTGCCTCTTGTGGTGTTTGTAGATGAATATTCCAGTATTCTGCCCGGGGTTAACAGATGGCTCTCTCGGCGATATGCTGTATTTTCACTCCTTTCGTACCTCTGGCCTTATCATCGATGTAGTGCAAGGTTCTTCTTTTCATTCAATGAGTCATTGTTGTAAATTATCTGTGCTGTATCTAGTGGAGAACTATTGTAACTAGCAGTGAATTACTGAATTGTAGCTTTCCAATTCAGCAACATACTTACTTTACTGCTAATTGATAGCTTAAGGTTTAAACGGGAGCTATGAGAATAGCATAGGGGCATTTTGATTTTGGTCTGGGGCACTGGGTTGAGAGTTAGAGAATAATTATACTGTTAGTTGTTAATCAAACTCTTCTACAGTTTGGTCTGTTGGTGATTTGAATAAAGGACTTTATCTATTTGAATCTTATCAGTTATCACAATGTTTACGTTTTAAACGTGTATGGATATAGTCCTTGAAACAGTTAACGTTTTATGAACAGATATCAGAGCTATGAATGGTGAAGCTGTCCATGCAACTCCGAGAAAGACAGGAATGATAATCCTTGGAGGGGGCTTGCCAAAGCACCACATATGTAATGCCAACATGATGCGTAATGGTGCAGATTACGCTGTATTCATAAACACCGGGCAAGAATTTGATGGGAGCGACTCGGGTGCACGCCCTGATGAAGCCGTGTCTTGGGGTAAAATTAGGGGTTCTGCTAAAACCGTTAAGGTCTGATTCAAACCTGCTTTTAAATTCTTTGCATCCTAACTAATATCTCACTCAATGGTTTTGAGCACATATTTGATATTGGATCATTCTTGCAGGTATACTGTGATGCTACCATAGCCTTCCCTTTGTTGGTTGCAGAAACATTTGCCACAAAGAGAGACCAAACCTGTGAGTCTAAGACATAAGAACTAACTGGTCGTTTTAGCCATGGATTCTTAAAGACAGTTGCTTTTTTATTTTACGATGGTGAATAGTGACCAGAAAACGCTCCACATTGATTGATGTGGCTTTGACGCAAATTGTTTCCTTGCGAAGTGTACTTTAGTTTTTCTCAACTTAAAAACACACGAGTCTTGTCAATGATCCTTAGCCTATAAACAGTGTTCAGTTCCAACAACACATTGTGGTTCTGTGACAAGTCGCCATTGCTTGTTTACTTCTCTCAATCAAAGCCATAAATGGAACAATTACAGAACGAAAGAAATAAATAGGAAGTGACATTTATGACGAAAAATAATGATACTAGTGAGTGAAGATAATAAACGAAACACGAAAACCAAAATTATGTTAAAATATGGTTTATAACGCTACGCTTGATCTCCTAGGCCTACACCATTATTGATCAATGTAACTTCACCTCGATAAACAGAGGTACGACAAATGGGACAATCCTGACTTTGTCTAAGCCAAGAAAAAATGCACTTCATGTGGAAACTATGATGGCACTTGGATAAACAAACCACGACTTTATCATCATCGCCACGGCCATTATCATCATCAACCTTCTTCAAATCCTCAAGACATATTGGACAACACAATTCCACGTCAACAACTATGTCCTTAATCATCGCCTCAATCTGCCGCGGACACATTGGCGGCTGCAGTGGCGGTAGCTGTCTCTGGAAGCTAAGATTAGTTCCACGAGAACCATCATTAAAGGTTACATACCTTATGGCAACAATGCCATACAAAACGAAGACGATGATCATAAGAGTGAAGTCTTCATGTAGATGATGATGATGCGTATCGTTTTCGATGTATGCGGGGGATGGATGGTGACGGCGGAAAAGATCGCATGATTGTGTGAGTGGAGTGGGTGATGAGCTTAAAGGAAATGGTGCAAAATAATTTATGGTATATAAAAGTAAATCATGTGTTAGCTAGTAGATTATATATATTAAACATTAATTAATTAATTACGGTAAGTTTGTGTGATGCAAGAAAATAGGAAAC
Organism: Arabidopsis lyrata subsp. lyrata; assembly: GCF_000004255.2. Lineage (NCBI taxonomy): Eukaryota > Viridiplantae > Streptophyta > Magnoliopsida > Brassicales > Brassicaceae > Arabidopsis > Arabidopsis lyrata. The sequence continues at coordinate 2,180,106 of NW_003302550.1, read as the reverse complement.
TAAATTGCACCAAAATAGGAAGACTTTGGTAAGTATTCAAATACGCATATCCATTTGAGTGTGTCATTGTTTAAGTGAGGTGTCAATGACTAGGAATGAAACTTAAGCCAAACCGTAAGATCAAAAATCCTAAAAGCATAAGTGAAAAAGGTTTTATTTGTTTATGGGTTTTCATTGTTATAGGATCAAGAGATTCGTCACTGATTTTACATCAATGAAGTAGATTTAAAATAACAAGGATTTGTTTTATATTCCATCAACAATATTTTTTTGTAAATCATAATCCAACTTTTATTCCAACAATGCGAAACACAAAGGAAGAATGTCCTGAATACACAAACAATTGATCAACTGAAAAATTAGAACACAAAAAAACAAGAGATAATATAGCTAGAAAGATGATATATAATCAATCAAATGTTGTAACGATCGATATGAAGAGCCTTTTGGTTTAACTGATCTTCTTACCTTCTCCTTAAGAAGTTCCATCCTCTCTCGGATTGCTTTTCCTTCAGCTTCCGAAAATAATCTTCTTATCACTCCCTCAATCACATTCCTCTCAATCCGACCCTCTAGATGCAGCCCAACCATCCATACGTCAGTAACAAATCTTGCATTTAGCAATTGGTCCCATTCAAAAGGCAAACAGATCATAGGGACGCCTTCAAAAACACTCTCAACCGTCGAGTTCCAACCATTGTGGGTCAAGAATCCTCCAATGGCTCGATGCTTTAGAACCTCTTGTTGTGGGGCCCAATTCACTATTTTTCCTTTCTCATGAAGCTGTTCATCGATCCTTTCTGTGCCATGGACTACCGAATCAACCCGTACGACCCACAAGAAGGGTTGGTTGCTGTTTCTTAGACCCCAAGCAATCTCCATGAACTCTGCTTCGCTAATGGTCGTGATGCTCCCGAAACTCACGTAAATCACGGATTTGTCTTCTTGCTTGTCTAACCATGGAATGCAAGTGTCGTCCACTGTGAACAAGCTACTAGATGAGCCTGGGAAGTAGCTGTGAGAAGGTCCTATCGTAAAGATCGGGACTTGAAAATCTTCACGTGCTTGACTCAATGAGTCTTGGTCCAACTCTTCACATGAGGATACAAATATAAGACCTGAAGACGCTTTTGTCGTTTCCAAAATCATCTTTGTGTACGAGTCTAGTATCTCCGTTTCTTTATCAAGAATTTGTATAAGATCTTTCTTTAGAAGCGGTGGAAACTCCTGAACTGGATCATCATCTTGTTCTGAATCTGTTTAAAACAATTGAGATAATATCAAGATTATCTTTATTGAAACTAACACCACAAAAATATATTTAGGAAATTTAGAAAAAACTTATATATTGTGACCAAAAGTTCTACATTTACACATTTTTGTAATTAGCATATATAAAAAAAAAAAAGACTCGTACTAACAAATGGAACCAAAAAAATTAATGTCAATTCATATGTGAACAAATGTTGATAAGATTATATTTTCATATGTTTTTTTTGGATATTTTTGCTATTTGAGATTTCTAATGAGTAATGACCAAGAAAAGGGTCAAAAGTAGAGATCCATATAGGATAAATTCATATGAATTTGCCTGTAATACTTAAAACAAATATCGTCATTTCCAGATTTATCTAAAGAAGATCGGACCAAAAACGTCAACACTCAACAATATTGGTAATCACAGAATTAAGACAGCTTTTGGTAAAGTGAGAAGTAAATAATACCTTGTAATGGAAGATACATTTCACGCCGGAGCTGAGGAAGAACAAAATGGTCCCGAAAGGAGGAGACTTTATAGGTGTTAAGGACCAATCTCGGGAGATTCAAACTCTTAGCAATGGGTTGTGTGAAGATCCAACCAGAATCATGGATCAAAGAGCAATTCCTCTGTTTCTCTTCCCCTGTTTTTGAATCTGCAGATTGCAAAAGTTTAGTCAAACATTCACGAAACGGAGACTCACAGCTTCGGTTGAGAAGCGTTAGTAGCAGTGTGACATCGTGAGTGCTTGTCTCTGTTTCAGACAAGGCATCTTGGATCTGTAAGAAGGTGAAGAGAGGGTGGCTTGAAGCTTTTGGCGCGTTAAAGCGCGTGTGGATCACAGTGATGGAGAAACCTCTTGAGTGGAGGATCTTGGCGAGCTGAATCATGGGGTTGATGCAGCCTTGTAATGGAAGTGGAAACAGAATCACTCGTAGGCCATTACTCTTATCCATTGAACCTTTCTCCTTTTGACTTTCAGTCCAAATGTAGATCTCCTGATATCTCAGTGAATGCTGTTATTATTTTCCATTTGAGAACAGATATCTATATAACATAAGAAATTAAGTTATTGTTATCAAGACGAGAGTTAGACAAAACTATACTCTTTTTGATATGCTAATAAAGAAAGACCAGATTCGTTTTTCCTCTAGAGCATGTAACTAGTGGTCTGATTTTATTTTATTTTAATTAATTACGGGAAAAGAAAAAATGACAAGATCCGTTGTACTAGTAAGTAATTGTATATATATACAAGTATTACGCGTATGCAAAATTATTGTATATATTCTCTTGTTTTTTATATTTCAACCGGTCCAACTACAAATCAATGTAATAAAAGTGATATTCCATCAATATGTATTTTTATATAGGGATATATTCCAAGTAAGGAAGATGTTTTTAATATTCTAAAACAATGCAAAAAACAAAGGAAGATATTTCTGATACACAAACAATTTATCGGTTGAGAAACTAAAACATAAAGAAACAACATGTCAATGGCTAGAAAGATGATATGTAATCAATCAAATTTTGTAGAGATTGATATGCGGAACCGTTTAGTTTAAACGATCTTCCTACTTTCTCCTTAAGATGCTCTATCCTCTCTCGGATGGCTTCTCCTTCAGTTTCCAACAATAATCTCCTTATCGCTCCCTCAATCTCATTCATCTCAATCCGACCCTCTAGATGTATCCCAACCATCCATACATCGCTAACAAATCTTGCATTTAGCATTTGGTCCCAACGAAAAGGCAAACAGATCATAGGGACGCCTTCACAAACACTCTCAACCGTCGAGTTCCAACCATTATGTGTCAAAAATCCTCCAATGGCTCGATGCTTTAGAACCTCTTGTTGTGGAGCCCATTTTACTATCTTTCCCTTCTCATTAAGCCTTTTGATGAAATCTTCCGGGATTGTCTCAATCCATTCCGTGCCATTGACTGAACCAACCCGGACGACCCATAAAAACGGTTGGTCGCTGTTACTTAGACCCCAAGCAAACTCCATTAACTCTGGTTCGCTGATGGTCACGATGCTCCCAATACTCACGTAAATTACGGATTTGTCTTCTTGTTTGTCTAACCATGGAATGCAAGTATCGTCCGGTGTGAGCAAGCTACTAGAAGAAGCAGGAAAGTGACTATGAGAAGGTCCTATCGCAAAGATCGGAATTTTAAAATCTTCACGTGCCTGACTCAGTGACTTTTGTTCCAACTCTTCACAGGACATGAATATAAGACCTGAAGACGCCTTTGTCGTTTTCAAAATCATCTCCGAGCACGAATCTAGTGACTCTGTTTCTACATCAAGAATCCGTAAAATATCTTTCTTTCGAAGTGGTGGAAACTCCTCAACTGGATCATCTTGTTCTGAATCTATGAAACAATTGGGATACAATCAAAAATATGATTTCGTCAGAATTAGCACCACGAAAATAAATTTATTAATTAAAATTTAAAAATCTGTATATTTTGGGACCAAAAGAACAATTTTAATTAGTAAATCTATATGACATGTACCAAAATGCTAGTTTATGGATCTTTTTCATATATATGACCTTTTTCACATAATCTAAATAATATTTTCATATATGTGACCTTTTTGTAACTGAGATAGATTATGGATCGAAGCATAGATTTTGATCCTCGAAATTTATAAAATCGGGTGTTTTTACAATTTAATACATCTATAATGACCAATAAAAAAACCTACCTAGTCCTTAGAAGCAGTGCAGGTTGTAGTTGGATGTTTTCATATGTGCCAGTAAGTTAGACAAAAAATGGCTATTTTACGATATTGCAAAAGAAAATTGTACCAAGAACGCCAACATTATAGTAAAAAAAAATATTGATAATCATATAAGATAGTTTTTGGCAAAGTGAGAAGCATGTAATAATACCTTGTAATGGAAGATACATTTGACGCCGGAGCTGAGGAAGAGCAAAATGGCTTCTAAAGAAGGATATCGTATAGGTACTAAGGACCAATCTCAGTAGATTCAAACTCTTGGCTAGGGATTGTGTGAAGATCCAACCAGAATCATGGATCAAACAGCAAATCCTCTGTTTCTCTTCCCCTGTTTCTGAATCTACAGATTGCAACAGTTTACTCAAACAGTCACCAAACGGAGACTCACAGTTTCGGTTGAGAAGCGCTATGAGAAGTTCGACATCGTGAGTTCTTGTCTCTGTTTCAGACAAGCCATCTGGGATCTGTAAGAAGGTGAAGAGAGGGTGGTTTGAAGCTTTGGGCGCGTTGAAGCGCGTGTGGATCACAGTGATGGAGAAACCTCTTGAGTGGAGGATCTTGGCGAGCTGAATCATGGGGTTGATGCAGCCTTGTAATGGAAGTGGAAACAGAATCACTCGTAGGCCATTAGTCTTCTCCATTGTACCTTTCTCCTTTTGACCTTCTATCCAAATGCTGATCTCTTGCTATTGCAGTCAATGCTATATATTGTTATCACGTAGAGAGTGAGACAAAACTATACTCTTCTTGATGTAAGCTAATAAAGAAAGACCAGATTCGTTTTCCCTGTAGGGCATGTGACTAGTTGTCTTCTTTTATGGGATCATAATAAAACAATAACCATAAAATATTTCCAATCACCATGTGACCATGTCGATCTTGTCCTACTGATAAAAGTGATATATGTATATGTTCAATCAATATGTATTTATATAGGCATATCTATCCCAAGTTAAGAAGATACAGTATATTTATTCCAACAATGCAAAACACGCAAAGGAGAAATTTCTGATACACAAACAATTTATCGGTTGAAAAATTAAAACACATAAACAACATGTCAATGGCTAGAAAGATGATATATAATCAATCAAATTTTGTAGAGATTGATATGCCGAACCGTTTTGTCCGAACGATCTCTCTACTTTTTCTTTAAGAAGTTGTATCCTCTCTCGGATGGCTTCTCCTTCAGTTTCCAACAACAATCTCCTTATCGCTCTCTCGATCTCATTCCTCTCAACCCGATCCTCTAGATTTATCCCGACCATCCATACATCGCTAACAAATCTTGCATTTAGCATTTGGTCCCAACGAAAAGGCAAACAGATCATAGGGACGGCTTCACAAACACTCTCAACCGTCGAGCTCCAACCATTATGTGTCAAGAATCCCCCAATGGCTCGATGCTTTAGAACGTCTTGTTGCGGAGCCCATTTCACTATCTTTCCCTTCTCATTAAGCTTTGCGATGATCTCTTCCGGGATTGTCTCGATCCATTCTGTGCCACGGACTGAACCAACCCGTACGACCAACAAGAAGGGTTGGTCGCTGTTTCTTAGACCCCAAGCAATCTCCATTAAATCTGATTCGCTGATGGTCACGATGCTCCCGTAACTCACGTAAATCACGGATCTGTCTGCTTGTTTGTCTAACCATGGAATGCAAGTCTCGTCGGGTGTGGACAAGCTACTAGACGAAGCTGGAAAGTGGCTGTGAGATGGTCCAATCCCAAAGATGGGAATTTTGAAATCGTTACGTGCCTGACTCACTGAGTCTTGGTCCAACTCTTCACATGACATGAATATAAGACCTGAAGACGCCTTTGTCATTTTCAAAACTTTGTCCAAGAATGGATCTAATATCTCTGTTTCTACATCAAGAATCCTTAAAATATCCTTCTTTCGAAGCGGCGGAAACTCCTGAACTAGATCCTCCTGTTCTGAATCTGTTGAGAAAATTTAGATATATATATTTATAGATAAACAAGTTGCTTGGTCTATACCAAAAAATAACAATACCTTGGAGTGGAAGATACACTTCACGCCGGAGCTTAGGGAGAACAAATTGGCTGCGATAGAAGGAGACTGTAAACCCACTAAGTACCAATCTCGGGAGTTTCAAACTCTGAGCAATGGGTTGTGTGAACATCCATCCAGAATCATTGATCAAACAGCTAATCCTCTGTTTCTCTTCCCCTGTTTCTGAATCTGCAGATTGCAACAGTTTAGTCAAACAGTCACGAAACGGAGACTCACAGTTCCGGTTGAGAAGCGTTAGGAGAAGTTTGGTATTGTTAGTTCTTTTCTCTGTTTCGGACAAGCCATCTGGGATCTCTAAGAAGGTGAAGAGAGGATGGTTTGAAGCTTTTGGCGCGTTGAAGGACGTGTGGATCACAGTGATTGAGAAACCTCTTGAGTGGAGGATCTTGGCGAGCTGAATCATGGGGTTGATGCAGCCTTGTAATGGAAGTGGAAACAGAATCACTCGCAGGCCATTACTCTTCTCCATTGAAGCTTTCTCCTTCTTTCTTGTTTCTCGATCCAAATGCAAAAAGATCTGATAAGCCAGTGAAGGTTTACTATAACACAAGAAATTAATATGTTATTTACGAAGATATTCTTGATAGTGGACACCTAACTCTACGCTTTTCGATGTGATAATATAAAAAAGAAAGATCAGATCCATTTTCTCTCTCTCTCGAGTGGAAACAAAATTACTCAGCTTTCCAGCTAACGAATTAGCACTAACAATTAACAAGTGGTTATTTAATCTGGCTTAATAACAAGTAACTAATGAGCATCAAATAGTCTCAAATAAATGTTTTTAAGCGTGTATCCATTTGTAAATAAACATGAAAGTCTACGTAATATGTATTACCCATATCGTAAAAACAAAATCACTCAAACATATCCCTTAAAAATGATTTCAAATATCACAAAAGCTGCTAATGAAACTCAAGTTTTCAACCCAAAAATAGGGCGTCTACTACTATCAATAATATAACAGTTTTGAAAAATCTTGTATCTTGTTCTGTAAAGTCGGATCAAACTTAGATACTCCAGTTCTTTTAACCATGTCTCTATTCGATTAATAATTATTGCTATCAAGTTCATGGACAAACGAGTGCAATGATTATTGTGCTCTGTTCTTCCTTTCATGTTTAAATTTTTTCAACATCTAGCAAACAACCAACTCTTTAAGAACCTCCTGTTATGGTGCCCATTTCACAATCTTTCCTTTTTCTTCAAGGCTTCTAACGGACCAATCGCAAAGATTGGAACTTTGAAAATTTTGTTAGAAAGAGTCAACGAATCTTTCTCAAGCTCTTTGCAGGACATGTACATTAGCCCTGAAGATGTAATAGTCGTTTCGACCACAACATGTAAGAACGGATCGAGTTTCTCTCCGAATTCCCCGAAAACCCTCCAAAGATCTCTCTTTTGAGGTGGCGGGAACTCAAGAACAGAGTCCTCTGCTTCCGAATCTACGAGTTGGTTCACGTTATCTCTATTGATGAAGTGTTTAATTTGTTGTTGAATTCTGAGCTATTCATGAACTCAAGAGTATTTCACACCTAAGAGAATTTCAGTCCGTTCTAACCTTAAGAGTTGTTCAGTTTTTGCTGGAAATTTGTGAGCAAGCTGGAAACTTGTGCACGGAGAGAGTATGTGTTCTATTGAGAAGGGGTTAAATAGAGGCAATCTCAAGAGTCATTATCCAGATTATAGGGTGCAAGCTTTTACAAGGCTCAAGGAGTATTGGGGACCTAAATGTCTTTGGCCAATACAGAACAAGGCACGCGGGAGATTTTCATTCGGGGCAAGGACATATATTCATCAAAAGTGATAATGAAGTCGAAAAGAAAACTTATTTGACAAGGAACCAATCATCAGCGCATAATTGAATTGACCTGGATCAAGATTATTATTGCTTTACAAGAAGCAGCCAACACCATGTGGGCCAAAGTTGGAATTTATGAAGCGTTTTGTTCTTGGAGCTGTTGTGTAGCAAGATGGGTTTATGGGTGCAAATGGAATAATGGTTATCGCTGGCTTTACATGGATTTTGAACAGAAGAAGGAATATCAAGAATATAATAAACAAACACTCTTGTGAAAAGGAAGATTGAATGATCAAGATTTGAGTTTTATTACAAATATGAAAAAACCAAGAAACAAGACGGGAATTGGGAAAGAGGAGATTTGAGTTTTATTACCAATATGAAAAAACCAAGAAACAAGAGGGGAGATTATAGCTTTCGCATATGAGATGATGATGTTGTGTGGTCGCTACACAGAAAGAAAAGAAAAAAAAAAGAAATATACCTCCACGATTAACATCTTTGCCCTTGTCCTGCACACAAGTCGTCTGCAAGTAACCAGTAAGAAGGATTCCTCTATCCCCAATCACTGTGAAGTCAACATCACGTTCAAACACAAGACTTAGAGAGCAGGACTCTTTCTCATTTGGGTACAAGGCACACAAATCGACTGAGCTATTTTTGTCTCCTCCGATCAAGTACTGAATCACGCTCTTCTCTTTGCCGAAACCCTCGCCTAGAGTTGCCTGGATTGTTGGGCAAGGGTAATACAAATAGATCAATAATAAGCACAACAGATCAAATTTCCTTATCTAACAATCGGGGGGACCATACCCTGGTGACGACGAGCTTCCGATCATTATTAACACGAAAAGAGACAGGTTTGCCGCCAGGTTTCAATTCAATTCCTGCAGCAGGCAAACAGTAAAAATATATAATAAAAAAAAGGAGTCGAGCGAAATTCAACAGCCTGAAAGGATAAACAAAGAAGCTAACCCCAGAATTCAACAATAATGACGTAGCCCTAATTCGATGACTGAGTTGGGTTTAAAGCCCATCGAGACAATAAACAAACATATGTAGCCGTACGGTCCAATAACTTCCGAAGCGGTGGAAACTCTTGAACTAGATCCTCCTGTTCTGAATCTGTCAGACAATTTTGGAAATATATATTTTTTAGATAAACAACTTGTTTGGTCTATACCAAAAACGTAAGAAATAACAATACCTTGAGGTGGAAGATACACTTCACGGCGGAGCTTAGGAAGAACAAATTGGCTTCGAAAGAAGGAGACTGTAAACTCACTGACGACTAATCTCGGGAGTTGAGCAATGGGTTGTGCGAACATCCATCCAAAATCATCGATCAAACAGCTAATCCTCTGTTTATCTTCCCCTGTTTCTGAATCTGCAGACTGCAACGGTTTAGTCAAACAGTCACGAAACGGAGACTCACAGTTCCGGTTGATAAGTGTTAGGAGAAGTTTGGTATTGTTAGTTCTTTTCTCTGTTTCGTACAAGCCATCTGGGATCTCTAAGAAGGTGAAGAGGGGATGGCTTGAAGCTTTTGGCGCGTTGAAGCACGTGTGGATCACAGTGATTGAGAAACCTCTTGACTCTTGAGTGGAGGATCTTGGCGAGCTGAATCATGGGGTTGATGCAGCCTTGTAGTGCGAAGTGGAAAAAGACGGAGCAAAATCAAGCTGCGATTCTTTAAATTTGGGTAGATAAACAAGCTTAACAAACACAGAAGAAGGAAGAAAGATGAGAGAAATAGATTTTATATTAACAGGAGGGTTTTCTACCGATCTATTGATGGTTGCTCTCCGGTAACACCAATCACTGCATCATTACATTTTTCAATATGTCCGAGTCTATGCACTAATATAGTGGTTACAATTATGTCACAGCGGTCACGCAGCTCTGATTGATATACGATCAACCAACTCATCTAAAGATCGAGATGCCGAACCTCCTTGTTTAACCGATCTTCTTACTTCATCTCGCAAGACTTTGATTCTATCTCGAATCTCCTCTCCTTCCGACTCAACCATTAGTCTTATCACAGCTCTCTCGATCTCTCTTCTCTCTATCCGACCTTCTAAGTGTATCCCCACCCTCCAAACTTCGCTGATATATCTCGCGTTTACAAATTGGTCCCACACAAAAGGCAAGCAGATCATAGGTACTCCTTCGCATATACTCTCTAGCGTCGAGTTCCATCCATTATGCGTCAAAAACCCTCCCGTGGCTCTATGCGCAAGAACATCTAGCTGCGGTGCCCATTTCACTATCTTTCCTTTACCCTCGAGACTTTCCATGAACCCTGAGGGTAACGATTCGATCCAATCTCTGCCGTGGACTGAACCAGGCCGGACAACCCACAAGAAGGATTGGTTAGTGTTTCTTAGTCCACAAGCAATCTCCAAGAAGTCAGACTCGTTAAGACTCGCAATGCTCCCTAAGCTCACGTAGATTACTGATCTCGTTTCGTGCTTATCTAACCATGGAATGCAACTCTGGTCCGGTTCTAACAAGCTGCTAGACGAGGCTGGCACGTCATGGATGTGAAATGGGCCAATGGGGAATATCGGAAAGCTGAAGACTTTGTTGGACTCAGTAAGTGAATCTAGGTCAAGCTCTTCGCATGACATAACTATGAGCCCTGAAGCTGGCTTCGTCGCTTCGATTATCTTATGCAAGTAAGAATCGAGAGGCTCACTCTGAGCGCTGGTTCCCATTATTCTCGAAAGATCTTTCTTTCGAAGCGGTGGAAACTCAAGAACTAGATCCTCTGCTTCCGAATCTGAAATAAACCCTAAGAAAGTTCAAGAAACACGGACAAAATCTTTTCCTTTGAATATTTTCTGTTTAAATTGTCTCCTTGATGACTCAGTTACCAATAAAAACCAATGATCTACTATGAGTCGAAGCCGTACCTGGTACTGGAAGAAACCCTTCACGACGAATCTGAGGAACAAGCAGATGTCCAAGAAAGAATGAGAATTTATAAGCACAGAGGACAAATCTCGGAAGATTGAAACTCTCCGACACGGATTGTGTGAAAACCCAACCAGAATCATCGATCAAACAGCTAATCTTCCTTTCCTCTGTTCCTGAATCTGAACTAGGTTTGATGACTTTAGCCAAACACTCTCGAAATGGGTTCTCGCAATTGTTGTTGAGAAGCGTGAGTTGAAGCAAAACATCACGAGATTGAGTCTGAGATTCGGACAATCCGTCGGAGATTTGTAAGAAAGTGAAGAGAGGATGGTCTGAAGATTTGGGCGCGTTGAAGCGCGTGTGAATGATGGTGATCGAGAAACCTCTTGAATAAAGGATTTTTGCTAGCTGGAGCATAGGGTTTATGCAACCTTGTAATGGTAGAGGAAAGAGAATCACTTGTCTCTCGTTTCTCTTCTCCATTCAAGGTTCTTTGTTCTTCCTCTCTTTGCAATTTTCTAATCTGCAGAAAGCAAAACAATGATTTTGGAGAATGGGGACTATTCAATAAGCCAATCACGGGCCTACGTATAGCAAAGACATAAACGTAAGTGACAAGTGCACGTGACTATGACACGAAATGTTTTTCTTTTGGTTTGTCTTTTCTTTTGTGATAAGTCGTTTAAGTTTTTAATAGAATGAGTTTATTTTGAATTTTAGGTTTATTTTAGACAACAGAAAATATAATCAAGTTCTTTTCTTTTGCATTTTAGAAACGTTGCGGTCTTCTCTCTCTTGATTTTTCAGAGAGAGAAAGTAATTTTCGGCAAAAACCAATCTATGTCCAACATCGGCCGGTTTCTTTAACGACGATGGTTGGCTCCTTTTCAGCATCAACCAGCTTCTTTAGCGGTGGTGGCTGGCTTTTGTGTCCGAACGTGGTCCGGCTTTGCCGTCTTATCTCGCCGTCCGGTTCCCACTTTACTCTTTCGTAGAATCCGACTTTAGTTTCCGGTTATTCGATGCCGGTTTTATGTTTTCGCTCTCAATAATCATCGTGATTAGGCCTGGGCATATGGGTACTCGTTCGGGTTCAGGGAAAACACGTTCGGGTTCGGGTTAAATTAGTAATGAATTTACGATCCATTCGGGTATTTTATATGTAAAATGTCGGGTTTTATACGTAAAATACCAGGTACCCAAAAAAAAAACCTTAAAGATTTGTTAAATTTTAATAAATTTAGTTATATTTGAATACATTTCGCTAAATTTTGACAAACATAACAAATAGCTTTTGGATAGTTTGGTTGTTTTGGATATTTAAGTCTAAAGTTAATTGACATATTTAGATTTATAATTGTAATTCTATATAATTAAATTATATTAAAATTATATATAATTAATATTTTTGATATTTAATTATATGTTCGGGTATTAGGGTACCCTGTTTGGGTAACGGGTATTACCCGGACCGATTCGATACCCACGGGTTTTCAAAAACTGTACCCAATGAGATAATTTCCTCTTACCCGTACCCGCCCCGAACCGGTTTTTTTGGTTTGGGTATCGGTCCGGGTTTCGGGTCCGGGTTTTTTGCCCAGGCCTAATCGTGATCTTAGTACCAATTTTTCTTTTGGGTTTCCTTACCATCCTCCTTTCTTGGATCCTTCTTTAGATGAAAGTCATTCTTTGTTTTAATTCTAGTCTCTGCCTTTTGGGTTTTAATCAACTATTAGGGTTTGTTTCAACCCAATTCGATTTGCTTAATCTTCTGATTTGGAATCTCAATCCAGCATGTCTCGGAGGATTTAATCATCAAAAGAAATCATGATCTAAACCATAAGTTTTAATTTATAGATTTTTCTTAAGATTCGATCATTGGTTAGTTTGTTGGAGAGCATCTTTGGTAGCGATATGGTGGAGCAAAGCGGCGGATTTACAAGAGCGATGAAGTAGTCGTGGAGATATAGGTGGGTTACCGACTTACCGGAATTGATGGTGGTGCTGCGAAGGTAACGATGAAACAATCGTCGGCGTAAGAAATGAGAGTCACATCCACGTGTCATATGTTGCTTTCACTTGTTTTATTTGCGTTGTACCTTTTGTATCTTTATGGGTATTTCGTTGAGACCATTTGTGGGTTTGTAAAAGTCTTTAACGACTGGGCCTTATGGGCTTTCAGTGATATTTGTAAACCCAGTATACTTGTTATACAGTAAAACCTCTATAAATTAATAATGTTAGGACCATGATATTTTATTAATTTATAATGATATTAATAATTATTTATTTATAGCGTAAATTAATATTTATTAATTTATAGAAAGTTTTGTTTCAATTGTAAAAACTTTTTTAAAAAAATACGAGCTAAAGCAATGTGATCTAACTAAGATTATTGTTTTGGATGTTATAAATTTTATAGTTTTAGCCTTAAACACTTAATATTTTGAAAAAATAATTTATTTTGACAATGAATAACAACGATTATAGAATTCACATATACAAACGATATACATAAATTAAAATTCACAAAGACATCCATTGTTGTATTTTAAAAACATATACGACTATTAAAAAAAATTATGCATATTCAAAATTTGAAAACTTACAAAATTTTTTGGCTATTTTTATGAAAAACACTAAAACTATATATATATATATATATATATATATATATATGTGAAAATTACATGATTATTAATTTATGATATTATTGGGACTATATTTTTACATAGAGATTTCAAAAAAATTATTATCTTATTATCTTATCGAATTTGGTTAATTTTTACATTGGTCCGACTCGGGACCGGCCAAATTTATTAATTTATCGTGTTTATTAATTTATCGAGTATTAATTTATAGAGGTTCTACTGTAGTTTGAATGAAAAAGAAAATTTATGAGAAAAAAAAAAAAGAAACGTTGCGGTATCTTTGGCCAATATTCCCAACTTACAACAATAATATATGATTAGCCAGAGTCTCAATAGATTGAAAAGATGAGCCACCAAGTTTAACCGATTTCTCGACCTCATCTTTCAAGACTTTCATCCTCTCACGAATCTTTTCTCCTTCATTTTCCTCCATTAACATCCTCACAGCTTTCTCAATCTCCTTTTGTTCAATCCGACCTTCCAAATGAATTCCGACCTTCCAAATATCGCTCACAAATCTTGAATTCAGCATTTGATCCCAACCTCCTGGTAAGCAGATCATAGGAACCCCTTCGCATATACTCTCTAGCGTTGAGTTCCATCCATTATGCGTCAAAAACCCTCCAATGGCTCGATGCGCAAGAACCTCTTGTTGGGGTGCCCATTTCACAATCTTTCCTTTCTCTTCAAGGCTTCTAACGAGCCCTTCAGAGAGCGGTTCGATCCATTTCGCGCCGAGTACTGAACCGGGTCGTACTACCCACAAGAAAGACTGTTTGCTATTGCTTAAACCACAAGCAATCTCCAAGAACTCTGTTTCCGTAATATTCACAACGCTTCCTAGACTCACGTAGATAACGGATTTGTCCTTTTGATTACCTAACCAAGGAATGCAAGTCTCGTCCTGTGTGAATAAGCTGCTTGATGAAGCAGAGAAGTAGCTGTGAAACGGACCAATCGCAAAGATGGGAACTTCGAAAATTTCGTTAGCAATAGTCAACGAATCTTTCTCAAGCTCTTCGCAGGACATGAATATTAGCCCTGAAGAGCTCATTGTCGTTTCGACTACAGCATGTAAGAACGGATCAAGTTTCTCTCCGAATTCCCCGAAAACCTTTGAAAGATCTCTCTTTTGAAGCGGCGGGAACTCAGGAACAGAGTCCTCTGCTTCCGAATCTAAGATACAAAGGCACAAAAAAAACCATCTTATAGATTGATAACCACAATTTAAAATAGAGTATCCATAGTAAATAACCTACTCGTTTCATTAGTTACGTGAACAACTTTAATTTTTTTTTGTTTGACAAGTAACTTCAAGGGGCAAATGAGGGATGGTTACAAAATATTCCTAAAAAATGGTTAAAGTTTAGTAATAACATTATTTCTACATTACATATTTACATGCCATTCTATTTTAGCAGATGACGCCATTTTTTAAAAATAACACAATTATGAATAAATACAAATACCACTTTGGTCAAATGCAAAATTTTTATTTCCTTATTTTTATTGGATAACATATTTTTTTAATAAACTGACATAATCATAGGTGATTATTTACCTTTTTCACATATAGCAATTTGACCCTTAAATAAGTTTTTTACGAAGAATTACCTGAAACTGGAAGATAGCCTTTGGTCCGGATAAGTGGAAGACTCGGATAAGCATTGAAGAAAGTGGCTTTAAAAGTACAGAGAACAAGCCTTGGAAGATTCAAACTCTCTGCAACAGTTTGTGTGAAGAGCCATCCACAATCATCGATCAAACAACTAACCCTCTCTGATTCTTTCGATTCAAGCAACAGTTCACGCAAGCAATCACGAAACGGAGACTCAGCGTTAATGTTGATTTGTGCAAGCAAAGACATAACATTCGGAGAAGGACCATCTTTAGTCTGAGTTTCAGACAAGCCATCAGAAATCTGTAAGAAAGTGAAGAGAGGATGGCTTGAAGCTTTTGGCGCGTTGAAGCGCGTGTGGATCACGGTAATGGAGAAACCTCTCGAGTGAAGGATGTTGGCAAGCTGAATCATAGGGTTTATGCAACCTTGTAATGGAAGAGGGAAGAGAATCACTCGCAGACCATTTCTCTTCTCCTCCATTGAAATTGAAAAGCTCTGGTTTTTTTTTTTTTTTTTTGCTTTTTCTCTTTTTTTGGGGTTTTGTGAAAAAGATCGAAGTTCTATGTACTTTATCCAATCGTTTGTTTATTCTCAGATATGGAGAATCTATAATGGAGACAAAGCTTTTATGGCTATGTGTGTTTGGTTTAGACCCATTCAACTTTCCACCGGTTTTGTTGACGTTTTTCGATTTTAATACTCCTTGTTTGATCACTATCAGAGATATTGAGTTTTACTTTATTTTTACTTTTAAAAATAGATAACATTTTTAAGTTGAAAATAAGCAAGTGTTTAGGTGTAACATCGTCTTCATCATCATGAATCATCATGAGATTACAGAAACATAACTAGAAAAATTCAAGAAAAATCCAAGAGTTATTATTATTATCATATCGAAAGCAGAGTCTCCATTGCATTAGTCTCAAAAAAATGGGCTATAGCAAATTTGAGGCGACCCAATAGTTTTCTTTATTTTTCTTTTTCATTTCCAAAAGAATAGTTTTCCCTAAGATCCTTCAAGCCCATAAACCATTTGTGTCACCAATATTGGGTCTCAATCTTAAAAGTTAAAATGAAGACAAAACAACAACAAAAAATTACTCACTTTTTCAAAAACATTGATTAACTTTTCTCTAAAACCCTTGGTAGAAGAAAAAAAAATAATTAAGGTTTTAGAAGATATAACCAAGGGTTTTAGAGAAAAGTTAATCAGTGGTTATATGTACTTTGCATCAATCAAATTAGTCTCATTTTATTATTTTTTTATACATACTTTTTAGTTCGTATAATGCAAAGCACATATAACCACAGAAAATAATAATCGTTTTACACTTGGTAGAAGAAAAAAAAATAATTAAGGTTTTAGAAGATATAACCAAGTGTAAAACGATTATTATTTTCTGTGGTTATATGTACTTTGCATCAATCAAATTAGTCTCATTTTATTATTTTTTTATACATACTTTTTAGTTTGTATAGGCTGCTATTACGATTTTCTGTTTTTTTTTTTTTAAGAATGATTTTTTCTTCGTTGCATTTTCTTACTTTTTTTCTCGTTTATGTAGGAAAACAATGACACTTGTCTAGCTTTAGTACATATCCACGTGTAATTTATTGATCTTTGACTTTGACTTGGCAATAGAGATGCTAATAGTACGGAAGGTCATGACTCATGAGACACGAACCAATGATCGCTTCTTCTTCTTCTTCTCCAATTTCCCAATTGTCTCTTCTCTCAAGCTCTCAACAATGGCGACGGAGCTTAACCCTAAGAACTTCCCTGTTCTCTCTTACGTCTTGGATCGTCTCCCTTCCTTCACCGCCAAATCCTCTTCCTCTTCCGATGTCGACCCACCACCATCCAAATCCGATCCTTCTTCATCATCAAACCACTCTATCGAGATCGTGACTCAGATGCCTCACTTGGCTCATCCTGATGTTCTTGCCTCCATGACTAACGCTATCGCCGACGTTGCTCAGACCCGATCCGTTCTTCGAACCCTAGGACCTAGACCTGATCACGAAACCGTCGACAAAGCTCGTGCCAGGCTCCGTGAGATCGACGCGTCTTTGTCGGAATCTTTCGAAGAGATCGCTCTCTCTCCGAACGATATTGACGTGGCGGAGAAGGAACAGAAGAGGAGAGAAGCTGTGGATCAAGAGAAGACTTGGTATAACTCGATCCTTAAGCTTAACGAGCTTCATGAATCTTATGAGAAGCTTTTGAAAGAAGCAGAGGAGAGACTCGTGAGGATCTATGAGTCCGCCGAGAAGAATGCGGCGGCGGTGGCGGAGGAGGAAGCTGCGGTGGTTGAAGTTAATGAAGAGGTTGTGAGTATACTGCAACAAGCTGCGGAGAATCCATTGGACCGAGTTGATTTGTCTGGTCGGAAATTGAAATTGCTTCCTGAAGCATTTGGAAAGATTCAAGGTCTCCTTGTTCTTAATCTCTATAACAATCAGCTTGAGGTCAGTTTCGAAATCCCTAATAGTCAAATTCATAATCTTTGATCAAAGCTGTTAGAGTTCTGATATGTTTATGAGTCAAAGATGTAAACTTTGCTCTGGATTTGGAGTCTTTAGGGTAAATTCTTTGACATTTGGATAGGTGCTTGTGGTGATGTCTAGATTAAGATAGATTCAAAAGTGTATGTTGTTGATGTATTCTTAATGAGTTGATGTAAACTTTACTTTGGATTTGGAGTCTTTTAGTACATCATAGAGGCAAATTCTTATTAGGTGTTGGAATTGGATCGGTTCTTGTGGTGATGTCTAGATTTAGATAGATTTAAAAGTTTATGTTGCTTGTC
Organism: Arabidopsis lyrata subsp. lyrata; assembly: GCF_000004255.2. Taxonomy (NCBI): domain Eukaryota; kingdom Viridiplantae; phylum Streptophyta; class Magnoliopsida; order Brassicales; family Brassicaceae; genus Arabidopsis; species Arabidopsis lyrata. Next base: position 2,162,250 of record NW_003302550.1, on the reverse strand, counting down.
TTGATCAAAGGCTATGTTTGTAACAGGCTATTCCTGATTCAATTGCGGGATTGCAAAACCTTCTCGAACTCGATGTTTCCACGAATTTTTTAGAGACATTACCCGACTCGATCGGTTTATTGTCAAAGTTGAAGATTTTGAATGTCTCTTGTAACAAACTCACAACTTTACCAGATTCCATCTGCCATTGTGGGTAAGTGTTTATCTTCAAACTTTGATTCTTCTCCTCTGTTTTATTGCTCTCTGTTTTTTTTTCTTACCTTTTTTTTTTTTGATTTAAAGATCACTGGTTGTCTTGGATGCGAGCTACAACAATCTCACCTACTTACCAACAAACATTGGATTCGAGCTAGTGAAAGTAGAGAAACTCTTGATCCATCTCAACAAAATCAGATCATTACCAACTTCCATTGGTGAAATGAGATCCTTACGCTACCTCGATGCACACTTCAACGAACTCAACGGTCTCCCAAATTCTTTCGGGCTGCTCACGAACCTCGAGTACCTTAACCTGAGCAGTAACTTCAGCGATCTCCAAGATCTACCTGCTTCATTTGGCGATCTCATAAGCCTCCAAGAACTCGACTTGAGCAACAACCAGATCCATTCTCTTCCAGACGCTTTTGGCACGCTCGTGAACCTGACCAAACTGAACTTGGACCAAAACCCGCTCGTGGTCCCGCCTGAGGAAGTCGTGAAACAAGGCGTGGGTGCGGTTAAAATGTATATGGGTAAGAGATGGGTCAGTATGTTGGAAGAGGAAGAGAAGATGGCGAATATGAAGGATGAGATGGATCAGACAAACACCGATTGGCTCACCCGAACCACATCGAAGCTGAAAACGTATGTTACTGAGGTCTCAGAGTATCTTGGCTCGAATTCGCCTAGAGATCCTTACCTTGACCAGCAGCTATGAAATGGCTTTGAGCTTCATTTAAAATTTTCTTGATGATGTCTGAAGAATCAGTTTCCACTCCAAAGTGATCTTCAGTCTTCAGATTTCCTTCCGCTGATGCTTATTGCTCTGTTTCAGTATATAGATTTTTCTCTTTATTTGTTTCTAGTTTTTAATCTTGCTATTCGTATTTTTTTCGTAACATTTCATTTATTTGTTTACTATTTTTTTTTCGTTTTTCTATAAGAATGTATGTTCCTTTAACAGTTTTGAGAGATGGTAACAGAAAGTTTATTTTCAAGATTAGGACTGTATGGAGCTTTATTACAAAAAAATTCTAGGAAATAAAGGATTTTAAATAATTTGTGTTATCTTTGGAAAAAAAAGAAAAAGAAAAGTGTGGTATGCAGTATGCTAAACATATTCCATTATGCGATCACCAGAAATTATCTGTCTATTTGACTGTGAGAGAATCAAATTTCAAAGCAAGTTTGTTTAGGCTTCAAATAGTTGCAAACGACGGATTCAATCAAAGTTTGAATATTAGGCTTACAGTACTATATCAAATATAAAATTAAATTAGATATTATATACGGTGGAAAAAATGCATATTCTAGACAACAACGACAAAGGTATTTGATTTTTATATTCCAAAAAAAAAGGAAAAACAGAAATATCAACATAAACACAGAATCATATAGTTTTAAGAACAAATGAACGTGCAATACACATAGTTTTTTACAAAATAAAAATAAAAACAAATCAATCTATATAGTCTGATCACTTCCTTATATAAAAGATCTATACAAATTTCTACCAAAAAAAAAGATCTATACAAATTATTTTAGCAAGGACTTTTAAAACCATATACTTTTTTTTGCTAAAGATTTTCAAAATCATATCCAATAGCTGAATTTAGCCTTGTAGAAAACGATAGTCTTACAATTAAAATGATAGCAGATTTTCGCCCTCCATTTTGGTAGTGTTTTAAGCTTTGTCAGTTTGTCTAGTCTTAGAACTTTTGCCCAGAAAAAAAGTATAGTCTTAGAATTAAAATACTCCATTGAATATTTGAATTGGGAGATACATTTACACCAAAATGTTCCTATTTAGTATTATTTAGTCATCTCTAAATACTAAATTCGGTTCACATATAACGACTCCCGCTCTGCATGCCACTAATTGATACATCACGATTCATAACAACTTAACAAGTCAAAAGGTCTATTCAATATTTATCAAAAAGGTTTTTTTAATTGCTATATTTAATGTTTAATAAATACTATAATTAGCTATTCGGTGTTTGCATATATATTTTACAAAACTGTTTTCCGTCAGTTAAAACAGAATTTTTTTTCTGGCCAGTTGAATAGTATTAACATACTATGATACTACTAGTTAGAGAATACATAGTTTTAAGAACAAAGTAAATTCAAATAGTAACATAGTGGTTAGAAAAAAAATATTAAAAAAAAAACGAAATAAAAACTTTTCTTTCTTATTTTTTGAAAGCCACTCAAGTTTTTTTCTTCCGGTGGCTTAAGTCCATTTTTTCGGTAATTAATTTGAAATTTAGGCTTTTCTGATTTGTAATGCCCAAAAGCCATATTCATAATTTTTAATTCAACGACAAGATACTTATCAACTAATCAAGAGTCAAGACATAAAACTTTATGCATTCGTGTATTAATTTTATTAATACTATTTTAAAAACTTACCAATATGCTTATAAATTGTAGATTTAGGAAATATTTTATTGCATTACGATTTTAGGAAGCGGATGTCACGAAACTGCCAAAGCCTATGTATCAATCTGTTCGATTCATGATCATTTGGTATTGGATTCAAAATCCAATGCTCCGATCTTTAGAGATTTAGTCCAATTTAACTAAAAGGGAGACTCACAAAAATGCCCCTTTTTTAATACCCCTTTTCAAAAATGCCTCTTTTGGCTGTCCATTTTTTAAAATACCTCTTTTTATGTACAAAATGACTAAATTACCCTTCTTTTAATAAAAGATATCACAAATATATAAGGAAATATAACAAAATTAGGTCCACAAAATACAAAATATTTTTTGGCGGGAAAAGTGATCCCGCAATTTTTCCCGCCAAAACTCTTGTAAAAACTTGTAAAACCTTTAAAATACCTTGTAAAATTTTCCCGTAAAACTTTTTCCCGCCAAAAAATTTTCCCGCCAAAAAATTTTTTCTGCGGGAAAAGTGATTCCGCAATTTTTTTGGCGTTAATTTTTGGCGGGAAAATTTTTCCCGCCAAAAATTTACAAGGTATTTTAAAGGTTTTTTACAAGGTATTTATAAGGTTTTACAATGTATTTTAAAAGGTTTTACAACGTATTTACAAGGTATTTATAAGATATTATAAGATTTTACAAGCTATTTTATAAGGTTTTTACAAGTTATAAGGTTTTACAAGTTTTTTATAAGGTTTTACAAGTTATAAATACCTTATAAAACCTTATAAGTACCTTGTAAAACATTTTAAAATACATTGTAAAACCTTACAAAACACTTGTAAATACTCTGTAAAACCTTTAAAATACCTTGTAAATTTTTCCCGCCAAAAATTTTCCCGTCAAAAATTTTCCCGCCAAAAAAATTTTGCAAAAAAAAATTGCGGAATCACTTTTCCCGCAAAAAAATTTTTTTGGCGGGAAAATTTTTTGGCGGGAAAAATTTTTACGGGAAAATTTTACAAGGTTTTTTAAAGGTTTTTACAAGTGTTTTGGCGGGAAAATTGCGGGATCACTTTTCCCGCCAAAAAATATTTTGTATTTTGTGGACCTAATTTTGTTTCAAATAAGGGTAAAATGGTCATTAAAAATTAAAAGAGGGCAAACTTAAAAATGGACTCTCAAAAGAGGCATTTTTGAAAAGGGGTATTGAAAAAGGAGCATTTTTAACAATTTCTCTAACTAAAATGACATTTACTATTATATATATAAAAACGGGGTGTTAGAATGATCGTAGCTTAGGTCTATGAAGTTTTTGGTATGATTTCAAACAGGTCAATACTCTGCTTTTAGTAAATTTGTTGCACGATTATTTTGTCCAAAAAAAAGATTAAACTAGTCAAATATAATTTGGGAAAAATGCAAATTAAATGCTGAACTTTTTCATTACGTCGTTTTTAATCCCCAACTTTTCCTGAAACGATTTAAATGCTGAACTTTCTTTGATTTTCCATTTAAATGCCAAACTTTGTTTGACTTTGCCATTTAAGACATGACGTTAAGTCGATTAACGGAGTAATTAAACGCTGATTAAATGCCGTTAACAGCTAGATTGAATTAAAACAATGTTGTTTCTAACATACATCAACGAAGTCGTTTTCTCAATTTACAAAACCCAAATTCGATTTCATTTGCCCCAAATCAAAAAATCCCCAAATTCATAACCCTAGAAATTGATTACACTTCGACGGCACACCACGGACTCCGACAACGTTCGATGTTATAGAACTTGAACTCATTATAACAAGTTGAGAGAATCACAAGAATGAATCCAAAAGAGAATGAGTAAATCCCAGAAGAGAATGAAAGAAATCTGAAGCTTTCGATTTCTAGGGTTATGGGTTTGGAGATTTTTCGATTTAGGGCAAATGAGTTTGATTGGGGTTTTGTAAATTCAAAAAACGACGTCTTTATGTGTATTAAAACGGCATCGTTTTAATTTAAGAGGAGCTGTTAACGGTATTTAATCAGCGTTTAATTGTTCCGTTAATCGACTTAACGTCGGGTCTTAAATGGCAAAGTCAAACAAAGTTTGGCATTTAAATGGAAAGTCAAAGAAAGTTTAGCATTTAAATCGTTTCAGGCAAAGTTGGGGATTAAAAACGACGTAATGAAAAAGTTCAGCATTTAATTGACATTTTTCCCAATATAATTTTTAAGAGGGTATCATATTCAATTCGGTTAGAGGTTGATATGGTCATAATTTTTGTTAGCAATATGACAATATTTAGCAAAATGGATGACAAAAATTAGATTGTTGTTATAATGAAACTAAAATGGAAAAATATAGATATTGCACTTAGCATATCTTGATCCCATGTCTTGTGTAGTTGTGTATATATATATATAAACAGACGTAAGCAGAGTGAGAGAGCGTGCAGACACGACAAAACAAAAGGCCTCCCCACGTTCCGGTCGGTTGGTGACAACGACGAATGTCTCTTTTCTAATTTCAATCTCTTTTAAGTTTTCATCAAATCCAAATTTCCCACAGATAGCCTCCCTCTCTTCACTCAGCTTAAATTTCTCCGTTCAAATTTTTTTTTTTTTTCTTTTCTTGCGGATATGAGGAAACTTTGTCCGAATTACAACCTCGAAGACGGGTTAGAGACCGTCCTCGAGGTTCCCATGCCTGAGGAGTTATTTGCTGCGTCCAAGACAAAACCGGGATGGAACCAAATGAAGTCTTACTGGTCAAAACCCACCGCCACTGCAACCGGAACCGCAACAGCCACAAACATGACAAGACTCTTTGGTGGTCGCAACGCGGAGATCCAGCTCCTTCTCGGAGTTGTTGGGGCTCCTTTGATCCCTCTCCCCGTTCAGCCTGAACAACAAAACGATTATGAGAATCCCATTCACAAAGACATCAAAGACCAACCTCTCGTACTTAAATCTTCCTTTTTTTACCGTACATCTTACAAAATTTCATCGCAAAACCAATTAACAATAAATGGATCGGAGTGCTCGATGTATTTTATATTGCGCCATGAATTTCTAAGTTTCATTTGATTTTGCTATAAAACCACAATTTTTACTAGTAAACAAATTTTCTTTGTCAATACAAACGGAACCTAAACGGGAGGAAAAAGCATGTTTGAATTTAATTGTACAAAAATATTAGATGAAAAAAACTAATATATTTTTTGATGAAAATTTACATGTAAATGTGATTGACTTAAAAACAATAGCCATATCTTGAATTCTTGATCGTATATTTTGATATCAGATTCCTAATCCGCTATCAGATATAAGAATGTTTTTTCTTTTGTATTGGAAATCCACAGGAGATGTCGATGGCGCAATACATAGTGAAGCAGTACATAGCAGCGGTAGGAGGTGATCGGGCTTTAAACGCGGTCGAGAGCATGTATGCGATGGGAAAAGTGAGGATGACAGCGTCAGAGTTCTGCACAGGAGAAGGAAGCCTGAACAGCAAGATGGTGAAGGCAAGGAGTATCAAGAGTGGAGGAGGAGAAGTAGGAGGCTTTGTGTTGTGGCAGAAGGGGATAGAGTTATGGTGTCTTGAGCTCGTCGTCTCAGGCTGCAAAATCAGTGCCGGTAGTGACGCCAAAGTCGCTTGGAGACAAACTCCATGGCATCCTTCTCATGCCTCTCGTGGTCCTCCTAGACCATTGCGCCGTTTCCTCCAGGTAATTGTTTGTTTTTTTCTTTTCCATTGTTTATTAATCAAATCGGTTATAACTTTTTAAGGAATCATAATATTTTAGGGGAAATCAATGATATTTTCTAGAGAATATGCAATATTGTAGATAGTCAAATTTTACTGTTTTATTTGCAAAAACTAAGGATGGTTAAAGAAACAAAACCCTAAAACGTTATAGCAAGAAGTTAATTTATGACGGAATTGAGAGAAACGAAAATATTTTTATTCTTTTTGTTAATGCAGTAGAGAGAGGCTAGAGAACTCCTTTTACATAATTAAAAAAAAAAAAAAAAAAAAATCAAAGCAATATAGGTTTATTTTATACATAGAACTATTGGGTTTTGTGAAATGTTTGGAATAATATTATTTGGAAAAATAATAAGGATATTTTTCTTGTGGTTATGCTACATTTCTAGTTTCTACTTGATTCATGAAAAGACAAAGATCCTTAATGTCTCATAAAGCATATGCAACCACTGATCATTATGACACTGGATGATTGAGCTTTTCCACTTGGAGTTCAATAATACATTCTTCCTATATTCCTGATTTTTATGATTCTTAGTAGTTGAAGTTTTCTTTTCCTTGATTGGTGGCAAAAAGATCTTTCAATCATCAAACTTCCTCTTGCTTTTAATTCTTCATCGTTTCTTTGTTTTTCTTTTCCACATTTATTCCTAAAAGAGATTTGTCTAGCTAAACCTACCTTCAACTTTGTCAACGATGGAATTGGTCATCCTATAATATTAATTGTTCGTTGATTAGTTTGGATTTTGATTTGAAAAAATTAACAGCGAATAGAATAACTTTTCTAATGTAAATCTACAAGAGAACCATACACCCATATATATATTTTCATCGTATAATTTGTTGGTTTCCACATAAGTTAAGATAAAACCATTGATTTTCTCAATTAAAATTTTGATATTTTCCAATGTAAACTTATGACTTTTGAGATTTTGATGTGGCCTTAAATAAAGTGTGACGTGTCCCATGGAATTGCGCTCTTATTTTCTCATTTCAAAGTGGAGAAAGTGCTCACAAGTTACCAAAGTTTTTGGAACTTGAAAGTTGGAACCATCTATGGTCCACCCACAACTAACAATAACAACTAAAAAAATATACTTATAAATATACATAGTTGGTTCCCAAATAGATATATTTGTTAACAAAGATATTGCTAATTGATTTTCTCCAAATAGATATTTTTCTTAACAAAGTAGACTTTTGTTCCCATTACCAAATATAGTTATTTAATTTTATTATCACCAAACCAATGACATTTGTTTGTTTTGGGAAAATTTGTAATAATGGTGAATTAAGTTACTTGTCGTTGACTTGTTTCAAGTCTTTTGTGTTTACTTATTTGAAACGAGATGGAATCATTACAATAGTTCTGACATTACTCTCTGAAACAAAATCAAACAGGGTCTTGATCCAAAATCAACGGCTAATCTATTCGCAAGATCGGTATGCATGGGAGAGAAGAAGATAAATGATGAAGACTGTTTCATACTCAAACTCGACGCTGAGCCATCGGCGCTTAAGGCAAGAAGCAGCAGCAATGTTGAGATTATCCGGCACACAGTGTGGGGATGTTTCAGCCAGAGAACAGGTCTTCTGATTCAACTTGAAGACTCTCACCTTCTAAGAATCAAAGCTCAAGACGATAACAGTATATTCTGGGAGACAACAATGGAGTCTTTGATCCAAGATTACAGGACCGTTGATGGCATCCAGGTAGCACACGCTGGTAAAAGCTCGGTGTCTCTGTTTCGATTTGGTGAGAACTCGGATAATCACTCGAGGACTCGGATGGAAGAGACTTGGGAGATTGAGGAAATGGATTTTAACATAAAGGGTTTGTCTATGGATTGTTTTTTACCGCCTTCTGATCTCAAAAAGGACGATGATGAAGAAGAAGAAATCGAATGTGGTTTAGCTGCTAATAATGAGAAGCTGCCGATGAAAATCCGAAGCGCTTCTTTGAGGATTAGTTCCTCAAAGATCTTAGCAATTATGGAAGAAGAAGATGAATGAGAGGCCACTGAAGAGACATAAAAGCATGGCCCGAGTTTCGGTTTATGTACATAATTTTTAATCTATTGAAACATGGAAACAGAGGATATTTTCTATTTTTGGTTTTTGGGTTCCTCTGTAAATCACTGAACTCTTGGGATGCAAAATGCAATGCAAGTGATCAGTTCATTCATAATACAATGAGGTAAGAAAAGAGACTTTCACAAGACTGCATTTGCATTAAGCTTTAGAGTGACTAGAGCTATATACATTATCCGCAAGACCGCAACCATGAAACACATTTACATTTAGACAGAAATTAAAACCCGCAAATCGCATTATGCGCTCTTCTAGGTCTTGGTCTTCATCTCTAAACTTACATTAAACTTAATAGTGGAAAAAAGGCATTGGTACAAGAGTGAAGTACCTTTCCGAGAGATCTCTAATGGCTTTGACCCTTTTCATTTCTCTCTTATGGAGAGTTGAGGCATTACTTGTATTGTTATGTAGAGGGAACATTGAAGTGGAAGAGCCATGAGATCACAAATGCAAAGACCATACAAGCTAAAAGGAAATTCAAGAACCGGTGTCCTTGCCAGAAGCTTCTAGCTTCCGCCAATCGCGGACCAGATGTTCTCAGAGTTAGATTCTCTACACCATTTGCTTCATTCCGGCTTTCCTCAGTCTCCACCTCAACACTTCCAACAACATTACCCGCAATCGACCCACATACTTCACAGATTCTGCACAGCAAAACCAAATCAAGAACCTCATCACAAAGCAAAAAAAAAAAAAAAACCTAAGCTTCGTGTCTTTAAACTGATAACAAATGGCCTCAAAACTAAAACTTATCAAACAGACAGTGAAACGAAAGCTGTTCAAAAGTGACAGTAACCTAAAGAAAGTAAAAAACTTTCCTACATCAATGGAAATGTTAGCCATTAAGCCTTTCCTAAACTATCTTAAAGCTTAGGATTTTATGTCCTCCTAGTGGAAGTAACCAAACCATCATTCTCAAGAAAGGTGTCTCTGAAATTTGGGGACTTTGAACTTACTTGTTTCCTTTGATCTTGAACCAAGTCTCAGCACAGTGCTTATGAGCAGCAGCAAGATCAGCTTTACAAGAACAGCCAAGCTCAATGGGAACACCAGATTCAAGATTCGCAGCATCTAAGCTCATGTGACAAATCCTGCAATCTCTCTCAGATTGCGACAAATGTACAACTTTCTCAGGCAATCCAAGCTCCAGATCTACTTCCACCGAACACACCGACGCATTGGATCTCCTCTCCTCATCTTTCACTATCTCTTCCTCATTCTCCACCGCACCGGAGCTCCGACGAAGCTCCCCATCATCTTCAGAGCCATCACCACAGCCACTTGAGCCATGGATTACTTTAACAGCGACAAGGGTCTCAAGATGTGGCTGTACAGATTCCATATTCGTAGAGACCCAGATGACGAATCCTCGTATAAATGAAACTTGTGAAGATGATGATGATCAATGCTTTGAAGCAGCTTGAAGAAGAAAGGAGAGAGAAAGAAAAAAAGAGATTTCTTGTTGAAACGTTAGAGTAAAATTACATGTTTGCCACTGGGTTTTGGACTTAAGTGATTGTCAGATTCTCAGACAAAATTATTTACTCTCTCCTCTCACTTGTTCACCTGGGACACTAGACAGACAGACCCATCTCTAAATCTACTATTTTTGGTCATTACTGTCAATTTAATTTTTGGGATATGAATTCTATCTTCTTTAAGTATATATATCTAACCTAATTGATGACAATTTTACGTTCTAAGTATTTATATAAATTTAAAAGCCTTGGAACTCAACTTGTAATCAGCAAATCTGAGAAAGGATAAAAATGTGTTTCTATAATATTTTGGGTTATTTAAGTAACTTTTAGTCTTCTTTTTTTTTTAATAACAGAAAGCAACTTTATTTTCTTATTTACTACACAAATACTTCTAGTGATTTCATGACTATTTTAGGTTATTCGACATAAATTAATGTAAATTATATTTTTGTGAAGTTATCTCATTATATATAAATTATAAGTTCTAGGAAATGCAATCTCATGATTAACAAAATCGTCATGATCAATTCATCTACTTTCCTAACAATTTTCTACTCAATGTTTATAATCATCTCCCCTGTTTTGATATCTTTGATAGGTTCTGAAACTCTACAACATGATGGAAAAGTAATTCCAATGAAAGGTCCTCTGACAATGGTCGTGATTCATAATAACAATGACTATCTTCTTGGAGTTCATTGTAAATCTAGAGATGATGATCATGGTTTCCATATCCTTAAAAAAGGTGGATTATATGGTTGGATATTTTACGTGAATTTTATGAATTCGACACTCTACTTCTGTGGATTTAGCCAAGGACAAGTAAAAAAAGGTGTATTCGACATTTATAAAGCGGTTAGAGATTCTTCTAGATGTAGAAACTGTACGTGGGAAACAAAGAAAGATGGTATTTATGGATATGGCGAGATTCCTCATAAAACTCCTTTGTTTTACAAGTGGCTAATGTAATATGAAATTGAGTGGTTAAAAACTTATATTTGAATTTAAATGATTCATATGCAAGTTTTTTTGTTATATATATATATATATATATATATATATATATATATATATATATATATAAGTGGTTAAGTAGTATGATGTAAATGAACTTATGTTTATAGTTAGTGTTGATATACATATGTTAGCCATGAGCCATCTCGTTTCCGGTAGATATGGTCAGGCTATGAGTAACCACGAAATTCGCTAGTTTATGCAACTCCAAGAACTGCAGAAAATTCATGAACTGAGCTTGAAAAGCTTTAAAATATGGATCTATCACAAATTAAACATCCATTTTGTAGATATATTACCTATATCAACTTGTTTACGGTGTAGGCTACTAGGCTTAATGCAATATAAGCGTTAGGAATCTTGGGATGACCATGTTCTCCTGGAATTGTGGCATTAAACCTATGTAAGTACAAAAGATCATGTGTTCAAGTATAGTCAAATCTCACAAAGGGATAATAGTCTAAACTCTAAAGCCAAAAAAAAAATGATAAACAAAGCTTCCAACTAAAGGAACTAGCACTTGTAAATAAATATCTCATAAAAAGTCAAGTTATATGAACTTGCGAGATGTGTCTCTCTATAATTCATCTTCACAAGTTGTAACGGCTAATAACATCAAGCCAAAATGCAGATGATCCTACCATTGTTTGACTAAAGACTCAAGCATCGATTCTAAACTATTGTATATAAATAATTTCCCTTTGCTACACCACTAATAAAGCTTTTATTGGTCTTCTACCACTAGACTTAACACACCCACTTGGTCAAAGGTTTGCTAAATTTATTCTTCATCATAATTCTGCCAAACTTGTGCTAATTAGATGAGCTTTTCTGAATATTTTGTATTTTTAGAAAAATTAATGTAAAATCGATTGCCTAACGAATTAATGGATGCTGCTTGACCGATTAACCAAACGCTTTGTTAATTAATTAGATTCGTGGTCGAATTACTTAGTCAATTAAATATGCTTAAAACTGAAATGTTTCGTTAGGTAGGAAATGCCAAGGATTAGTATTTTTTTTTTTGCCAAAGCCAAGGATTAGTATATGAACGTAAATTAGAACTCAGATTCGGTAATAATCAATAACAAGTCAAAGGCTCCTTTCCTTCATTGTTACACATATCCACATTTTGATTTTTCAAGTAACCATTAAAAAAAAAAAAAAAAAAAAAAGTGTAACTAAAATTGGATAATTAAACTTTAAAAATTACAGAAACAGAAAAATAAAAATACATAACGTACTGCTAAAAAAAATGTATTAAACATTTAACTTAAAAAAAAGGAAAGAGAAGTGAGAGAGAGGTGTTGTTGCAGCTTTAGCCCAAAGATCTCTCCTTTTTGCAGAGCTTCTTCTTCTTCTCATCATCGTCTTTCTCCAAAATCCCAGCTTTCTCTTTCCCAGTTTCTTCGTCTCCATCATTTTCGCGTGTTGTAACCTAATCCAATCTTACCCATCGATGGAATAACATCATCAGGACGCGCCAAATTCTGTGTCGGAGGACCGAGAGATCTCCATCTCCTGTCCAGATTCGATTCCCACCAATCCCAATTTCTTGAAATTCGCTAGGGTTTTAGATTAAATCTCATCAGTCATCAGATCGAGTCGACACAGGAAGAAGAAAGCGATGAAGATGGCGACGAATGGCCGGTTTTTCACAATCGGGCTAGTGACGTCATGGTACTCATCGAACATTGGAGTATTGTTGCTGAACAAGTACTTGCTTAGCAATTACGGATTCAAGTACCCGATCTTTCTCACCATGTGTCACATGACGGCTTGTTCGTTACTCAGCTACGTCGCCATTGCTTGGTTAAAGATGGTTCCGATGCAGACGATTCGATCCCGAGTTCAGTTCTTTAAGATCTCAGCTCTAAGTCTCGTTTTTTGTGTGTCGGTGGTCTTTGGTAACATCTCTCTTCGCTTTCTTCCTGTTTCGTTTAACCAAGCCATTGGTGCTACGACGCCGTTTTTCACCGCTGTGTTTGCTTATCTGATGACGCTTAAGAAAGAGGCTTGGTTGACTTACTTCACTCTCGTCCCTGTCGTCACCGGAGTTGTTATTGCCAGTGGGGTAATTTCAACTCTCAACTCTTAAATTTGAATCCTTTATCTATGCACTTTGACGAATTCTTAGAGAGGTTGATATACATGTGAAGCAGTAGCATGAATTAGAGCTAAATCTGGTTTATTTCGATTCATATGTTGCCATCATAGGTATAGTTTAGAGCAAGGAACTAGATATTATGAGCTGAATATGGTTGATTCAGTTTCATTTAATGATATTAGCTTTTATCTTTGGAACAAGCTCAGACATTGTTGAATTATGTTTCACATTAGAAAAGATTTGGCATTCTTCTGTGCTCGTATTCGCTTAGTTTTGTGTTTCCCTCATCCTTTCTTAACCATGTTGCTAAAAAAAGTTCGTGTAACGGAGATGTTGTTCTGTTTCTGTGTTTGCTCCTTTGGAATCTTCTTTATTTCAGTGAGAGCCTCGTTTACATTTATTATCTGTGTTTGATTCTTTGTTTGATATTCTTTAATTTCTGGGTGTTTTCAGGGTGAGCCAAGCTTTCACCTGTTTGGATTCCTTATGTGCATTGCAGCCACAGCTGCGAGAGCACTTAAATCTGTGCTTCAAGGAATTTTGCTTTCTTCTGAAGGGTAAGAAATGGCTGGTATTGCTCAGTGGCCTTTGTTAGAGGTCTATATATCAATAGTTCAAGTATGTTTATGAGTATTGCTGAAAAGATTATAAATTGAATTGAAGGGAAAAGCTGAACTCCATGAATCTCCTCCTTTACATGGCTCCAATAGCTGTCGTGTTCCTTCTGCCTGCTACTCTTATCATGGAGAAAAATGTTGTCGGCATTACAATTGCTCTTGCAAGAGATGATTTCAGAATCGTTTGGTATCTTCTTTTCAATTCAGCGCTCGCCTATTTCGTCAACTTGACAAATTTCTTAGTCACGAAACACACTAGCGCCCTGACTTTACAGGTGACTACAATTCACACTCTTTTTACATTATTAGTGGCATCCTTGTTTATGGTAGAAAAAATGATATGGGTTTTGGTTGGAGTTGGAACAAAGTTAGTCCAAGGAAGTGTAGAACTAGTGAGAATTGATTATCTGATTGGTCCTCCTGTTAGTGAGATCCTGTCATGTTTCTTGGATGTTGAGTTGGGTTTGCTTTTTTATGTGTATGATAATGATTTATGTTCCCTGCGTTTCAAAACGAAATTTTGAGATGTTATTCACATAAACTTATAAAACCCGATTTTTGGATTGCTCTGTGACAGGTGCTAGGAAACGCCAAAGGAGCAGTAGCGGTGGTGGTCTCTATTCTAATCTTCAAGAACCCGGTTTCAGTGACCGGAATGCTGGGTTACTCCCTCACCGTCTGTGGAGTTATCCTCTACAGCGAAGCCAAGAAACGAAGCAAATGAGAACACCGAACACATACCAAGCTTCTTCTTCTTCTTCCTCCCTATATATATGTTTTATATTTTCTCCCTTATGGATACACAGGCAAGTAGTCTCTTTTGCTGTTACCAAAATCGTACACAGCATAACTGACTCTTGTCTTAATGAAAAGCTGGGCCAAAAGCATGGAATTTTTTGGCAGAAACACGAGAAGCAAAGCCACACAAAGATTGATTACCAAAGGCAAGAATTTAGAGAACTTCCTCCTATGAATAAGTAACCTTTTTTTGATTTTGTTCTTTCTCGGATTCTCTTGCCTTTCCTGCTAGGTTGTTTGTTAAAATAGCTTTTGTTTCTTCGATTCTTTACATTTTAGTTTTGTGATGTCAACATTTACAACAACACCGATTGATTAATTAATCGAAAGAGAGAAAGTTCCTTATCGTCTTCTTCCTATAACCCATTTTTCAATGTTATTCTTTGAGAATTCAATTCAATGTTATGCTATCTCAAGGTTCCTGAGTTGTTCAGATCACATAGCTGTGTAGTGGCAGAGCAGAGCAGAGAATCAGAATTGGAAGTGATAACAGTTTTGCAGAAGAAAGATCTAAAAGAGAGAAAGGAGACAAAGAGAGTTATTTTTACTTATGAAGAAGACACAGTCTTGTCTTTGTCTATAGTCTCTGTCTTGTCAAATCACTCGCTTCATTTTCTTTATCTGGTAACGGCAGCCATTATCATATCAAGCCGTAGATCCGGAATCACTGCAGCATATCTCACTTTCATGATCTAATCCACACATTACCAAGTAGGCAGGCCAATCCAAATATATGTTGTAAGGGTGTTTTTAAACCTCCTAGCTAAAACATGAATTCTTCGAAACATGAGTGTGATGGAGAAAACTCCACGTAGTCTTGGTACCAGAACTTGTAATGTGACAATAACTCTCTCGACAAGGGAAAAAAAGGCAGAAGTAAAACTCAGGAGATAGAGAGAGGAAAAAGCCAAGATGGGGTCGGAGAGAGATATGTGAATGGAAAGGAACGAGAAAAAGGGAAGAGATGTTGGAGTAAATTGTTTATATAAAATGCTTATTACAAGTCAGACAAAAAAGCTGAAAAGAAACCAAAAAAAGGCTTGAATAAGCTTGGAGACTGTGACAGTTGAGTTTTGAGTGTCTAAACTCTTTCAAGTACTCGAGTGGGCTTTTCACGAAGAAGAAGCAGGAACTGCGAAAAGGAATAGAGATTGAAAAAGGGAGGACGATAAATGATGAGGACCATTATTTATACACAACACACGTATCAATGCTTTTATCCTTAAGTACTCTCATTCTATAAACCAATGGATTCACTTGAGACTTTCCTTTTCTTTTTTTTTTCCTTGAGACTTTCCTCATGCAAGCATTATTCTTATTCACATTTTGATTATGTTTTCGAATTTTGGAGGATATAAAACAAAATTTTATCATGTCTAATTATTGTCTGAAAACATCTCTAGTCTAATTAGTAACTATGGATTATTTGAGGAAACATAGCTGTTTTCGGAGAATCTATGTGGCCAAGCTCTAATGTGGTTCACCCAATTAGAGCCGGGTCCGATCAGCAATTTCGACGAACTATCAGCCGTGTTCTTAAAGCAATACTCTATCCTTATGGATAAAAGCGTTTCGGATGCCGATCTTTGGAACTTAACGCAAGGATCTAATGAGTCACTTCGAGTTTTCATCACCAAATTCAAAGGAGTGCTGTCAAAGCTCCCAAGAATCTCACAGCAATCAGCTTTATCTGCCCTACGAAAAGGATTGCGACATGATTCAAGGTTTAAAAAAGACTTAATACTTCATAAACCAGACACAATTCAGGATGCACTCTTCCGCGCAAACAACTGGATGGAGGTAGAAGACGAAAAAGAAAGTTTTGCCAAACGGAATAAACAAGAAAAGCCGGCAATCACCGTCCCTACCAAGAAGTTCGAGCCTAGGGAGAGCAAAGGACCAAGGAAGTTTGGGTCGCAACCCTTCAACAATACCGTCGGAAAGCAATTCCAAGGGAAAGG
>NW_003302550.1:1929016-2145738 GCF_000004255.2 Arabidopsis lyrata subsp. lyrata | reverse complement strand
ATAGCTGCAGTGGGATAATTAATTTTTTTTTAACTTTAACTTGTCAGATTAACATATCTTGCATATCTAGTGACTCTGGAGCTCTAACTCTGCTAATTTCAAAGATTCTATTGTGGGCCACTTTTTCTTGAAATTTGTTTTTTATACTAATTTCTTAATTTCTTTAATAAACTACTGTATGTCACTAGAACTCTATGTTTCCTCAAATAATCCATAGTTACTAATTAGACTAGAGATGTTTTCAGACAATAATTAGACATGACAATAATACAGAGTCTGTTTAGAAATCATTTATTTCTTTCTTTCCCAAGAGTTGATATGCCCATATTCTTATGGAACTCCATTCTCCAATTCTCCAATTCTCCTAGACAGGGATAATGGTACAACTGAAATCTTATTTTTATATGTAATACTGTAGTAATTTTTTTGTCATAATAAATAATTTTTAAACAACTAATGGTAAAAATTAGTTGTAAGAGAAAAAAATCATGGTATTGCTTTTGGTACATATAATTCATGTTGCTTATGTGATTGACAACAATCAAAGCAGTATAGAAATGTATTAAGTTATCAATCGAACTTGTAATGTAAAGAATACAAATGTAAGAAAGGACTTTACAAATTTAAGCATTTGGAATTGGGTTCTTTTGCATTTGGTTTAATACAACCGAACTTTTAAATATATACACGCAATAATTCGGAGGAGAATAGTAAGGTTATGCAGATGAAATCATGGCAATGGCTAGTAGACAAAATAAATTCGTTGTTATTCTATGAAAATGTCATTATCTATGGTTAGTAATAAGATGGACTATACATAACATGAGAGATAACACAGGCAAAGGCCACATGGAATGTTCTCCTTTATGTGTCCATGCTGGTGAGATTTTAATTATTTATCTCTGTTAACAATTTTCTCTCGACATGTAATTAACAAACCGCAACTTATTCAACCATTTCATTTTCTCTGATAGTAAGTCCAAACAAAACAATATAAAATGTAAATGACAACAAAAAGTACTGTTTTAGATAACATTAAGTAAGTATCTCAATGTGACATATCCTTTTGCCTCTATATCATGATTTTCCTCTTTTGTGGAACTCATGCATAGTTTGTCAAACAACATGAAATTGAATTTTGATGGTGACTTGTGATGATAATACCACAAAACACTAGCCTATATATATCATGCAAACTTATAAACAATTAAATTGGAGTTTTTCTTATGATTTGATTTTTTTTTTGCTTTTAGTTAAAATTTTCTAAACCGCACTTTAATTTTTATCTGATTTCTATTTAACAATCCACAATATGTTTACTAAATAAAAGTAGATATTCATTGTTCTATCAATAAAACGAAACTAGTATTTGATTGAATTTTTTTTTATGATTTTTTTTTATTTGATAACTCAGGGTCTAGAACTAATCACCGGGGAGAAGGTTTTTTTCTTTTAGATTTTTTTTTATGATTTTGATTCATCACTACACCAAAAAAAAAAAAAAAAAACTACTACTACACCGATTTCTCTAAATGTATAAACCAAACTTGTTCTACTTTATTTTTGCATGTACTACGTGTGCTTGCTTCTACAATCGTTTTTTTTTCTTCTTCTTTTTCTCAACATCTAGTTAATAAGGGAGTGGGCAACACAAGTGGTTGTTACGAACAAGGAACAAGATCAGCTGTGAAAAACCACAAAATGGATAATAAAAACAATATAATAATTTTTTTGAGAATGTTGGAAATTGGAAATGATGAGTTGTAAAGTGATGGCAAGAAATATCATTAATTCAAAACATTAAAGTAGTCAATGAAATACAATACCATCATCTTATTAATTGTATACCAAATTGGTTTTATCAATCAACAATGACTTTGAAAGTAAATGATCTTCTGCTACATACTTATTCCGGAAATGACTTCTCTCTAGTTGCACAATATGACTTCTTTGCCTTCATCATATCAAAAACACAATACTCTAGGCCTGGGCTTTCGGTTATCCGTTCGGTTATCGGTTGGGTCCATTCGGTTTTCGGTTCTTTCGGTTCTAAAATTTAGTATCCATTCGGATATTTTGAAATTTCGGTTTGGTTTCGGTTTGGTTCCGGTTCTTTCGTTTTTAAAATTTAGTATCCATTCGGTTATTTTGCTTAGGATATTTTCGGATATTTCGGTTATTTTTGAGTATTTTCGAATATTTTTGGATATTTTTCGGTTATTTTTGAATATTTTTACTATTTTTTATAGATTTTTCAAATATTTTTGATTATTTGGTCTATAAATAACTAATTATTTCAAAAATATAATTGTATTTCGGGTATTTCGGTTACCCGAAATATTTCGGTTCGGTACCGATTCGGTTACGGTTATTTCGGTTATCAAATTTAGTATCCATTCGGTTATTTTCAAATTTTCGGTTCGGTTCGGTTCAGTTTTTTTTGCTTCGGTTTTGGTTCGGTACATTCGGTTCGGTTTAAAAGCCCAGCCCTACAATACTCCATACATATAGAAAAGGGTAAAGTAACAATGTAAAAGTAATTTTAAATCGCGTCTTCCCAAAGTCTCATTGAAAGAGATGTACTATCGTCTTCCAAAATCACGAGTTATTTGGACATTTCTTGGTTTTTACATAAAGATACGGCTAGTGTTATTACTTGGAAAGTTTTTGAAAGTATGGAACATATCGAGATAATCAAATTGTGTATAACGTTTCATGTGATTAAATTGATGTATATACAAACAATCATAGAGGTATGTGGATGGATCATGAGTTGTGTCAGAGCATTGTCTTATGTCAAATTTTGAATTTTGGAACCTTCTTTTGAGGACCCAAAACTAAAAATGCTATAAAGTTTAAAGAGTATAGTCCATTTAACCATTACTATATTCACAATCGTTGATTATTCTATATAAAGAGTACTAAAACTCATTAATAATGTCTTGCAAGCACATAATGTTCAGTGTTATGAGTTCAATGTATAAAAAAGACAAACATGAGTCATTTCTTTTTATTTTAAACTTAGTTATCAGATCCCCAATACTCGCCCTTTATTACACCAAGAAAGACATTAATTTTTTAAAAACTCAAACCTTTCACTTTCCTTAATATTTCCTCAAAAATTAAAATACAAAAAGAAATCATTTGTGCTTCCTCGCACTCGTGCATCTCTATTAACTCCAAAAAATTCGCATTTCAAAAAACAAAATAAAAAAAACAACACTACTAATTTTTATCCCTACCTGCCATTGTTGCATTCCTCGAATAAATTAAATTAATTTGGGCTAAATGTTATAGAACAAAACTAAACCGGCCAAAACTGTTATAATACATAACTTAAAAGGACCAAAAATATAAATTTTAAACAATGCTGGAAGCGGAGGCACGGTGGGACCAAGCGAGCCACCTCGAAATCACCGCCGTGGCTTGTCGTTGTCTTGGCTCTCCTCCCCATCTCCTCCGTCTCTCAATTCCCGTTAACTCCGACACACTTCTCCCGTTAATTACATCTCTGCCACCCTCCGCCGCAGCTAATTTCCGGCAATCACTTAGTATCATCTCCGATCGTAAGTACAAAAGATCCGCCGGCCTAACCTCGCTCCACCTCTGATCATCTCGATTCCCGCCGGCGATTATTATCCGGTGCTCAAATCTCCCTTCCATACTCTCCTGATTCGGAATCAACAACAATCCGTCTTTTCTCTGTAAACGATCCAAGCAATTAACGGCGACAGATTCCGATTTTTCCTCGCCGGCGTCGTTAACTTTCAGAGAGCTATCGAGTGATCTCCGAAACGACATCGGATTCGATTTAGACGACGACGATGTTCTAATCTCGTTGAGTCGACTCGCTCGTTCACCAGCCGATGAATGACGACCGGATATTCGACTAACCGGAACAAACCGGGTTAAACCGGGAGGATTACTAATACTGTTTGATTCTTCTTTAGAGAAACGGAGCTCGAACCAGGAGTTACAATCACCGATCAAGAGTATATCTTCCGGGTCAACCCGGTAACGGCAAAGCGGGCAAGTGGAGTGAGCGTCGAGCCACGTGTCAACACATTCCACGTGGAAGGCGTGTTTACATTTCGGCAATAACCTCAGAACTTCCGCCGGTTCGAACCGAGCGAGACACACGGCGCACTCTAAACCATCCTTGTGACCGCTCAATGCACCAAACCGGAAAACCGGTAAAGATTCAATCACGGACCGGTCTATACCGGAATTTTTTCTTCCTCCTCCTACTCCTCCACCGTTGTAATATCCTCCTCCGTATCTAGAGATTGCGAAACGCTGCGGGTGGTTTACGTAAACGGTTCCGCTTCGTCGTTTACAGTGTTTGACGTAGAGGAGAAGTAAGAAAGTGATAGAGAAAAACGCGGTGAGTACGGCGATAACGACGGCGATTCCCGGCATGAAAGAGGAAGTGAAGGTATGCCGTGGAGGTGGAAAAGGCGGAGGAAGTGGCGGTGGAGTATCTGAGTTTGTTATAACAACCGCCGTGTGATTGTCTGCGAGTGAGACATTGAGGAAGAGAGAGATAATAGAGAACAGAACTAGCGAGGAAGAAGAAGACATGTCTAAAGGCTTCTAGTTCAAAGAGAAGGTCTTTCGACTTAAAAATAGTTTTTATTTTATTTTATTTTTATTTTTGAAGTGCCTGAAAATAAGGGAGACACTTTTGTGAGTGTGAGATAGAGAGAGAGGGGTTTATAAAAGGGAAAGAAAACAAAGTGAATAAGGACAAAGAGGATGCATTAAAAACATGACTCCCTTCTTTCATCTTTCATGCCTTAAATTCATTTTTAGGAACTAACCAACATTTTTTTTAGTATCTTATTTTTAATAATTGAATTTATTAATGGAAATTAATATATAGGGACACAAATCAATGATGTTATTTAATTCATGTATAGGGCTAGTTGTTTACTAGGGAGGTTGATTTCATGCAGTACATTTGCAGCAACTGCATGTTTTAATTAGCTACTTTTAGTTCTAATTGAGATCAAAATGTCAGAGAGGTTATGGAAAGTTGAACAGTTTCATATGTATATATAATTTCATTGACTACTGCAATTTTTTTGGAATTTTCGCACAAAATTATAAACTCTGATCCTAAACAAATTATCACACAGTCGATGAGAGCCTCGACTAGAATCAAAGTCATCAATTCATGTCTTTTAGTTTCTTTTTCTCCAGTGATTATTGATTGTTGAGTTCCATTTTTAATTTGGACTTAAATCGTTGCAAATATTTGTCAAATTGTGAAGCCCCAAAGCTTATGAAGCTTACTAGTTCCTAAAAATTTAGTTAACATAGCAACATGGTATTTCATGTGTTGATATCTTATTAACTTCAACTAGTCATGTGTATATTGCTTTCTCACGATGCACTAACGGTTTAGAGAGTGCAATCACATTTTAACCGTTCATACAAACCAACATTTTTTGTGTGTAGAATCTCAACTTTTCAGTCACACTTCCAAGCCATATGTGTAATGTGTTCCTAAATTCTTTTGCTAAAATCATGTGTTATACTAGTGGCAATGCTCACGCTAGAGACGCTACTCATTGCCAAAAAATGATCTTGACAATTTACTGTGTATATATATACACAGTAAATTGTCTTACAAATAATAGGAACAAAACACACTCTCGTCGCTCGAAACTGAATGAGAAACCGTATGTTCTCATATTTCTCTTTCGTCATTTGCTCTCTTCTATATGAGATCATTCCAAGCATAATGAGGTAATAATCGGATCTTTAACTTTTAAGTAAGAAATTTGGTTAATTAGCCAGCATAAACATTCAACAATATTTCTTTATCAAACAAATAAAATAAAAATTCAACAGTAATTTCTTAAACTTGCACAAAAAACATGTGTAGGTTTCTTTTCTAATTTAAAGGAAAACCCAGCGGCTACCACCAAAGACTACGAGAGCTTTTAGAACAAGTGTATCTCACCACTTTCTATCCAACCAAGCTAAAAGACTAAATATAGTCTTAAAAACTTTGTCGTAATCAAATCCATAATCTACTATAGGTTATCTATTATAAAATGTCAAATTAATAGTAATATTCATAGAAAATAGAAAGTCGATATCAGAAATTCAGAATAAGCAAAAGAAATAAATAAAAGAACTAGTAGAAAGCAGTTTGTTCCCTAGTGACGACTTGGGAGCTGGAGCTAGCTATTTTCTGTACCATTATTTCTAAAATTTTGGACTAATTTTCATTATTTTTGTATCTGGATTTATACGTTACGGCCCATTTAAAGCAAATGTTATTTATTATTTGGTCGGCACCACTTAAAGCAAATCTTATTGCTAGTATTCATTTTTGTATATCTATACTCATCAATGATGCCGATAGTCACCTAAATACATTTGATTGGAACAATAATCACCTTTTCGATAACCTATATTCAATTCTTCTCTATAAAATCAGCTATAAAAATGTTTTGATAAAGCACAAATCATCTCCTACCAAAAAAAAAAAAAGAAAGAAAGCAAAAATCATCTAAATCGAGCAAACATTAAACAAAACCAGGACCGGACCCAACACAAACTAGTCTCACATCCTCTTAACCAATCAGAGTATCTCTTCAAAGGAGAAACAAATAGATTAAAAGAGGCAAGATCGGCATTGGGCCAGGACCCATGACCAAATAGTACGGCCCAGCCAATAATTCTATGAAAAGCCTTGCGAACTCCGTACAGTGCGGCGCAAACGCAGAAAAGCAGAGCAAACGAAGAAAAATCGCGATCGGCTTACACCCGTCACAGAGTGGCCACTCAATCGCTGTCGCGTTTCCATCAGATTCCCGGTAACGTTTTCCGCTTCCCTTATTCTGTTTCCGCAGCTTCCCAATTCCCGCCGGCGAAATCCTAACCTTTACCGTAATTCTTCACTCTTCCGATTAATCGAATTAGGGTTTCGTGCAAATTCCCCATTTTCGTGTTCGGTTACTGGGATTTTCAAGTAGGAGAAGTCTCAGGTCGCAAAGTCATATTTTTCCTTAAACACGTTTCATGTAATTGCGTCTGCGTTCTCTGGTCCAATACCTTGATCTAATTGGCTTCAATATCTAGAATTGTATATGCAAATGTATGACTGTTTATTATATGGATTTTGTTTATTTTCAATTGCTCTGTCTCTCTTTGCTTTTGTTAAAAAAGAGTTCACAATGATAATGGTATCGTTTTTATTGTTAGGAGTTTGGAGAAAAGAAGTGAAAAATGAGGCCAAAAGCTGTGTGGGAGCCTGAATACCACAGAGTGTTTCTTGATTTATGTGTTGAGCAAACGATGTTAGGGAATAAACCCGGGACACATTTTTCGAAAGAAGGTTGGAGAAACATATTGATATCGTTTCAGGAGAAGACTGGCGCGATGTACGATAGAATGCAGCTTAAAAACCATTGGGATACAATGAGCAGGCAGTGGAAAATTTGGCGTAGACTCGTTGAAAGTAGTTATATGAATTGGGATCCTGAGACCAACAGGTTTCGTGCGAGTGATGGTGACTGGGCAAACTATTTACAGGTTACAAATCAAACCATTTTTTAAGATCATTTTGGTGGTTTTAAATGCTAAAATGTGATTGCTTTTTGCCATAGGAGAATCCTGATGCTGGGCAGTATCGATTGAGTGTTCCTCAAGATCTCAAGAAGCTAGAGATTATCTTTGCGGGTTGTAATGTTGAGGTGAAAAATGATGAAGTTTCGGGTGTAAGGAAGAGGCGAAGAAGTTTTTACGAGGAAGAAGATGAAGATAACCAAAGCATGTGTAGTTCATCCAACCCTCAAACAAAAGGGTATTGGTCTCCGTCTACACATAAGCTGTTTCTTGATCTGTTGGTTCAAGAGACTTTAAAAGGAAACAGACCTGACACACATTTTAACAAGGAAGGGTGGAAGACGATTCTTGGGACAATTAATGAAAATACCGGCATTGGTTATACAAGAGCGCAGCTGAAAAACCACTGGGATTGCACTAGGAAAGGTTGGAAGATCTGGTGTCAACTCGTTGGAGCAAGTAGCATGAAATGGGATCCCGAATCTCGTAGTTTTGGTGCGACAGAAGAGGAATGGCGAACCTATATTCGGGTATGATAATGCTAGTTGTCTATCTTTGATCCTTCTCCCAGTGGACTACATTTTGAAAAAGGCGAAAAAAAAACTGATATTTTTCTCTTTGGCTTATCACAGGAAAACCCAAGAGCAGGACAATTCCGCCACAAGGAAGTTCCTCATGCTGATCAACTAGCAATCATCTTTAACGGAGTTATAGAACCTGGAGAGACATACACTCCTCCTTCGCGTTCGCGCAAGGAGCTCATCCACAATCGTTCTGAATCACCACAATGGCGTGACACAACTCCATTATCAAAGCTGCACATAGATGAAGCAGAAACCTCTAGGCTAAATGGTGGTTATGCAGAGTCTCAAGAAGATCGGATAGACAGCGAAAACGCGCAACCATTGGATGATATGAAGTTAATGAGTGAGGGTATGTTGCAGGAAAGTCCAGTATGCGTTGAGATTGAATCGGCAAAGCTGATGTACAGCATTGGAGAATGCATTCAAAGCCTCGACGCAATGAAAGAGGTGGAAGAAGGTAGTGAGCTCTACTTGTTTGCGTTGGATCTGTTTCTAAAGAGAGAGTATAGAGAGATCTTCTTAGAGCTGAAGAAGCCCAGTTTGAGAATCACATGGTTGCAGAGACTTCAAGCTGCTTCACTTTCTATTACATAGGTCCCTTTTGTATTTTGATCTCTGTTTCTGTCTGATTTTATACCCAAAAGAATCTTTCTTTGTTAGTTCTATATATGGATTATGTATAAAACAGAGAGGTAGAGATGATCATGTTGATGAACCTTTTGAATTGGCAAATTCTAAGTTGTTATTATATGCAATCTTCTTCAAGTTTCATCTAGTAAACAAGCTTTAACCATTTTGTTTTAAATCTAATGTAAGGTCATATATCATGTCTTGAAAATTTCTATGCATCATCCATCTTACGAGAGAGCAGAACAAGTTTGGAGCCACCGACAATGGAGTATGTGAAAGGGGCTTTTGAGTGAGAGTTGATTAGAATCTTTTGAATAAAAAAGTAGATAAAGCGAGTGACGACAAAAAACAGTACCCAAAGTGGGCAAGAAAAGGTTTAGTCGCATCCCAATAGTTAGTTAATTTCCCCTTTAAGGTTAAGGGCAAGGACATTAATCTGCTAAAAACTAAAGAAACGCGCCAGGTAGGGGTCGAACCTACGACCTTCTGCTTAGGAAACAGACGCTCTATCCACTGAGCTACAGGCGCTTACATATCCGTTATTGTCAGACCTTTATTAACAACACCATATTTTTCCCTCACTTTTCGTTTTTTATTTCTTTTTTTTTATGGCGGCTTTAATGAAATTTTGTAGAAATATCGTTTTCTCTAGGCCTGGACAAAAAAACCGTACCCGAGTACCCGAACCGAAACCGACCCGAAAAAACCGGTTTGGGGCGGGTACGGGTATTAGCTATTTACCCTATTGGGTCTTGTATTGCCGTACCCGTGGGTATAGGGTAAAACCCGATCCGAACCCGATACCCGAACGGGTACCCGATTACCCGAAATTACATATACTTATACATATAAAACTTTTTATATATGTAATATTTGAATTAAATACATTTATATCTAAATATCCGAGAATAGTTACCAAAAATTAAATGCACTTATATTTAAATATTTAAGACAAAATATATTTATACGCGAGATGCTTGTAAATTTTTTAAATATTTGGACAAAATTCCGGTTATTCGGATAAATTTTCGGGTGAAACTCGGATATTAGAGTAAAATTGCGGATAAAATTCGGATATTAGGATAAAATTTCGGATAAAATTCGGGTATTTGGTAAAATTTTGGGTATTTGGGTATAAAATACCCGAACCCGATGGGTACCCGATTTTTTTGGGTATTTAGCGGTTCTAAAAATCTAAACCCGAACCGACCCGAACCCGATTAGATCCGAACCGAAACCGAACCGATATTTTAGATTTACCCTATTGGGTCCTAAACTCCTCTACCCGAAAGACCCGTACCCGATCGGGTTTTACCCGAACCCGACCCGCATACCCGAATGCCCAGCCCTAGTTTTCTCCTTTCTTTCTTCTTTTTTTTTTTTTTTTTTTTTTTTTTTAACCCTATCGGCTACATAGTGGACTGGTCCACCGTGTTAACGGTTAAGTTCTTACGGGCTACCACTCTGTCTATAACACAAAAAAAGAAGACATAAAGAATAAAGTCTTACATGTTATCTCGAATAACCTTAATTAAGTTACATTTATAACAAATTTGTAGCAATCACATTGTTTTTTAAAGAGAGTGTGAAGTTTTTCTCCTTATCTTATGTGTTTTTTAAGATTAGTTAAGCCTTAGACAAAGCCGACGTATAACACGTAAACTATCATTAAATACGAACAACTTTATGTGTTGTCACTTTTATTTTGAACAATATTAGAGAAAAACTACCTAACAAAAAAAAAAAAAACGATGAATTCTAGTAGTAAAAAATTTTTAATTGAAGTTTATTGTTATTTTTAGAATTCGTGTCATTGTGAAGAATCCTCTTTGGAATAAAATGAAGCCAAGTAGGGGAGTGGAGTGGTTCATTGGCTAAAAATCTACGCTCTCTCTCTCTCTCTCTTTATAATACAAACCACAAATACCTTCTTCTTCTCTCCCTTTGCTTCACCATCTCTCTCTATCTATCTTACTGATTATCTCTCTCTACCATCTGAGTTTTGCCTGTTTTGTTTTACTCTGACGACCCACTTTTGCAGATTCTCAAGGATTCTTCAAAGTCTTAGTCTTTTGTGTTTTTTTTTCCAGATTCCTTCAATATATGCTAAAATCTCTCACTAAATCAGGTTCTTTGATTCCATCATTAAACTATTCGTTAGTTTTTCCCCTTTGGTTCCTATATATCTTTAGATCCTATAAGAAGCTTCAGTCTTTTACTAAACCCACAAACTAAACTTCAAAGCTTCCAAAAATTAGAGGAAAAAAATATTATTTACTTTATAGGTGAAACTTTTCTCTCGTAGCCTTTACCCGATGGAAACTCTGCATCCACTACTCTCACATGTGCCAACCTCTGGCCACCGTTTTGTAGTTCAAGAGATGATGTGCTTGCAAAGCTCGAGCTGGACTAAAGAAGAGAACAAGAAGTTTGAGCGAGCTCTCGCGGTCTACGCTGATGACACGCCTGACCGCTGGTTCAAAGTTGCTGCTATGATCCCTGGAAAGACCATATCAGATGTCATGAGGCAATACTCTAAACTCGAAGAAGACCTCTTCGATATCGAAGCAGGACTTGTCCCGATCCCGGGTTACCATTCAGCTACTCCCTGTGGATTTGATCAGGTTGTGAGTCCGCGTGACTTTGATGCGTATCGCAAACTACCTAATGGAGCCAGAGGATTTGATCAAGACCGTAGAAAAGGAGTCCCATGGACAGAGGAAGAACACAGGTGAAGAAACTCTTCGATCTCCATGATCCTTGAGTTACACAAGTCACTCTTCTTTGGTTTCTTGAGTTGCAAGGTAGTCCTCTGTTTTCTTGGTGTGCTGATACTTTGTTTGATTGTTTTCTGCAGGAGATTCTTGTTAGGGCTTCTCAAGTACGGGAAAGGAGATTGGAGAAACATATCGAGGAACTTTGTGGGATCAAAAACACCAACTCAGGTAGCAAGCCATGCCCAAAAGTACTACCAGAGACAGCTTTCCGGTGCGAAAGACAAACGCCGGCCTAGCATTCACGACATCACCACCGTCAATCTTCTCAACGCAAATCTTAGCCGTCCATCTTCTGATAACGGTTGCTTAGTCTCACATCAGGCCGAGCCAAAACTAGGGTTCACCGACAGGGATAATGCAGAGGAGGGAGTGAAGTTTCTTGGTCAAAATCTTTCCTCGGTCTTCTCTTCCTACGATCCTGCCGTTAAGTTCGCAGGAGCAAATCTTTACGGTGAAGGAGGTTACTGTATCACAAGATCCTGAAAAGAGAAAATGTTGAATTTTGAAACTATAATTATCGCAACGAAACCAGAATTATGTTTTGTGGTTAAACTTAAAAGGCTATGTGAATATGTATGTTTTGTGTTTATGGAATAAACATATATATGGTAGCTAGTATATATGTCCGTGTCTCTTTGCCAAAACGATCGATAATGGTGAAAAGGACCAAGTGCTTCACTTGCAACTTTAACGGTCAGTCATTTTATTTGGAAAATTGTATCTAAACCAAAACATTTGATCAATGATTCAATAGTAGTAGATGAATTAGTATACCACTCACTCATTTACGTTTTTATAATTTTAAAAAAGCAGTATACACAAATACGGTTTTCTAACGTAAAAAAATTATATATAAAGAAACTGTGTTTTAACAAAAAGAATGTATAAAAATTTTATGTAAGAAAAAGGAATAAAAAAGGGAGGGTTGGATGTATTGTATGTGTGTGTATGGGGTGGCAAAGCTGACCACTAACTCGTGAACGGTATATAATTAGAAGCTGAGTCTGCATTCCACTTTCGGCACAAAGAATCACATTCTTTTCACCTATTATTACACCAACCCTTTGCTCCCTCAATTTTGTTAAGTTTATATAAAAATTAAGGGTGTCCTTGGATATATTATTATTCTTGACAAACAAATATAGCAGTTTAGTACAAGTGGAACATTTGTATAGGCACCTGTTTTAAAATTATCTTAAGAAAAAATCTTTCATGTCAGAAGGCAAGATATATGGTTGATAATCTACAACATGATTCAATTCTCCATCTTTCATATGTTTTAGAAGTTATAAAAATATATATGACATCAATAACAAAAAAAAAAATCATAGAAATACGACATTATATCATTTCTTTTGATTTGATGGAGTTAATAAATAAAATGTATGGGACATTCTGTGACTTTAAAATATTTTATTTTATTTTGGTTTTCAAAAAACACCACTATTTCTTAAGAATTTTTTAAACTGATATTTAAAATTAGAAAATGTTTTTTAGTTGTAAAAATTTCTTATGCATTTAGAATTGAGAAAAATGTCGTTAAAATCCTCAACTTATTCAAAACGTTGATTTAAATCCTCAACTCATGACGAAACGAAATAAATATCAAACTTATGTTGACTTTCCAAATAAATATTAAACTTATGTTGACTTTCCAAATAAACACCAAACTTTCATTGACCTGGCCATATTAGGTACGACGTTAAGTGGGTTAATAGATCTCGTTAACGGAGGTAATTTTTTGTTAACATATATGTTAATTGATAATGACATTGTTTCATATAACAACAAAACGACGTCGTTTTGTCGTAAGGATTGAATTAAATCCCTAAAGTCAATCTTAGATCCCCAAATCGAGCAAAATCCATAACCCTAAATAGAGTATGATTTGAAACTCGGGATTGTATTGAACAGTTACGACAAAACAACGTCGTTTTATGTTTAGAAGGAATACTTGTTAGTGTTTTGATCAACAAACGAACTATGTTTTAACAGAGTATGAAGAACAAAACCAAAATGAAAAATAGAGTATGAAGAAACTTGATCTTTATTGATAAGATAAAATGTATTACACACAATGATGTTATTGAGTTTGACTCGATCTACTTATACAACACGAAACAACGTGTACGTACATGTGTTAATCGAAAAGACACAACTTTACGAACAGACACAACTATACGTACGTACATTCGTGACTCTTACGTAAATAACTAACTTATATGAATACGACTTTATGTTATATGACTTAGATGATATTTGATTATAGTTCAACAAGACTGTCATTTTTAATTAGCGGGTCTGTTAACAGAAAATTAATCCCGTTAAAATTGTCTGTTAACTCACTTAACGTCATGTCTAATATGGCCAAATTAATGAAAGTTTAGTGTTTATTTGGAAAGTCAACATAAGTTTAATATTTATTTGGAAAGTCAACATAAGTTTGATATTTATTTCGTTTCGTCGTGAGTTGAGGATTTAAATCAACGTTTTGAATAAGTTGGAGATTTTAATGACATTTTTCCCATTTAGAATTCTACCTAAATGATTTCAAAAACCTTTTGTTGGATTTTTGAAAAGAAGTTAAGTTGGTATTTGAAAAAAGAGCATAAACAATAGTGATTTAGGAAATTACATTGCGTGAACGCATCTTTATAGATACTTACTTTGTGGAAAAAAAAAGAGAACATATAATGAATTACTTTTTTTTTTATAATTTGAAAGCTTCAGTTTTCCAATCAAAACATCTGAAAATAAAAGAAAAAATATTCTGAAGTATTTAACTTTCCGACCATGGCCAAAAGCCTCTCACTTTTTAATCAGGAACAGTGTAATTACGTAATATTAGGCTATGTATCTCCACTTATTTATTTGATTTGAGTAATAGTGATTAGTATATACTATATATAGTCACTTAAAGAAAATTATAACCCTATTTATTTTTTTCATGCAGGAATAAAACCCTAAGATACTACTTAATAATGTAGGTCGGTTGGAGTCGATAAAATTCTAAAACCACCTATGAGGATATATATGACATACATCGATGAACATGAACCATATATATATTTTTAAGTTTTAACGAAAGTGGCATCACACAATTCGATTTGTTATTTTTTCGTGGCTCCACCACTGTGACGATGCCTTTGGATGAAATGAACCCAATGAAAGGTAAATAGTCGTATAACTTATAATATTTTTGGATCATAAAAATGAGAATGTTTGTTTTGACACCATTCTATATATATATGTCTATTTACTAACACTGAGAATGTTGTTTATAGTCAATAAATTAATCACTTTGGTTACTTCGTCACTATGGATTTAGTCACCTCAATGGGATATGCGACCTAACCACTAAACATACTAATATGAAAGTCGTCTTCTTGAATGCTTACGTCACGTCTGCATTGTTACTTTTCGTAGTGCTACGTTACGTTATTTTGATTTTTTTGTATACACAGAAATATATTGATTTGTAATCGTATTTGTTTTTGTTCCTAAGTTTAATTAGCGTATAGTAGTCCTTAACAAGGAGTAACATAATAATACACAATAGAAAAGGACAATGTTCAAAAGACGCAGACTTATTAGAAAAAAAGAAGATGCATTATGTTATGCGTATCAAAGCAGCTTCTTGTTTTCGTTTCTGTCTTTTAGCATCAAATATCCTTTTCACGAACATTACGCCATTTATTAACTTTATTTTTCCCTCATAATCCTTTTTCACTTTACTTTTTCTTGTTGTTGTTTCTTTTCATTATAAAGAAAAGCTCATTAAAAAGTCTAGTCTTCCTTTTTACATCCAAGTAATATGCAAATTATTCAGTTCTGCTAGTAAACAAATTCATAAGTAACACCCTTGTTGTGGTAAATGGCTCTAATCAGAAATTTCATAGTAAGGACAATATGAAGAACATGTCGAATTTGGAAAGGAAAACTAACAACATTCAAATGGGGCTGTATAGTCTGTCACGATGTGACTGTATAACAGAGAATTATATCAAAGCTATAGAAACGAGTAAGCAAAAACACACACATGCTAAATGTGAAAAAATTCTTAAGAATTTCAATAGGATAAGACCCTCTCTGTGGAGATTTCGACACATTGACGTGAAATTTTGTATCTTAAAACCCCTCAAAAGAGGCCTAAGCCTAACGAACTTGAAAGATAAAATGAAAAGACTCTTTGATACATTCTGAATCAGAACAACTGAGAATTCCAACACTCGGAAAGAGAGCCGCTATCAAACTAAACTTGTTCACCCTTCTTTTGGGGGAAGAGAACACACAACAGCTGCCTTCATCGCGGGCAATGATGACTGATTAAGCCACGAGAAAACCTGATCTAGCTGGTGGCAGGTATGGCCACAGGCTTTGAGTCCTCTGCTTTTTCATGTTCCTTGTTCAGCAACTGAAACACAGCATCATCCCAAGATTATGTTCACAATCAAAAGTCAAGGTACTTTCACATCATTGTGTCGTGAGAGAGAGTAAAGATCTAACCTTATTGTTGATCAAGTTGTGGAGTGCAATTACACTCCGAATGAGGGATGAAAGATAGATAACCAGCATCATGTCATTTGTTTTCACTGCACATTATAAATAATGAAGCAGCTTTAAGAAACCAGCCCGATATAATATCAAAAATGATAGCAGAAACTCACCTGAAAAGGCCTTGACCAACTCGTTCACATTCAGGTTAGGAAGCAAATTGAAAACGTCCTATCGATAGAGAATATTTCATTAGATGAGATCCACCAATAACAGAGACAGTGACAAGAAAATTATAAAGAGTACATAGATTGGGACAATGTCATATAGTTTCACCATAATTTTTAGATTTCAGAACACTACATGACAATATAGTAAGTTCTAACCTGTAGATGGTATAAAATCTCATGGTTTAGAGGGAGCTTTCCTTCGATTACAAGGTCAAGGTAACTCCGGATCTCCCGAAGACGTGCATCCAACCCCTTCAAAGCAGTAAGTTTTGCAGTGACCTGATGCAAAATAAAGTAGCGTTATTTATGTCCTCGAGCAGAAACTATCATGTTCATAATATAACCTTGCAAGAACATCAATACAAATCCTACAAGGCACCCATCATGATTTCAACAGACATCTAACGGGATGATAATGAAAAGTTAAAGTATTGTAAAGCAATAACCTCAGTCGCCAGAGTACTGATTGTTGTGTCTTTCACATCCCTGAGCAAATGTTCCACGCCTGTACAAGAACAAAAATGAAGCAGTTAAGTGTCAGAAGACCTTCCTCAGAAGCAATCAAGGACATTTCTTTAGACATCAAACCGAGTTGATGATCAAACCAGCAAAAAAAAATTTTCCCTTTTGGACATACCGATTTCCTCGACTTCATGAGCAGCAATTTCTGTAGATACATGAACGAAAACTTTCTGGCTTTTCTGAGTAGCATTCTGAAGAGACAAAGAAGTGTTTAATCAGCATCTGATTAAACATAAGGATACAACTGTACAAAATTGACAAGATCTGGAAGGGTCTGTATCTTACCTCCTTGACCTCCTCCACTGCATAGTATGCTTTTGTAGGGATTCCAAGTTCTTTAGGCTGGACATCAATAATGACCAGGACTGGATTTGGAACATAGCTGCAGAAGCAGAAGCAAAGCGAAGCTTAATTGGAAATAAAACAGAAGCCACAAAAAAATGTAAAGTGAGAAAGAAAAACGGATTTCTGCCTAAAATAAATCATACTTTAAGAGCCAGAATATCCTCATTCCATCTCCCATGACAACAGAACATAAGATAAAAAGGCCAATAAATTACTGTATGAATAATTAAGCTGGAAACTAACCCATTGAACAAGGCGTGAACATCCAAATCATTCTCTCGAAGTTTAGGGCCTGTGCTGTACCAACCTACAACGTGCTCCTTGGCTGAAAAGCAAATAATTTTTGTTAAAAGCATGGTTTTTTACATTGCCATATACAGTCTAAGCACCAGTTTCCTGAGAAAATACCATTAATTCTCTTGAACATGTGGAACATTGACTCATGGTAGTTGTGATCAAGAAACCAGATGCTTGGGTCTTTGTCATCCTCCTCAAAGGGCACTACAATTCAAGATGCCAAACGAATTCATATGTAAGCAACATCCATCTATTAAAGAGGTTCCTAGTGACAGTGTCCAAAGATAACCACTTGCAAACCTGAATGCATATTAAATCAACCTAAAACTATCTCTTTCTCGATGGGCTCAATTGAATCCAAAACCCTAACAAGAATGTGAGTTAACTGAAGTAAACATCACACAGTACACAGTATTACAAAATAGACTCCAGAAGAGCTCAATTCCGGAACAGAACAGCCACAAAAAAAAAAACCTAAATTGGTGTTATTTTATACATCTGGCTAGAACCCAGATACGAATAACCCCTAGAAAAACGAACAAAAGCACCGAATTCAAGTATAGCAAAGACCTCAACAGAATCTGAGATCTGGGACATAAGAGAACGAGAGGAAAAGGATAATAAAGGCGTACCTGCGTAGCTGTTGGTGACATCAACGATACCACGGGAGCTGCTCCCGAGAAGAACACCGACGACACGCTTGCGTGAATCCTTAGCGACGCGATTGTAATGGTCGACGATACTAAGCAAGACAAGTGGATGAACAACCACTTTCTCGATCGTCCTTGCTGATATCTGTTGCGTCTTAATCACATCCATGTTCGGAGAATCGACCTTCGTTAGCTGAAAGTAATCTGATTTCTCCGGAGAAGATTTGAAAAGAGTGAACTTTCCGATCTGGTTTTTTTTCTTTTCCCGACGGAGCTCGAGTTTGCTTCTTCTCCAGGAAAAATCACTTTGCACTAAATTGCTTCTATTATGGTCATTTTATTTTATTTTCCTATAATGGGCCTCTGTTTTGTTAAGCCCAATATGATGGGCCTGGGATGCCCGTTAAGTGCTTAATCAGCCGATTAATATTAGGATTTAAATTTTTCATTTTGTTAACTATTTTTAAGTAATTTTTCCAACGAGTGTGTGAATATATGAATTGTAGAGGACAAACAATAAAATCATGAAAAACTTGTTGTGGATACTTTCATAAATGTGATAATGATCACTTCAAGTATCGGTGTCTTCTACTTCTTTTTTGGCAATCATCGGGATGTTCATTTCACGGGTAGGCCACAGATCAACCAATAAGTGAGAAGAAGCTTAAGAAAATAAATTGTAACAACGATATAATTAGGGTTAATATTGTTACGAGGGAAATTTGCCAAAATCAAGCCTAGATCTAAATAAATGTGAACATCAAGTCTTTTATTTTTTCGCATCCACTAGAGTCGTTAAACATCAAACCGCTTCATAAAAAGCTTAATTGGAGATCCAACGGCGGATGTTCCATCTCAGCCCCACATGTTGAGAATGTGGAAAACGCCGTCGTATAGGCTTGCTCTCGTGTGTATTCGTTGTGGCTCGCAGCAGTAACGTTTGGTCTCACTCTCTCAACCTTCGATAATGGGAAGAGTTGCAACGTCTCTATTACTTTCTCTTCTACGTTACAAACTTCAAAAATATCTACAAGTAAACCAAATTAAAGCACATACTATTAGACTATTAGTGATAATATATACACTGTAAATATATAATGTGATTAATTAGAAAACAATCTAGAAAGAGATCTTAATTCACCTTTAGGTGGTGATTGATGACGACGACGTAGGTTGTCTCGGTAAGGCCTAGAAAGATCTGTGTCTTGACGATGGTCAAAATCCACGGTGGAGATTCTGCGGCGCTTTTGTCTCTCTCTAGCTTTATGGTTTTGGAACCAATAGAACACGTTCTTGCTCTCAATCTTACCGTAGAAACTTAGCTCCGTAGAGATCTTCTGAATCTGATCCGTGCTCGGTGTTCGTAGCCCCGCCTTGAACAGATCCGTCAGAAGCTTCACTTGCTCCACCGTCGGATTCCACCGTCCACACTTCGTCCCGGCCGTCCCTCCTCCGTTATTGTTATTACATAATCCTCTAGCTTTAATGGTGAATCCTCTCGACGACATTAATAAATTCAAGAACAGAGTTCTTAGTGTTTGCGTTTTAGGGTTTGAATATGTTTATATGATAGGTGTGTTAAGATGGACTTCGTGATGTGAATGGGCCAAGGTTTGAATATATAGATGATTAGATAGTCATGTTTTTTATTTTGAATTTTTGTAGAAAATGTTTTCGATATTATAATAAAAACAAAAAAATAATAATAAGGGGAATAGATTAAGTAATTGTGTCTGTGTTTTGAGTTTTGGGGAATAGATTAAGTAATTGTGTCTGTGTTTTGAGTTTTGTGTCGTTTAACTAGTGTTGTGTAGGATAAAGGTAGAAGAAATCAAACAGAATCAGTGCGTTGTTTATTACGAAATGCATGCTTTTGTTTTGGGATTTGGGAGAGACTGGATTTTTCTGAGACTTGATATATCGTTTTCTTTTATCCCAGTTAGCTAGGGTTATGTGCTACGTATGCATATACATATACG
The DNA here is from genome assembly GCF_000004255.2 of Arabidopsis lyrata subsp. lyrata. Taxonomy (NCBI): domain Eukaryota; kingdom Viridiplantae; phylum Streptophyta; class Magnoliopsida; order Brassicales; family Brassicaceae; genus Arabidopsis; species Arabidopsis lyrata. The sequence goes on along the minus strand of NW_003302550.1, from coordinate 2,125,649 downwards.
TAATTTTATCAGTAATTGTAAACTGATTAATTTGGTTATTGACTAAATGTGGCCATGTGGGATATTGTAGCCTGTGGGCCGGGTTGATTGATGTTTGAATTCTTATGTTGCAAATTTAAGCTAGAGAACATATTAGCGTGTGATCAGACTGTTATCGTATGATAATTCTAAAATTAGCCGCAATTTTTTTTTTTTATAATGATTATGTATTGTGTGAACATATAGAAAAGCTCATGAATTAACGGAATATTTTCCACAAAAGCTGTGACTTGATAAAGTAGTTTGGTCGGCTGGTGGTGATTAGAAAATTAAGTGGAAGACTTTACAAGAAGATTAATAACTAACCATGTATATAAAACTATGTTTCTAATATATAAAATGTATTCAGATTAGGTGTTGTTTAATTATTTTAGTGTTTAAATATTCAAATTAGTATTTGGATATTTAATATATCAATTTTAAAAAATCAGATCCAAATTAATGACCGAACTGGCGAACTCCAACTCGTTTAATATATAAGATTTTTACGTTCTTCTCTAAATCCTTTAAATTATTTTGTTCGATCCGAGCATCAACAAAACATAAATTTACAACCAGTTATGGTAGACTTGGTATAGTATAACGCTACGTAAGTATACTTCCTCATAACAATGTTATCTAAAAATCAATCCAAATGATAGTTGTAGAGTATTTTATTAAGATGTATTTTGGTATGGAGCGATATATGTGTGTCGTTGTGAATAATGTGTACGTGTAATTTACTGGCGATGATTTTGAGGAAGACGTGCACGAGACCTAAGCGAGAACTAAAGATCCAAAGAATAAAATGACAATTAGAATAAAACCAAATATTGTTTTTACAAACAAGAGTCGTTTTGCTACACAACATACTAATGCGTACAACATTATTATGTATTTTATCATCACACTTCACAAATTTAATTGCAAAGTTTTAAGAAAAATAAAAGAAAGCAGATCGATTCGGCCTCAGAGTCAAAGTTTATGTTGGCGTTTTCTACTTGGAATCATCCATACATTAACTAGTAGATAACTCTTTTTGTATTGACTTACATAATATCAATTGGAACAAATTTAAATGTTTTCTTGCCAACAAAATTTTCATTAGACCATTTTTCATCAATGAAATGTTGGGTTAAAAGAGAAAAATCATTTTGTGTTATATGATTCGAACTTTTCTGTTAAAAGACTAATTTTATGAAGTTTTAATATGATTTTTAAACTTAATATAACTTGTGATTTTGAATAATATAAAATGTCAAAAAAATTATATCTTTTACGACATTTGAAAACGTTGGATGCATGATACATATTACATATTATTGGTTTTATTCAGGTATGTTGTATCAAAACAAAATTTTACTTTGGAGCATATATATGAATCATATCCTGTAAAAGAGAACATATCTGTGTAGTAGTCCGATCGAGAGGGAGAGTGTGTTCTTATCCTAGTCAAAAAAGTCGAAGGTGGTCTCACAATTGTAATGCCCACTACTTACATGCAATTATTCCCAATGATGTTCCATGCACCATTAAAGAAATATTTCTAGTTTTTTTATATTAAGGTTATAGTACTGTTTACAATTTATAAGAAATATAAAGCTTCATGCGACATACGTTTTGGCTAGTAGTTCTTGGCAAAGGTTTTTTCTTTTTCTTTTTCCTTGCTCTAACTCCTAGGTCAATGTCGTTTATGTGATCATCAAGAGTTTTTTTTTTTAAAGTTTACCAAATCTTATAAGAAACTAAAATAAATATATATTACTATATGGCAAGCAAATGGTCTTTATTAATTTTGATTTCATATTACTATTACTAAGTTAACATCATGCGTTGTCAAAAATCAAATTATTGTCGTGGCTTTTGTTCAGATTGCATAAGTTCGTCTTATGATTCCAATTGAATAAAAAAAACAGAAACTCTCATCTCTAAATGCGTTCAAGATAAAACGATTGGTAAAGTGAGAGAATCAATATAAAGGATGTGGCAATCCTTAACTCTTGAGCTAGCTTTTGGGTTAAGTTAGGCCACATTCCTAATATGGTATCAGAGCCAAGGTTCAACTTTCTCGAAAGTGGGCTACCATCCGTGGATGTCCAGTCCCACAAACTTCACGCTTCAGATGTCCAGTCCTGAGCGTGAGGGGGGTGTGTTAGAGTCCCACATCGGAAAGAAAAATAAAATCCTTGGGCAATATATATAGTATGAGGCAAACCTCCTCCCTTGAGCTAGCTTTTGGGTTAAGTTAGGCCACATTCCTAATATGGTATCAGAGCCCAAGGTTGGCCCAACAAGCAAATTCCCACACAAAAATGGTTTCCCACCTATGTGGCCCATATAAGTGGCATGTCTTGTTGTATTTCCGAGATGTTGGGCTTGGGCTGTTTCCCGTTGGACCGTTTCCCACCCACATCTCGAGGAGGCCTATTAGAATATCCCACATTGCTTGGGATTAAGATCTTTGGGTAGTATATAAAGGATGTGGCAATCCTTAACTCTTGAGCTAGCTTTTGGGTTAAGTTAGGCCACATTCCTAATAATCAATACATTTCTATTTCAAATTTGAATTCATTGATATATAAACACTCACTTCATAAGTCATAACATTTGATGATTTGAACTATGAATTAATATTATTTGTACGTAATTAAAAGAGAAAAGATGAAAAAAATCGCAATAAATAATAAATCTAGACGGCAAAAAAAAAAAAAAAAGAGAAAAGATGAAAAAATCGCAAAATCGGGAAACAAGGGCATGAAATTGTGGCACGCTTAAAATGTAGACTCCTCCTACGCCTCACGAAGCTTGGGAAGCTTCCTTTTTGGATCTCCTGGCTTCCACGTTTGTCGCTGATCCATCCAACATTACCCCAAAACTTTAATTCCATTTACGACTTTCTAATCTCATACTTTATTCTTACTTGCGAATCTAACGGGCTATTGTGTGTTTTCATAATATTGGGCTTTGGGCCCAAAATTAGATTGATTAAAACGGGACACAGTCCACAGGAGAAAAAACAACAAGATGTATAATGTTATAACATAATAATGACACGCAGTTTCATCTATTTCTTATTCTGTTTCTCATTACTCTTGAGGAGGAAATTCATCAAATTTGCCGGTGATTTTGATCCAAGTCTGACCCTACGATGGGCTCGACGTTCAGGGATCGGACGGTGGAGTTTCATTCATTGTCCCAAACGTTGAAGAAGATCGGAGCGATCCCGTCCGTTCATCAAGATGAAGATGATCCGGCATCATCCAAACGGTCGTCTCCGGGATCCGAATTCAATAAGAAGGCTTCCCGGATCGGGTTAGGAATCCACGAAACGTCTCAGAAGATCGCGAGGCTCGCTAAATGTATGGTTCAGAATCAGATCTATGCTCGTCATCTTCATGTTTAATTCCTGCTGAAATCATGATTTCGTTCTTGATTTGAAAAAAAACGCGAGAAATGTAGGTTATTTGATCCGGATAGTGATATTAGGCTTTGTGTGTTCTTTTTTTTCGGATTCTAATGAAGTTAAGACATAGATTCCAATAGTGATATTAGGCTTTGTGTTTTGTAGGAAAGGTGTTGCGTAACTCTGCTTTTAGGCATTTAGCTTGAAGCAACAAATGGAGATCAGACCCATTTTGCTTGCTGTGGATGTCATTAGTGTGTGTTTACATGTTATTGCATATGATCTTGAAACGATTCTAGAGACATTGTTGTGATTACAATTGAAGACAGCCTTAGTTTTTGTTTATCTGAAACTGTTGATGAAATGCAGTGGCAAAACAATCGTCGATTTTCAATGACCGGACTGTGGAAATACAGGAGTTAACTGTGTTGATCAGGAACGATATCACGGGGCTGAATATGGCTCTCTCGGATTTGCAAACCCTTCAGAACATGGAGATTGCTGATGGGAATTATTCACAGGACAAAGTTGGTCACTACACCGCTGTTTGTGATGACTTGAAAACCAGACTTATGGGAGCTACTAAGCAACTTCAAGATGTTCTAACTACCAGATCAGAGGTTGGATTTGTAGATTTGTCAACTTCTTCTTGATATATGTATCTGCCTATTTTCCTACAAGGACCGTGTTTTCTTGTCTTCCTACAGAACATGAAGGCTCATGAAAACCGGAAACAACTCTTTTCCACAAAAAATGCAGTAGATAGTCCGCCTCAGAATAATGCAAAATCTGTACCTGAGCCTCCTCCTTGGTCAAGTTCATCAAATCCTTACGGGAATTTACAACAACCACTGTGAGTTTTGTTCAAAAACTATTTCTTAAGTAATAGTTACTCTCCTCTAACTAGGTTTTGTCTCTTGTAACCGATCAGATTGCCGCCAGTAAATACTGGAGCTCCTCCAGGTAGCCAGCTCAGGTATGTCCTAATTCCCAACTTACAACTCTTGATTGTGTTTGTCCTCCGTTATGCTTTTAGGTCAAAATCATGTATAAAACATGATTTTTTTTGTTCATGTCATGCTGAAACAGACGCAGATCTGCGATCGAGAATGCTCCTTCACAGCAAATGGAGATGTCCATGTTGCAGCAAACAGTCCCTAGGCAGGAGAACTATAGCCAAAGCCGAGCAGTTGCACTTCACAGTGTTGAATCAACAATAACAGAGCTCAGTGGAATATTCACGCATCTAGCTACAATGGTCACACAACAAGGAGAGCTAGCAATCAGGTTCTTTAACGTTTCTTACCCACAACCAACCCGACATTTTCCAAGTTGCAGGGAACAGCATCTAACACCTGTTAGTTTTATGAAACAGAATTGATGACAATATGGATGAATCGTTAGTTAATGTAGAGGGAGCACGCAGCGCTCTTCTGCAGCATCTCACTCGAATTTCGTCAAATAGATGGCTCATGATGAAGATCTTTGCTGTTATCATCTTGTTCCTCATTGTCTTTCTCTTCTTTGTGGCTTGAAACAATGCCATTTAATCTCTTGTTCCTGGTGTATCAAATCTCTTGTTCCTTGCCGATTTTCAGGCATTTCAACGCGTCATCTTTGTTACCATCCATTGTTCAACGGGAAAGCAATTTCCCGATGAGACTATCGGAAACTCCCGAGGAATTAGGGTTTCTCGCACCGATCGAAGTTCATCAGAGATATGAGCAATTTTCCAAACGACCGACGATTGGAAAATATCGTCTCCTCCTCCACAATCCACACATCAAGCCTTTCTAGAGAATAAAAGACTTTCACAAGGATTGCACGAGAACATGCTTGCGTTTTGTAAATTAAGTAGAGAACATCGTGTTGTTTAAACCAAAGAACATATGCCGTTTTCATTATCAAGTAGGGGCAGTCGTGTCGGCAAAGTTTGAGGAACAAATATGTAAATTAGTTCGGGCTTTGGTCTTATAATCAGGCCCGGTTCTTTGCATTTGCACCAGGTCCAATGACCAATATATGTAAGACACTAAGACCTAATATATCTAAAGCCCAATGTTTTAATTTTTCTTTGTATACATAATTAAGTTTTATAGCATGTCTACATTGAGGGACCAAATTCTATTTTTAGGCCCATAAGTAATGAATAAAATTAATAGGCCCAAATAATTATAAAATTCAATTAATTTATGAATAAATATGAAACCTAAAGAGCTTTTGTAAACAATTAATAGGCCCAATTATTTTTGTAAAACTCAACTCTATCCTCACTACATAAACGTGTCGTTTGATATATTAAGAAAGAAACTACATGTCGTTATAGTAGGCGAAAAAACGACAAGGCGTTATTCTTGGAAAGAGCTCCTCCAACGGATAAATGAAAGATCCTCTCTCCTCCAGCGATAAGCGAACCACGAGAGGACACAGCATCTGAAATCGTACAAAGTATCTGAAGAACATAAATTAAAAATCTTTACTTTGTAATAATGGCATCAGGGTTTTGATCGGAGAACCTAAAAAGTATCGACTTTTTCTTAGGACATGAATCTCGCGGTGGCTAGTTTTCGCGGCAATTTCGGCGTCTTGTCGCAATGCAGCTCATATTGTAGTCTTCAGTTTCAGCCTTTTGTAGCTGCTACTTCGAGTCTCAATTTTGGGCAAACAAGAACATCTCGAAGGAAGAAGAATCTGAAGCTTGAAAGGTTTCATATTTTTGTTATTCATCTTCTTCTTTTGTTAATCCGTGAGCACTACTACTTCTTTGTCTACTTATTCTGGTGGCTTTGAATTTAGAGTTTTCAGAAAGAGAGAGACTTTGGTTAGAGTGACGGAGACGCAAACAGAACCAGAAGGCAATAACGATGAGGTATTTGCTTTGGTATCAATGTGGATGCTGTTTTTGATTTCCAATGTTGTGGGTAATTTTCTTTTGTAATTAGGTAATTGGCGTTTTTGGATTGATTACAAGTGTTGGTACATATCTGTGACTGAGTTCATAAGTTCTTCTTTGCAGGATAATAATGGTGAAGAAGGCAAAGAGACTTCAGCAGATGATCCACCTACACAAATTCCTACTGAGTTGAATTCACAGTCAACAATTGTGAATGAAGCGCCGGGCAATGAGGAGGAAAACAAAGCTCAGCTCAGTTCTCAGGTATTGTCCTCGTACTTGGTAACTAATGCATCCATAGTGAAATTGAAGCTCAATTTATAAGTTTTGTTTCCAGACTTGCAGCTAATCTGGTTAGTGAAACTTCAAACTAATTGAATCTAATTTGAAAGCATTGCATAACGTCGTTACACAGCTCAATAGCTATCATTTTCCATATATGTAGTTTCTTGGTTTTGTTTCTGAATGTGTTATACTCTACTGCATTTGGAATAGGACGGTGATAAATTAGAAGTTAGCAGTGGTTCTCCTCTTCCTGGTGTGAATGTAAGTATTACCAACAATGTTAAATACAAAGGCGACAGCTTAATGCTTTCTATTTATTTATCTTTCATAAAAAGTTGTTGTGAACAGCCATTACAATTGGATGATTCCATGAGACTCCCCAAGGAAACCATTGATATTCTCAGGGGCCAAGTATTCGGGTTTGACACCTTCTTCGTAACAAGTCAAGAACCATACGAGGTGAGTCTGTGAGAACCTCATCAGTTTTTTTTCCTAAGGTTATTATCAACTTTCCTTTTGATGAAACATAAATACGAGGTTCTGAAAATTCTCTTATTGTTGGATCACATTTTTGGGACAATGTTGGTAGGGTGGGGTATTGTTCAAAGGAAACCTAAGGGGCGAGCCTGCTAAAAGTTACGAGAAGATAAAGACGAGGATGGAGGTAACAATTCTGCTTTTTGGGTTTCCTTTCTTAACTATGATCGTTGACAAGCACATGCTGTGACAAAGAGTAATAGTATATTGCTCATCAATCTGCAGAATAATTTTGGTGACCAGTACAAGCTTTTCCTCCTCTCCAATCCTGAGGATGATAAACCTGTGGCCGTTGTTGTTCCAAGAAGGTCCTTAGAACCCGAAACAACAGGTATATTGCTATATACTTCCCCGTTATAAGGATCTCTCACATTATCAAGTTTTAGCTGGGTACTACATATAATTGCAGCTGTTCCTGAATGGTTTGCTGCTGGTTCTTTTGGATTGGTGGCATTGTTTACATTGTTTCTCCGTAATGTGCCCGCCTTGCAATCCGACTTACTGTAAGAACATCTTGAACATGTTTTCTCCAGAATATGTTATACTTCCAAATCATCAAACTGAATAAAACATTTCCTCTCATATATAAATTTAACTGCAGATCGGCATTTGACAACCTTGAACTGCTGAAAGATGGCTTACCGGGAGCTCTTGTCACCACTCTTGTCCTTGGAGTACATGAACTGGGACACATTTTAGTTGCAAATAGCTTAGGGATAAAGCTTGGTGTTCCATTCTTTGTTCCAAGTTGGCAGGTGAAGATGCAATGTTCTATTTGAAAGAAAAGGAACATCCTTTCAGCTGAATTTTGGTTTTTAGACATTTGATGAACATGTTTTAGATGGCAGATAGGCTCTTTCGGTGCTATAACGAGAATCAAAAATATCGTAGCCAAGCGAGAAGATCTTTTGAAGGTCGCAGCTGCAGGACCTTTGGCTGGCTTTTCTCTAGGCTTGATTCTGTTTCTTCTAGGGTTGTTCGTGCCTCCTAGTGACGGCATTGGCGTTGTAGTTGACGCATCAGTGTTTCACGAGTCCTTCCTTGCTGGTGGTATTGGTAAGGTTTAGCTCTTAATCAAATATGATAAGTGTTGAAGGCTGAAGCTAAAGTGTTAATCAATGTTTAAATTTTGTTTCTTTTTCTATTATAGCAAAGCTCTTACTAGGTGATGCACTTAAAGAAGGAACTTCAATATCTCTTAACCCACTTGTGATCTGGGCATGGGCTGGACTTCTCATCAATGGCATTAACAGCATTCCTGCGGGGGAGCTCGATGGGGGCAGAATAGCTTTCTCCATTTGGGGTAGAAAGGTAACATTAATTAGAATGTCTTAAAAAGCTTAATACTGTCTTGTACTCATCGGAGATTAATTGGGTAGTAATCAGAATTATATATGTTTCTAAATGATTTCAGACCGCAACACGGCTCACAGGTGCATCCATAGCGCTTTTGGGCTTATCGGCGTTGTTCAGTGACGTGGCATTCTACTGGGTGGTTCTGATATTCTTCCTGCAGCGTGGACCGATTGCACCGCTGGCTGAAGAAATCACGGCACCTGATGATAAGTATGTGTCTCTAGGAATCCTGGTTCTGTTTCTCTCCTTGCTTGTGTGTTTGCCTTACCCATTTGCTTTCACCGGCAATGAAGCCATGATGATTGGCTTGTGAAGTGACTCATATCATTACACAGCTCAGTAAGAAATCAGAGATATAGTTGTAACCTTTTGTTTTGGTCTCTAAGTTATGTTCTACTTTTACATCTTAAGTTATGTTTTTGTTCTTGTTCTACAAACCAAAATTTTCTCAAAAGTTAATTACCAATCTGGATTTTGAAAAAGGGACTTTCGATGGTTGGAAAAACAGAATGGACCAACATTGTTAATGGAAAGTACGTAGTGTTATATTCAGATTAGTTAATGTTCAAAATGTTTGTTAATATGTTCGTATTAAACTAAGTATTAGAAATTTAAACTAAATTAGACGTGTGACAAATAAATTCTACAAAACATATTCAAAAAATATAAAAGATAAAGAAATGACTAGTAAGGAATATTAGTATAATATGAGGAAAGAATAATATAATGAGATTGGAAGGTAAATGATAAGAAGAAAAGCACATGCTTTTAATGTGGATGGATTTTGATTATGGTTGGTAGCAACCTTCCCATTTAGATAGTCCTACTACGATTGTTTGTTTATTTTAAGAAAAGGTCAAAGTTTCTACATTCGTACTATTATATAATTGACTGAAGAAATTAAATACATCACCATCTGCCTATAACAATCTGGTAGAAGTAGTATTGTTAACATTCGGCTATTAGGGCATGCTACAGCTAGAGCTTTTTATTTTTGTTGAAAAAGTTAAAAACGCATACTTGACGATTGTCCTCTAACGGCATTAATTAATAAAGAAAGACTTTTGAACATCAAGTAAGAAGATAAGGGTTTTTGACTGTTGAGAAAGACGACGGTTCGTATCGTTCGCATATGAAAGGGATGCAATCTTTGTGAAAGACAGTTTGCTTTTGTTGAAAGTTTATTTCATTACACTGGAACAACAAATGATATGCATATGCTACAGACAGACAGGATCGGCCCTGAATTTTGTAAGGTGAAAAACATTTACGATTTTTGGCCGATAAACTATATAAAAAATATTTTTGTCATGATTTGGGCCTAATGATTTATACATATTAATAGTTCCACACCCACAGTACATAAGACATGCACGTGACTTAAGAGAAAAATGAGGAAAAAATGGAAAATACAGGTAAGGGGTAATAAAGTAAATCAACAAATAAGTAACATGGTCATCTTTATAAATACATGCCACATCTCCTGATTAATCCATTCGTCATTCGCATAGAATAATCACTAATCAATTGACGCTTTTAGCCGTCACCTCTGAATCTTCTTCTCCGATATTTTTCAACATTCCGGCCGCCGCATCCAACCGCCACCGAGTTCGTAGCCGTTACAATGTCTTCCTCAATGAATGTAGCGACGATGCAACCTCTGACTTTCTCTCGCCGGCTTGTCCCTTCTGTGGCTTCTCGCTATCTCTCTTCTTCTTCTTCTGTGACCGTTACTGGATATTCCGGTAGAAGCTCGGCTTACGCGCCTTCTTTCCCTTCGATTAAATGCGTCTCTGTTTCTCCGGAAGCTTCCATAGGTGAAGCAATGCTCTTCGTTTTTTTCTTTTCTTTTTGGCTTGTTTGATTTCTTACCGATAAAATGCGGGAAAATGACAATTAGGTCAAGCTAAAATTTCAATTCTATGAGGTTTGATTGTGAATGTGAATCTTCATGAAAATAGTTCTGATACATGCTTGTGAATTTGTTGTTTCCAGTAAGTGATACAAAGAAGTTGGCAGATGCTTCTAAGAGCACAAACCTTATACCAATTTACCGCTGTATATTCTCTGATCAGCTTACTCCGGTTCTTGCTTACCGTTGTTTGGTTAAAGAAGATGACCGTGAAGCTCCTAGCTTTCTTTTCGAGTCCGTTGAGCCAGGTTCTCAGATGTCAAGCGTTGTAAGTATAGAATCTTTCTGTGTATCCTTTTTATCTGTTAATATGTCTCAGTTCCTAAATTGTTTCTTTTCATCTGATTCTTCTCGATAGGGTCGTTATAGCGTTGTTGGGGCTCAACCTGCCATGGAGATCGTGGCAAAGGAGAATAAAGTTATTGTAATGGATCACAGTAATGAAACCATGACTGAGGAATATGTCGAAGATCCAATGGAGATCCCTAGACAAATCTCCGAGAAATGGAACCCTGATCCTCAACTAGTTCAGGACCTTCCAGATGCCTTTTGTGGTAAGACATTCTTCTTCATTGTTTAGATTGAATCACTTTGTAGAAGAGTTATCCTTTGGGGAGATGTGCTAATGGTATGGATGTTTTCGAGATAAGCTCTTGCTTTTGAGTGATCTTTGTAAATGTCAAGTTTCATGGATTTCTATCTCAAAACCAATTAGCAATTAATGCACGCAGCCCGTGTTCATTATGTACCATACCATATTAGGTCTTTTACAGTTTTCGACATGGGATTCCTAGTTGTAGACATGTACGTCTAATTTCCCAATGAGGCAAGAGCAAATGATAAAGTAAAGAACTTTCTGTTTCCCCTTCCTGTGCTGCTCATTCTGTCACTGATGTGATCTAGTTTGCCCTCTTCCTTTTGTCCATAAATTAATTGTCCCCAAGTCGCCTTTACATTATTGAATGGCTTTTCTTGCACTTTTAGATAGAAGATTGATTGCCCCTAGTGTTCTTTAGTTTCCTTTTTATGCTTTATCTTGTTCTTGAAGTGGTATCTCTTAATAAGATTGCTTTATAATGATAGGTGGGTGGGTTGGTTTTTTCTCGTACGACACGGTTCGTTACGTTGAGAAGAGGAAATTGCCATTTTCAAAGGCCCCTGAGGATGATAGGAACTTGCCAGACATGCATCTTGGTCTGTACGACGATGTAGTTGTATTTGATCACGTGGAAAAGGTAATCCTTCTGTCACCATCCATGTTTTATGATTAACTGAGACATGCATCTTAGTTTCCTTTTTATGCTTTATCTTGTTCTTGAAGTGGTAACTAGAGATTCCTTGTAAATTTTACAGAAAGCATATGTCATTCACTGGATTAGACTAGATGGTAGCCTTCCTTACGAAAAGGCATACAGTAATGGAATGCAACATTTGGAGAACTTGGTGGCCAAGTTACACGATATTGAGCCGTGAGTATCTCTTTGAATCGATTTAGTTTGTGAGCCCCTTTTGGTTACTGTTCTTAAAAGTTGTTTTTTTTTCCCGCTGTGAATCTATGCAGGCCAAAACTGTCTGCAGGTAACGTGAATCTTCAGACACGACAATTTGGGCCGTCTTTGGATAATTCAAACGTGACATGCGAAGAGTACAAGGAGGCTGTGGTCAAGGCCAAAGAACATATACTTGCAGGAGACATATTCCAGATCGTGCTGAGCCAACGTTTTGAGCGGCGAACATTTGCAGACCCCTTTGAAGTGTATAGAGCACTAAGAGTTGTGAATCCAAGTCCGTATATGGGTTATTTGCAGGTTGGTGATGGAGAGAACGTTTCTTCAACAACTTTGCATTTTGTACTTGTGGATAAACCATTAATGCTGTTTTCGTTCTGTTATTCAGGCTAGAGGATGTATTTTGGTAGCATCAAGTCCCGAAATTCTCACCAAAGTAAAGCAGGTAAAAGTTCTGTTATCTCAAAGTTGCATTAATCTTTATATCATATTTGAAGCTAACCTTTATATCATATTTGAAGCAGAACAAGATAGTGAATCGGCCATTGGCAGGAACCAGTAAGAGAGGGAAGAATGAAGTTGAGGATAAGAGATTTGAGAAGGAGCTGCTAGAGAATGAAAAGCAATGTGCTGAGCACATCATGTTGGTTGATCTCGGTCGTAACGATGTTGGAAAGGTTGCGAAATACGGTTCAGTGAAAGTAGAGAAGCTTATGAACATCGAACGTTATTCCCATGTTATGCATATAAGTTCAACCGTAAGTGTTGTTAATTATCATCATATCAATTATTCAATTCTTGTTAAGTGTTCCTAATCATCTTAAGTTCTATGTGATTAGGTGACAGGAGAGTTACAAGATGATTTGACTTGCTGGGACACACTACGTGCGGCTTTACCAGTGGGAACAGTTAGTGGTGCGCCAAAGGTCAAAGCCATGGAACTAATCGATGAGCTAGAGCCAACAAGGCGTGGACCATACAGTGGCGGTTTTGGTGGAGTCTCCTTCACTGGTGACATGGACATTGCTTTATCCCTTAGGACAATCGTTTTCCCGACAGCATGTCAATACAATACAATGTACTCTTACAAGGATGCTAACAAACGGCGTGAGTGGGTGGCTTATCTTCAAGCTGGAGCTGGTGTAGTAGCTGATAGTGACCCGCAAGACGAACACTGTGAGTGCCAGAACAAAGCCGCTGGTCTTGCTCGAGCCATCGACTTGGCTGAATCTGCATTTGTTAAAAAATGAATGTGCCCAAGAACAGAGAGGCTTTCTTTGTAACTCCGAGTTCATGTGTATAAAACAGTTGCAAGCAGAACAAAGGTTTTTCTTTTTCTTGATATTGTGAGAATTGCAATTAGACTCCATTAATGAAGCTCTGAAAATGTTACAATAGAAACCATGGTCAATAATATACTCAAAACAAACTATAGAGAGCCCTATTCAGATATTCTCTCAAACTTCATTCTTCTTTCACCAACAACTGTCGAGCTTTTCCTTTTCTTTGGATTATTGCACATACTTGGCAGCAGAAGATTTTCTCTTGTCATCCCTAGCCCACTGGAGCACCTGCAAAGATCTCATATAGAGAGAGTTGAGGATGCATCCAAGGATGTCAAAATGAACAGGCTAGAGAGATGACTACACAACATAAGACTTACCAAAGGGCGTCCATAGAAATGGGTGTTGGATAATGCCTTTTTAGCGTTTAAAGCTTCTTGCTTTGTCCCAAATACAATAAAACCATAACCAGCATATCTTCCCGGATTCTTCTCTGGAAGCCCAACTCTCTTGATCTGTCCAAATGGACTGCAAAGCTGTCTTAGTTCTTGCTTGGTTGCTTCAAAAGCTACATTTTTCACATGTAACTTTGCCAAAGTCTTGTTTCACTCCGCTTGTTTTCAGAGAATCTCAAGATCAATTTATGCCGATCCAGAAAAGTTGTTCCCTGCAAACAAACAAAAAAGTGTCACCCTACTTCATCCAGTCCAATCAACTTCAAGTTTCAAAGAGACTTAACTAGATAATATACCTGTAGATCTCTGTAGACACTGGTCGCTGTCTCTACGGAGTCAAATTCTACAAAACCATAACCGCTTGAACGAGGACGACTCTTCCCATTTTTTTTTATCTGCTTTACAGTGAAAAAGAAAGGAATATCAAAAACAGACTTATGATGGTTAAAGGAATATCAAAAACAGACTTATGATGGTTAACTGCATATCATCATCATCTGTCAGCAATGAACAAGAACTTACCTTAACACTCAGAATCTTTCCCTGCTTCACCAGTTCAGTCAAATGCTTCCTCAAACTCTCATCAGTTGTGTTGAAGTTCAGATTCTTAACATAAAGGACATTTGACTGAAATATAATGCATTATTTAAAGAAAACGTTAGAAGATTGATCAGAAAACTTGGAGCCACTGAACATAAATTATTCAGTACGTACCTAACCCTGAAACTTACATGATATAATACTAAACCCGTACAGAAATTAGTTCATATAGTTCAATACCACACAAAAAGGAAGAACGTATGATTTCAAAACGTCCACAGCTATCATAAAGTGGACATACCTCAGTTATATCCAAATCGATTCCAACCTGCTGATCCAAGTTGAGTCTTCTCACATCATTTTCTTCAACATCACTCGTCTTTTCATTGTTATCAGGAAGTGCTTTTGGCTCAAGAATATCTTCAGGAGCCCACTCCAGATACAGGGGAGCATCTCTGTAATAATAAGGAAAGCAGTCTGGTTAAACTAGGACAATCATTTATCTCCAAGAAGCACTTTAGGGGAAGAAAGAAAGACTTTATACACACAGAAACAATAATGTTAAAGCTTACTTGTAACGCTTGTATTTCATTCCCTTCATAGCTGCACGTGCCTCAGCCGGTTTAAGGAAAACAAACTGAAAGTCATGTAAGCACAGGTTAGAGAACAGAACAGGTTAGAGAAGAATCACCTATTCGTTGAAAGAATAATACCAAAGCCAACGTCTTCGTCCGAGGGAGAACAATTTTGTCTAGACTTCCAAATCTTCCAAACATTTGAGCCAGTTCCTTTTCACTGGAAGCAAATGGCAAATTCTTTACTAAGAGAATATGTTTGCTTCGGTTCTTCACATCACCTTTCCGTGCAGAAAATTCTTCCAAAGAGGTGACACGTACTCCAGCTTTAGCAAGTGCTTCTTTGGTCTCCATAATCACTTTTGTTTCTCCCAAAGCAAGTCGTACTGCAGGATCGTCGCATTCACGGTCAAGAAACTCACTCTTTGTTACACCATAACACCTGACTATGTTTTCCACGACCTACAACACAAAAAGATAAAAACAAACATGAAGCAAAGCAAAAAGCCAGGTTTAAAATGGATGCATTCTTGAAACAAGAAAAGGTACAGTATCGGGTCGCATGAAAAAACTATTCCAAGCTTTTGTATTTCCACTGGCTTCAGACGCCTTTCTTTGTTCCTCCCTCTTTTGCTTGAATGCTTTTGGCAGATTAGAAGAGTTATTTCTGTTGGGGAAAGCCATGATAAACAACAACTGATGAAAATTCTAGTCTAAAAAACAAATATTACAGACCGAAACATAGAACTGGTCACTGACACTTGTTTATCAGGCTTCTTAGCTGGTAAAATATGCAACAGCCGCCCCTGGAAATCTTTGTTATCTAATTCCTCCATTGCCCTGCAACATCATCCAAATTAACGATTTAAAACCTGAACTAACAGCTAAAGATCAACATAAGGCTCTACTTCTTGAAAAACATGCACTTAGAACTTTTTAATTGGTATGAATTATGATACCTTTTTGCATATTCCGGTATCTGGTAAAGGACGAAGGCCATTCCTCTGGAATTTTTTGTCTCCTTGTCAAGAACAAGATGGACCTCTGATATTTCACCGAATTTGCTGAAATGTTCCGTAAGCTCTTCTTCTCTATATCATGAGATTTGTTTTACAGCAAATAGAGATGTATAAGATGAATAACACAAAGGACAATCAGGAAACAAGAAAGAAAAGACAAACAAGAAAAGATCCATTACGTTGCAGTGTAAGGCAGGTTTCGGACGAAAAGGCGACCAGTGTCAAGAACATCAACTCTGTCAGCTTCAATATCTCCATCAATAGGAAAAGCATGAATTGCATCTTCACGACTATCAGTTTCATAATAATCACTGTCCGAATACGACAGATGTTTCTTTATCCGACTCTTGAAGTATTCCATATATCCGACTCTTGAAGTATTCCATATCAGAAACATCATCACCAACTTTATTCTCTGTAGTATCTAATAATGATGTTTTGGCTTTGTTAGGCTCATCAGCACCATTGGAAAAAATTACAGGCGAGACCTTCTCTTTGCCGGAGGAACGAGGAATACACATGTCATTGGACCAGAATTTCAACTTCGTATGCTGATCAAGAAATTCTTGAAGCTGAGGATCATGATCAGCCTCTGCTTTCTTCTTAAACTTTTTGTCTCCTTTAGCATAAGCATTAGAAAAATGTTCACTATTTTCAATAACCTTGCCTTCTTTCCTCGGAGGAGGGATCGCAACCTATTTGCCAAAGGAGAATCTAAATTAGATAATTCAAACTACTGTAGTACTACAAAAGTGAATTAAGTGAAAATTAATTACCTCAACAGATATTTGAATAGTATCAATGAAAGACTTGTTAAAATATGTGATAGCATCTTGAGCTTCTTGTTCAGTACGAAAGCCAATATAAGCAAATTGTCTACTTCTGCCATCACTGCAAAAGAAAAAACGATATATATATTTTATATATAGTGATAAATTCCAACATACAGTAAGACACAACAATTAGCTGTGAAAAAACACTCGATTTGAATGTACAAGTATATACCTCTTACGCCTCAATTTCACGTCTGTGATTTCTCCTTTTTTTGAAAAGACATTTCGAAGTCGATCCTCTGTCATATATTTGGGAGGAAGATTCTTAACGATTATCCTCGACCTGTGATATAAACAAGGCCGAAAAAAAAGACAACTTGCTTACATTTATTCTGTTTCTGCGAAACCTAATTAGTTAAAAAAATCTTAAAAGAAAGAGAAAAAAACTGTTGTGGGAAATCAATACTTACATTCCCATGTTAGGGTTTCTAAGAAACGAAGAAGATGGATGGAAGCGGGTAGGGTTTAGGACAATTAATGACGAGAGGAACTTTCTATACATGCATACGACGATGTTATCGTATTTCTGATCACGTGTTGCTTTTGTTACCATCCATGTTTTTTTTTTGATTAAACTGTGAAATCTCCTTATTTGGTAACTAAATGTTTCAAGAACCATAAAGTCTTTGAACTAGAAGAGTTTCCATTGAAGAATTAGGTTTTATATATATGTTTTTCGGATATGAGTTCATGTTTTCAAGCCTGAATGTGATCGACAACAGAGGCTTAAGCTTGGAATCACGTGTATATCTCTTGATTACAAGCAGAGACAAAGCCTTTTCATTTCTTGATTTGGTGGGATTTTACATTTTGACACAAAAGACAAAAACAGAGAAATCAAGAACTAGTGTTTGTTATCGTAATCGACGATCTCAGAATCGGTAACAGATCTGGAGTTCTGCACGATGGACCGTCCAATGGAATTGATCCAATCTTCTTTCTCCTTCTCCGAATCAGCGATGAAGTACATAGTCTCATCTCTCGTCGATAGCTCGAACGCGTTTTGCTTGTTGAGGACATCCTCTGCTCCTTTGGCGGTTAAGCACGACGCGACGGGGACGACACCGCGAGGGCGTGACACGCGCGTGACATCGGAGTCTTTGAACCAGAAGAGTTTCCCTTGTTTGAGCACGAACCATCGGCGTCGCCAAGTCTTGATGTACTCTCCCTGTTTCGTGAGCCAGCCGGTTCGTTCAGGGTTGGACCAGAACTCTACGCCTCCGTAGTCGTCGGAATTGTTGCTCTGACCGCCGATCACAGCTCGCCACAGGCTTGCCATTTCCGAAGATTGAACTGGAGAATTAGGGTTTTGATCCAAATCTGCGGATGCTATCGAAATCTGTTTATTGATTCCATTATTTTTTCGTGTTTATCTTTTGCCCCAAAATGTTTTGATTTTGCATTTTCTTCCTCTATTCCATTTATAATTACATAATACCCCCTTCATTTTGCCAAATAGTTATATCATTTATGTACAATTTTATTAATACGTTGGAATTTAATTATATCACTATAGTTATATCATTTTTTTCCAAAATATCTTATGTACAATTTTATTAATACATTGTAATTTCTGAAACTGAGAAGAGGGAAAAAAAACAAATTGACAAAAAAGTGTAAGGAAAAATAAGAAAAAAAAAATACAAACAAAATGATAAAGGATAAAAATAGTATGTTCAGATTTGAAAATCAAAAGAAATTTTTTCAAAAATATCTCTTTTACAATTTATAAGATGGTTATAAAACTTTTATAATTTTTATGAAGAAGTTTTAAGGGTAGGTGTAAACAAAATTTACTTAATTTTGCTAATTGTAATTTGTAAGTTAGATTTTTATTTTCAATTTTTTTTGCTAAAACAGCCAACAATTTTCTTGTATTTTAGGTCTTTTTTTTTTTAATTTGCTAAAACAGTCAGCAACAACGTTTCTCCAACAAAATATTGAAAAAAAAAAAAAGTCAAATGTGAAAGAAGATCATTTCCTCTTCTCCACAAGGAAAGAGCTTAGCAGATTTCTTTTGATTATGTCTTTGAAAAACGATGCGAGTAGTAGCCACGACGGCAGAAGCAACGGAGCAAGCATAATCGATGATCATGGCCGCCGTAGAAGCACTTGCGGCTACTGTAAATCCCCAGCTCGGTCCAGTACCTCTCACGGTTCGTTTAATTTTTGATTTTATTACGGACTAGGTTGCTGAATCCAACGATTACGATTAGAGTAGAATCGAATTGTAAAAATTGATATTGTTTATGATCTGAAATTTCCAATGAATATATGAGATTGATGAACTCAGTGAATGTTTGCATTTTCATCAATGCAGGTTTATCAGCAGAGACTCTTACCGTTTATGACTACCAAGGTTTTGTTGCTCTTCTTGGACTCTGTATATTCTTGGAAGTTATTTCTGAAAGTTGTCTCTTTGATTTGAAATTCTCTTTCTTTTCTTGTATTGAGTTAGAGATCGTTTATGTGCAGCTCTTATTGACCGAGGCTGGAGACGATCTGGTTCTTATCTTTACAAACATGAGATGGATAAAACTTGCTGCCCTCCTTATACGATCCGTTTGAAAGCAAGTGATTTTGTTCCTACTAAAGAACAGCAGCGAGTGTCTAGGAGACTAGAAAGGTGCATATAGATTCAGTTTTCTTCTCTTTCTCTTTCTTTGGATCAATAGATGAATGTTTTAGTGGTGTTAATTGTTCATGTTATTGGCTGAGTCCAAAAGGTTTCGCCTTTGAAACATCTTATTGCATATGAGGAGAGATCTATGAGTCTGATGTTTACTGTGTAAATGTTCTTCAAGATCATCAGATTTCTTTAATGAAGTTGCTCATTGAAGAGTTTCCCAACTTTCTTAACAATGTTTTGTCAAAGGTTCTTGGATGGCAAACTCGATGTGCAGCCCAGGGAACAAACAGGTGCTTCTTCCTCTCGTGAAGTTTCAGATGCAAGGAGAAAAACATTTGGAGCTGCCAAAAGTGAAGAAAAGAATAAAGTTGAACCAATTATGGATGACTTGTCTAAAAAAATTGACCAAGCTGTGCAATTATACATACAGAGTGGAGAATTCCCTTCTGATATGCAGATACCAAAAGCTTCAGTGAAGAAGGTTTTATGTGCTAGAAGAAAGAAACTAGCTGAAGGAACAGAAAAACTCTTATACACCAGCAACATTGCTTTTCCAATAGCAGCTGCAATAAAACGCACCCAGAAATCTGAGAAAGGGGGGATAAATAGTGCAGAAGGAAACAGGTTATCACCTGAAACTATTTCGGAGATGTTGTTGAGTGCGATGCATAAGGTGGGGGAAACTCATGATATGTCTATTAAAGTCTGTAAGGGCCATATCAATTTCTTTTCAGCTGCCAAAGATTCTTTCTCTGATAGAGATGTTGTACCTAATGGTGACATCTCGAGAGGAGCCAATTCAACAGGTGGAAGTGAAACCCTTCACGCTAAGAAGGATTCAGAAAACCATCAGGCAAGAAAGCGAAAGCTGGAGATACATTTGAAAAGGTCTAGTTTTGATCCTGAAGAACATGAGTTATACAAACGGTATCAGCTAAAAGTGCACAATGATAAGCCAGAGCACGTAGCAGAAAGTTCTTACAGAAGGTTTTTGGTCGACTCTCCTTTAATAGACGTTCAACCTTCAGGTGATGAAAAGCTTCCGCCTTGTGGCTTCGGCTCTTTCCACCAACAATATAGAGTTGATGGGCTTTTAATAGCTGTCGGGGTTGTTGACATTCTTCCTAAATGTTTGTCAAGTGTATACTTATTCTGGGATCCAGACTATGCATTCTTATCGCTCGGGAAATATTCTGCCATGCAAGAAATTAATTGGGTCATAGAAAACCAAGCTCACTGCCCTTCTCTTCAGTATTACTACCTTGGCTATTATATACATTCCTGCAGGAAGATGAGGTATAAAGCAGCCTATTGTCCATCTGAGCTTCTATGTCCTCTTCGTTTCCAGTAAGTTACCACCAAACTGAGTCCTCTTTTTTTTTACTCTATGCCTTAGCTTATCAATTATCTCATCTCATATGAAGTTCTGGTACTTGTAAAATGATATTTATGTCCACTTCTTAGACATGGCATTGAAGTGAGTAGACTGGTAAATGCAAGTTTTGAACACTCGGAGTTGTGTTTCCAGGTGGGTTCCATTTGAAATAGCGAGGCCTATGCTTGATAAAAAGCCATATGTCATCTTGTCCGATATCGCCATTTCACAGAATCAATGTTCTTTACTAGCTGGTGCTTCTGAAACTCTAGCGGAACCAGCAGCTAGTGAACATGAAGACATGGAACAAGGGGAGACGAATGATAATTTTATGGGCTGCAGCGATGATGAGGATGAGGATGATGATGAAATGGATGAGACTGAATCAGAGGACTCTCATATTGAGTCAGACCCTGGATCCAAAGATAACGACATTAACAACATTCTTATCGGTCTATATGGATCCCAATATAGATACAAGGTACATCAAACTCCTTTTTTTTTTTTATTGAATTATAGCTAAGCCTAATTAGGTGTTTATTGACAATTATCAAACTCTCATACTGACAACAAAACAAAAAATTGGAAGGATATGCGGCAGATCATAACTCCTGTAGGCCGGAAGCAACTGGAACCGATGTTACAAAGCTATCGCAAGGTTGTCGGGGACGAGCTATCAGAGAGAATGGTGTATGAAATCAACTAAAGCTTTAATAATAATACCAAAGCTCCATTGAGGTTAGTACCATTAGTTATCTGATAAAACTCAAAATTGTTTGAATCCATGTTTCAGTTGTTGTATATCTATGAGACTTGTACATGGTATCCTTCTTTAAGTTTGTTATGTTCACTTTTTCTGATTACCTTTATATAATCATATTGAAATTTTCTGCCTAAGAAGTTGAAATGTTATTGGATTTGGGTTTTTAATGGACTTTGAAATTTAGTGTTATTCAATTATGTATTTGCAAAAGTACGTTAAAAATTTGTTGTTATTGGATTAGTATTTGTTTGATGCATTCTTAAATGAATTAAAAAGAACTGTTATTCAATATTCATTTGATTTGTTTCATTTTGGATTTGAATGTACTTTTACTCATAAAACATGAACAAAAACAATCCAAACATTTAATCAAGTATTTCAAAATTCCACGTGAACTCCACATACAAGCATTGGACTTCAAAATCCAATTCACATATTATCTGTCAATTCAAGTCCATAAAAATCTCAATCCAATAACAGCTCCTAAGTTACTGTTGATTAGTAACTTTTATCAGTCTTTGTTATGGTACATACATATGGTTTTGTTATGCTTTTTATTTTTTATAATAATTTTAAAGAAATAAACTAGAGAGATTCTAATAAATAGAGAGATTTCGTTCTAACAATAAAATTCTTTTTATTATTAGTAGGAGTTCCTAAAAGAATGATGTTTTGAGTTGGTGGAACAAGTTAAAAACCTAAAACATCAAATAACAAGGAAGAAAGAGAGTATATCCGAAACTATATATTAAAGATTTAAAACTTTTGTTGGCATCATATTCACATCAATAAAAATATACTCCCTCTGTTCCTAGAAAATTGATTTTCTAGAGATTTCATAGATTTTAAGAAACGATCATTGTTTAGTTATTTTTTTTATTAAATATTTTTAAATAAATTATGAACCAATAGTAGTCTGAAACAGTTAATCATTACTTTTGAAATCTACGATTTATTAATATCAATTAACTAAAAATAAAAAAAAATCTAAAAAATCAATCTTTATAGAACAAATCCAAAACACTAAAATATCAGATTTCTAAGAAAAAAGGGACGAATATTATCCAACTATCATCATTACGAAAATGAAATATTGAGAAAATGGTAATAGGAAAAAGGGAATAATGGAAGAAATGGATTAAGAGAGGAGAGAGGCGCACGTGGGGAGGTCTGGCAGTGAAAAGGAAAGCCACAAGGCCCACACGAGAGAGAATAAAGATTTTTTAACATTCTCAGAATTTTTGCAGCAGAACACTTTTAACCACATCTCTCACACGTGTGTCCCTCCTCGTCTTCCGTAATCTTTTTTTCTTGACCCTTTGACCGCTAGCTGCCTAGCTATATCCTCTTCTAGGAGTATCTTCTTCTTCTTTTTCTTTTCTTTTTACATGTTTAAATCCAATAAGCTTTTCTTCACAACGACACCAAATCTAGTCACCCTCCGACATAACAAAAGTTACTATTTCATTTGGTTCTTTTGGTTGCGAGGTAAATTAACAGTGGAGGATCAATTTACCATTTTCCTTTTTTGTCTTCTACATATTCTATAAGATCTTTGTTGGTATATACATATATATATAATACGTATATACAGTGCCGGTCCGGTCAAATCCGGAGCCAAATACAAAAAATTTTTTGAGGCCTTTTAAAAAATAAAAATTACTATTTTATTATTTTTTTCTAATTATTGGACATTCATAATTTTTAGAAATTTTTGTTTATTATATGACTTTTTTACTAATTATTGAATGTTTTTTTGTTAATTATGTGGTATTTTTGCTAATTTTGAGAATTTTTTTACTAATTTTGAAGCTAAAAAAAAAATCAACAAAATTGGCCTCAAAAATATGAGGCCCAATACCAATATTTTATAGAAAACTCAAATGATTATAAAAATTTTTTAGGTCTAAAAATTAATCATGGGATCCGGAAAAACTATATTAAATTGCTCGAATCTGGTGGCCAATGCTATTTTATTTTGAAGAAACATTTTTTTTGGTAATTCTTATTTTGAAGAAATATGATTTCCACTAATATACTTATTAATAGAGTTAATATAATTTGTCCTAAATATGAAAAGACGCTATCTCTTTCAATTTCCAAGATATATGGCCTGTGGGAAAAAACAACTTTGCTTTGGAAAAAAGAGATAAAGGATATGAAATTTGGAGGGTAAGTGACAAAATCAATTTGCTGATATGATGATACGTACTATTTAACGTTAACTACGAAACAAAATGAGATGTAATAATGGAATTATGTGTACGGGTCACAATCAAGTACAGATTATGAGAGTGATAACTAAAATACAAAACAATAGGAGACAAATAAGAGGAAGAGAGGCATCTTAAATCTTTTGGACAGAAGCTGAAAACTGTCACTTCACACGTGGATTTTTAAGATATGGTATGTCTTCTGTCTCGTGATTTGTCTAATCAACACCTCTTCTTCATCCCACTCATCTATTGT
This sequence comes from Arabidopsis lyrata subsp. lyrata, assembly GCF_000004255.2. Taxonomy (NCBI): domain Eukaryota; kingdom Viridiplantae; phylum Streptophyta; class Magnoliopsida; order Brassicales; family Brassicaceae; genus Arabidopsis; species Arabidopsis lyrata. Next base: position 2,101,796 of record NW_003302550.1, on the reverse strand, counting down.
GAGTTTGAATGTTTGGAGTCCAATATCATTCACAATATATCCCGAATATTCCGTCCAAATTTCAGATTAATACTCAAAAAGTATATGGAAGAACCGAATATTTTGCACACACAAAAATACATGCAACAGTTAAGGTGATATATTTATTAGTTTCACATGTCATATTTATATGGTTTGAAATATTTTCAGCTCACAGCCGTGGCTCATTTATGTCAATTCTCAAACGGGGCATCATGCATTGGCCTGGCCAGGGCCTTAAATTTCAATAGATCTTAGGGACTCTGTTTATAGCAAATGCTGCTAAACTGATAAGTAAAGACATCATTTAAGTTTGAATATTTTTGTGGGTTTGTATATTACAATTTATCCTTATATTTCACTAATTTAATTGTATATTTTACTGGTCCGGTTCATTTAAGTTTTATCAAACCCTTTTTTAATGTGGATGAGCTAAGAAAAAAATACTCAAATAATGAATGTACAATTTTAGCCTAGAAGTTTTCATAGGTCTTCCGAAGCTTTTAGAAGAGCTTGTAGTTTGTAGAGAGTAAAGGGTGTGTCAGCTTTTAGTTATACAGTTATACTTAACTAACTTTCGAATTCCATATCTACAATTTTTGTTGTAATGATTTCTTTATACACTATGTGCTTTTCTTTGATCAAAAAAAAAAAAAAAAAAAAAACTATGTGCTTTGAAAAGTTTGAATTCTACCTGCTCTAAAACGTCATTACCATTAATTATCCTGTAGCAAATATTTATCCCAAGGACACAGGTTAATGCGACAAAAGTTTTCATTGTTCTAATTTTGAAATCTCTTTACCCACTAACATATATAAGAGTATTGTATATTCTGTTTAATTGTGATGGTCATTATAACTATAGCAACTACTTGGCACGAAGACGTGTCAACTATTCAGAAGATTAAAATAGTGATATTGATAAACAATAGAATAAGGCACATATTGGATTATGATGACTTCGCTTTCATCACATGTTAATGAGAACGATCTTGGTGTAAAAACTGTCTTTTTTTATGGTAAAAATTGTTTCATCGTTTTAAACATTTCTTCGATGTTTACGATTAATTCATTTCTTATTTTACTATGGCAAAATGCGTCAAAAATTATGACTAAATAGAAACAACTTTTAGAACTCTGTATCCTTTTCAAAGAATGAACATGTATTATAATGTCCCCTGACATATTTGTCACAGTTAATTCAAAGTAATTACTAATTACTATAAACAATTTATGCAAATATATATTTTATTGGGAAAATACGAGCTTTTACTTATTTTATATAACTTGAGAATGTTATGTAAATTATTATAAAATCAAAAAGTCATATGTATCGACGAAATATAATACTAGAATCAAGTATATATATATATATATATATATATACCTGCATGAATGCTTAAAAGGGTACATCTTGGATTGGGATATTAATGTAGCATATATAGTGGTAAACTTAACCTCTACATGGAGAGAAAGTTTGAATACTTGTGTGTGCTAGCTAAAGAAAAATAAAATACATACTATAAATAGTTTAGGAGCATTGAAAAGAACATTAATTTAAAAGTCACACAAGCATTTGTAATGTAATATATTTCACAAAAAAAAAAAAAACAACTGGCCGGGAGAACTATTTCTGCTTTTAGCAATTCGCTTTTTAGTGTTTGCTTTGTTGAGGAAGGAAATAAACATGAGGATGGGGTTTAGAGTCAGGTCAACAATAACAAATGCATTATTGAATCATTAGAAATTAGATCCCCATTTTTTTTTCTTACTACAAATATATATATATATATATATATATATATATATAAATATATATAATGATATTAAAATTATGAGGTAACTGTCACTAGTTTTTACTGAATATATATATATTATTCGTACTGTGATGTTTCATCCCAAGATTAGTATAGGTGCCAAATAACCTCAATAATCATGCATGTTACGTATATAAAGAATTCTTCGGTTCGATTTCTTTCTTTCTATATAAATTTTTTATATATACACATACACGTATTTTGAAATACAAATCTGCCTACTTAATACACCAAAATGGATCTTTAGTACGCCATGCTTTTTTAATGCGATAGTGAGATAACATGTGTACAAGTATCTTAGGCCTCGGAAATATACTTCTAAAGTATTTTATAACATTTACTGCAAACTTTTTAGACTTCGATCGAACTAATAAGTTTAGTAGTTGTCTCGGAAATAATTAAATTGGAATCATTAGAGAATGTGAACAAGTAAAATTTGTGACCAAGTCATTTTAGTTTCTCCCTTATATCCCCAATGTTTTAGCGAATTAGGGACGTAAAATTAAATTCATTAAAGCTAAGTGGGATTATTGCATGATGGTGTGGTAAACGAAAAGCGTGAACGAGATTGTTTCATTATTAAGAGATTCAAAGTTCTAGGTTTTGTGTACTTTTGAAATTTATTTAGACAATATTAATTGATGTTATTTTTGTAAGGTTTTACTTAGACCTTAGTGTCGTAATTTTAATACCAAGAGCATGTGTTATAAATGATTGAAGATGTGATCTTAGGTGGGGGACTCACTAAGATTCCATAGCATATAAGAAATAGAAGAGAAAAGGTTAATTAAACTTAGAGCTAAGAGAGGCAAGTGTTGCTAATCACTACTTCTATAGCCCCTCCTTTGCTTTTTTACTCCTCTATGCTCTTTTTTCCATTGACCCATTTTCCTCTTCTCCTTGGGTGTATAAACTACTAATACGTCCATTTTTGTTTTCAATATATAAACTAAACCATTCTTTTCTGAGTGGATTAGAAAGGTAAATATGGTAATAGCATAGTGATAAATAAATGAAAACTATAAAGCAACAGTATTTGATACCATCCAAAGGTGTGATTAATTAAAGAAAACCCCAAATCCAACCAAATTTGATTAAGACTAATTCCAAAACATCTAAAACCCTTCAATTCAAATGTATATATCGACCCACCTTTCTATATCATGTCCTTAAAAAGTATAACGCGTAAAAGCTCACATGTAAGTACATCAAAACTCATCATGAAGTACTGAACATAATTGGTATTATCACTAATAAGTTATGAATAGGCCTAACTTTTTTAGAGAAAAGAAATATATCTTTTAAAGAAAAGAGATGATGGGAAACTCATGAAATGGGGACTTTGGGTGAGGGAAAGAGAGAGACATGTGAAGTGTTCATAGGCAATTTGTGGACCAACAAGGCACATGCTACTCTTCTTTCATCAACTTTTTTTTTTCTTAGTTTTGTGCGAAAGATAATGTTTTATGATTATCTATTTTCCCATAACCATGTTTCATTTTGGTTAAAACGTCTAATGATGCTAATACATATCCAGTATATGTTTTTGAATCTAACACTGATTACATTCATAGAACAATAGTTTGCACATTCTAATATTTTTGTAAGAAAATTTCTAATGCCAATTTTTTAATAATAGTAAAATTTCCGTTCACTTTCATTCATCTTATTTTCATAAACTAACTGCAAGCCAATCCATAATGAAGCCACTAGCAAAGCGGTCCTCCCACACTGTAATCCAATCACCCAGGTTATAGTTTCGACTTTCGAGTCAAGTTTGGTGTAGAAAGATGTTTTGATAAATATATATATATAACCATTGACCGTCGTTAGAAACTAATAATAAAAATCATTAGTTTCTTTGAAAATATTTTTTTCTTATTATTATTTTAGATAATTTTGATGAAAGAATCTCTAAAACATATATTTTGAAAACTTATCTGCATGCGCAATCTTATTTTTAAAAATTAGTGATAATCTAAAAATTTCACCCCTCGTATATCATTTCTTTTGGAGAGGAGGGTGAAACAGTAGCAAACTCCCAAAATATTCTTAGATTCCCGCAATAAGTAAAGTCTCAATTTGGGCAAATGCATATTAGAAAAACAATTCGAAACGCAAATCAGTAGAGAAGAACAACTCAAATTCCTATCCTCCACTTTTACTCTTGTAGAGTTTTGTTTGTTTGATCCCTTGTCCATCAAAACTAATGACTTTTCTAATCTAATACAACTAAATTTAAAAGACCGAAATCAGAAACTACAAATTCTTATAGAGAGGTGCTTGGATGTGTAAGATCTACAACCAAACAAAAATATGGGCCAAGATATAGACTGAAAAATCAACAAGAATCCAAACAAAATGTAATTATGGAACCAAATTTCTGACCTATGATTCATCAATTCCTCCATTCCTTTACAATAGTATTCAATAAGAATTTTCTATTAAAATCTATTTAATATATTTATATAATTCACTAACAATAAAATATTCACTTGGTCATGTTAAATATTTCTTTTTGCCCATGTGAATATTTGTTAATATTCATGAGAAATATATTTTGTGATAACCTTCTAAACTCTTTAAGAAAAAAAAGAAAAAAACTTCTATACTCTTACAAATGATTTTTCTGATAACTTAAATAGGACGGGTATTTTACTATTTTACATTTACAATTGGTTCGAACGATCCAATTCAAGCAGCTAAGAGTGGGAAATTAAACTAAGAACCAAACCTATAATCAATTTAATAGATTAAAATTGGTTCGATTTCTTTTCACTTAAGACTTATGAGTCTTTCGAAGTCACCTAAGTTCAGTTACAATAAAATTATATCATGACGAAATCAGAAGTTAAAGGTGAATAAAAAAAAAAAACATTTTCTCTGCAACCAAATACGAAAACAAACTAAACCACAAAACACTCTTGGTTCAAAAAACAAACATGCAATAAAAGGAATAAAATACAAGAATTACTTTTTACCAACAAATGGTATACACTATACAGCAAGAATTCTACATATAGTTAGAAGATTCCATGTGCATAATAGTTAATAATATACAATATTTAGACAATAAAAAACTTAATCTATATTTACTATACTTAATTTCTTACAAGCCAAATATATTTAAATGAATTATATAGAAAAAATATACCTCGTAAGGCACTAAATCCTTAAATTTATAGAATTTTGTTGTCTTAAAAATTTGAAAATCTCTGTGTTAGAGAGGTTTGCCGAACAAAATTTAGAAAAGAATCGAAAAAAATATTTATCCTTATTTCAACAATTCATATATGAAGAAATTATTCAATGCTTACTATTTTAGAAAATTATTATTTAGAAAAAAAGAAAAGAAAAGAAGAAGAATGCAAAAGAGTATAATGATGAAAGGTCCTACTTTATGCAGAAACCCCCCGTGTGCCCACTCTCCTCTTCTCCATTAATACTCTCTCTTCCCTCATCCTCTCTTCTTCTCTCATCTTCATCATCAATCTTCTTCAATGGCCTTCACCGCCTTTCTCCTCCTCCTCTCTTCCATCGCCGCCGGTTTCCTCCTCCTCCTCCGCCGTACACGTTACCGTCGGATGGGTCTTCCTCCGGGAAGTCTCGGCCTTCCTCTTATAGGAGAAACTTTTCAGCTGATCGGAGCTTACAAAACAGAGAACCCTGAGCCTTTCATCGACGAGAGGGTGGCCCGGTACGGTTCGGTTTTCATGACGCATCTTTTTGGTGAACCGACGGTTTTCTCAGCTGACCCGGAGACGAACCGGTTTGTTCTTCAGAACGAAGGGAAGCTTTTTGAGTGTTCTTATCCTGCTTCCATTTGTAATCTTTTGGGGAAACACTCTTTGCTTCTTATGAAAGGTTCTTTGCATAAACGTATGCACTCTCTTACCATGAGCTTCGCTAATTCTTCAATCATCAAAGACCATCTCATGCTTGATATTGACCGGTTAGTCCGGTTTAATCTTGATTCTTGGTCTTCTCGGGTTCTCCTCATGGAAGAAGCCAAAAAGGTAACTAAAAACATTATATTATTATTAAAGTTTTCACACTAACTATCTTTTTATTACAAAATAATGTAATAACCGGGCCGAGTTCGTGACTCAGTGAGTCAGACCGAGTCACCGCATGCATAGATATGTATGTGTAATGATGAATTGATGCTTGATGATTGATGATTAATGATGATGCAGATAACGTTTGAGCTAACGGTGAAGCAGTTGATGAGCTTTGATCCAGGGGAATGGAGTGAGAGTTTAAGGAAAGAGTATCTTCTTGTCATCGAAGGCTTCTTCTCTCTTCCTCTCCCTCTCTTCTCCACCACTTACCGCAAAGCCATCCAAGTATTTTTTTTTTTTCATTTCATTTAATATTTTTTCTTACTTCAATCATATTTTAGACTATATATTCTAATATACATGTGTGTGTTTTAGGCGCGGAGGAAGGTGGCTGAGGCGTTGACGGTGGTGGTGATGAAGAGGAGGGACGAGGAGGAAGAAGGAGCGGAGAGGAAAAAAGATATGCTTGCGGCGTTGCTTGCGGCGGATGATGGATTTTCCGATGAAGAGATTGTTGATTTCTTGGTGGCTTTACTCGTCGCCGGTTATGAAACAACCTCCACTATCATGACTCTCGCCGTTAAATTTCTCACCGAGACTCCTTTAGCTCTTGCTCAACTCAAGGTAATTTTTCTATTTATATACATGGTTCGTATTTATTTAATAAAGAAAAAATTTTAGAGAAAATTCGATATTAGAATCGAATTTTGATTTAACTATTTTTTATAAGAGTATACATAGCGAATCAGAAACACGACACGTATAAATGAAAATTTAGGTGTTATGTGGTTGGTTTGATTGCGAATCAACAAGATTTTGTGTTTTGGAAAAGATATTAAAAAAATTAAGATTCGATCTATTCAGTGTTCACTACATTGCATCTGCATGCAAACCAATCTTTTAAGGACCACCACCGGCGCATGTTTAATTTTACTCTGCTCTTGCTTTATTTGGGGTTTAGGGTACCAAAACAAAAATGGTTTGGTTTCTTTATTTAAGAAACTAATTAAATTTCATTTCTGTACTTTCAAAAAATTAACAAAAAGAGTGAAACAAATGGATTAGAACACGTTGATGTGTTGTTATCAACTAATATAAACTTTTTCTTGTGGGGACTATAGTTCTGATTTAAGCTTATTTCATTTTCTTAAGTAACTAAGAGATGGGGAGAAGTAGTTGGGGAAAAAATAAAATTTAAGGTGAAAGAAAGAAATGGGACAGAGACAAAAATGGAAGCATAATGATATGTGCATGTTGGCCTCTAAATTTCTCCCATCATTTACGTTTCACACGGGTGTCTAGATTTTTTGCACTTAATAAAAATTAAATATATTACTGTTATTATTTTTCCATTCTTTTTAAGATAAAAAAGACACATACACACACACATCAATGAAACGGCTTAGGTCTCCAATGAACTACTAGTTCACATAGCAAGTTAGCAACAGTACAATCTAGTCGGTTGATAATAATAATTGATTATAGAAAGAAAAAAAAAATGACTTTTTGTCTTTGTTTCAAAAATAGCCTTCAATCTTGGTTAATTAATGGTTAGGTAATGAAGAAAGTTAAAATACGCAACATTAGGCGAGTAAGATTTCAATTATTTGAGTGTCATATGGTAGTCATTATAGTTTTCTCTTCTATCAATTTCATAATCTAGATTAAGCATATTATTGAGTGGGTCTGAACTATTTGAAGGTGAAAACTGAAAAGTGTAAAAAGAAACAAACAAAATAAAAACAGGCAGAAGGTTGGTTACTAAATTACCGTAAAAGTGAAAGTAGTCATTTTCGAACCTAGACAACATCATCACCTCTGTTTTAGATTTTTATTTTAATTAGAAAATGTAAAATGTTGTTTGAAATAAGGAGTTACAGTCTCAAAGATTTGACTAATTTGTCTCCTGAACCGCATGCATAATCACACTTTTACCAAACCTCATCTTCTTCTTTATTTTGTTTGTTTGCCAACAACTTCATCTTTTTTTTTTTTATCTTACTTGTCCGAATATCCCCCAATAAATCTCTCTTTACATTAAAGATAAAAGTATTAACATAAATACGTTTGTGCTATGTGCGACCAACAAGCTCTTATCCATTGGTTCTTAATATTTTGATTATTTGTTGATGTCACTAGTTTTGTTCCCAGGATGGTACTATACTCATTAGTGCGTCGTTCCTTACTTCGAATATAACCAACCGGTCCAAAAACGGCTGGACCGGTGACCTAATTAATTTTGCTTGTTTCTTTTATTTTGTTGATTTGTATTTGCTTGGTTGAATAAAACAGGAAGAGCATGAAAAGATTAGGGCAATGAAGAGTGATTCATATAGTCTTGAATGGAGTGATTACAAGTCAATGCCATTCACACAATGTGTAAGTTCTTAGAGTTCTTGTCTTATGCTACTTTCTAGTCATTTCTCATTAATTAGTATCTCATAAACCTATTTTGATTCAGGTGGTTAACGAGACGCTGCGAGTGGCTAACATCATCGGGGGTGTTTTCAGACGGGCAATGACGGATGTTGAGATCAAAGGTAAAAGAATCACACTTTTAAAATGAGTAAAAATAGTCAATTCCGTATCAAAAATTTACATTTTGAATACTGGAAAAAACAGGTTATAAGATTCCAAAAGGGTGGAAAGTATTCTCATCGTTTAGAGCGGTTCATTTAGACCCAAACCACTTCAAAGATGCTCGCACTTTCAACCCTTGGAGATGGCAGGTTTGTATTTTAAGCCCTTTCACGTTCTTGAACTTTGTTTGAGTGTATCTTTGCATTCTTGATTTTGAGTTATTGAACGATTGCAATTCTGTGGAACAGAGCAACTCGGTAACAACAAGCCCTTCTAATGTGTTCACACCGTTTGGTGGAGGGCCAAGGCTATGTCCCGGTTACGAGCTGGCTAGGGTTGCACTCTCTGTTTTCCTTCACCGCCTAGTGACTGGCTTCAGGTACACCTTCACATAGAAGATAGTAACTCTTTTTTTCCATTTCAAAATGCTAAAATACTGATTTGATCTTTGTTTTGTGAACAGTTGGGTTCCTGAAGAGCAAGACAAGCTGGTTTTCTTTCCAACTACAAGAACGCAGAAACGGTACCCGATCTTCGTGAAGCGCCGTGATGTTGCTACTTGAAGAAGAAGAGATCAGCTTATTTTATTTATAGAACAAACTACATTTTTCAGGATTAATTTCTTCTTTTTTTGCTCCTTTTTGGTCTAGTGTTTGACAATAAAAGTTATCATTACTCTAAAAAGCCTTAGCTTCTGTGTATATAAAAAAAAAACTTTTGTTTTACCTTATGCTTGCATAAATCTCTTCTGCTTCAATGCTTGACCTATTGGTCTTGAGAAGTCATAGATGATGATAATCTTGAGATTGTTGTAATTTGCTTCCTTTCCAGTTTCCACAACCTCACAAAGTAATTTCAATATTCATGATGGGTCACAATAAAAAGAGCAGAGAGATTGTGCACACGAAAAAAAACACTAGAACCGAAATTATAAGCACAAATAATAATAAAGGCCCATTGGAAAACCGGAACACGAGGTTAGTGTAAGTGCGGATGAGGTAAGATAAATTGCAGAAAGTAAACGAGACAAGAAATTTGTTAACGAGGTTCGGTTTTTCCTACTCCCCGGGACCAAGTCCAGATTCGATTTCACTAGAACAAGAAAGCAAATTACAACCAATTCGCAAACGCGTAAAACAAGCCCAACCCTCTTGATTTACTGCTCCCTTCTATAACGTGAAACCTTAAGGATAAATCTCTACCCTTAACTAAACTCTCCTGAGCCTAGATTTAATCAGGATAACCTAACCCTGAGCTAAACTCCCCCTGAGTCTAGACTTTAATTCTCCAAAGTTTCTCGAACGACCACCACACACGAATCGTCACACCAACGAACCCAATGGTCACCAAAACTCTCCAACGAGAACCTTCAACACCAACACACAAATAAGCTTGATCACACAAGCATTTAACCCGCGAAACTACGTCGCACACGATCACACACACAATCTCTCACATCGAATCTCCTTGGAATTTTTACTCTTGCAAATCCGCTTTCTCATAAGGTCACGTCCCCCTTATATAATAAACAGAAACTTGTACCTCAAGTTCTTCCAATCACACATAAGAGAAAGTTTCTAAATCCCATAAGGAAAAAGTTTTCCTTTTTGCCAATTTCCTTTTCACTTCAAGCAAACTTCCTCTTTGCTTACATGATTCTTTTTGTCTTCAAACAATGATTTTCCTTTTCTTTGACTTAACAAACGCTCCAACATCCAAGTACTCGAGCTCCTCATCAGCAGTTATGCATCTCATCTTCCTGAATCACATCTTGTACTACTTTCTGTACTACTTCAACGACTAGTACAGAACACCAAAATAACTGCATCTTCAGTTAGTTGATAAATGCTAGCCTAGGGCTCATTTCTTCGTTTACTTACTTTCCAAGCTATATTAGACCGTCTAATATAGCTTGGAATGTAAGTAAATGCGGTCTGGTTTGCCTGATGCTCCAGCTACTGATGGTGCACAACCCGATCCCCATCCTCTGTTTAGTGATCCTCCTGGAGAAAATCGCTATTATCCATTTACATATCCTAAAGGGATCACGCGCAAGCAGCTTGGTATCATTAAGCTCACAGCACAGTTTATGGTGCGTTCTGAGATGAATTTCTGGGAGGATTTGATGAAGATTGTGATTATGAACTCTCAGCCTGAGTTTGATTTTCTCAAGTCAGCTGATACTTACGGTCTTTTCCATCGGCTTGTTTGTGCGTATTCGAGAGTATTAATGCCTTGCTCAGAGCTGAGTAAGCCTGATGCTTCTACAGAGATAGTTGTTGATGGTTTTTTCAATCTTCTTGGTGGGGAAAAGAAGGATTTGCATGCTTTTGTTGGTGCTCTTGACTATTTTGCTAACAGGGAGGATGAAGAGTTGTTACCACATGAACACCCTGGTATGCCTTTGCCGCCTCCACCACTGGGACTTCAAGTTCCTGGACCGTATTGTCAGATGCCAATGCCTGGAAATGTCTCCTTCTCCACCACTGCCTCTACCTGAGGAACCAGAGACAATGAGACAAATAGGAGGCAGCACTTGTTCCAGAAGGAGAGACTAGCAGATTTTATTTGTAGAACAACAGCATTTTTAGGATTAATTTCTTCTTTTTTTTTGCTCCTTTTGGGTCTAGCTTGTTTGACAATAAAAGTTATCATTACTTTATAGCTTCTGTGTATATAAAATAAAAACATTTGTTTACATAAGTAGATTGACCTACTAAGTATTTTTTTTCAGATTAGAGCCTGGTCTTGAAAAGTCATAGATAGACTATCTCATAGTCGCATATTCAGTTCATAAAGAGACTGTGGGAGATAATTAGTTCAAAAAACAAGCATCAATCCTCAAGTTGAAGAAGAGACCAGCAGATTTTGTTTATAGAACAAACAGGACTAATTTCTTCTTTTTGATCCTTTCGGGTTTAGTGTTTGCATAAATCTCTTCTGCTTCAATGGTTCAAACATGAGTAGCTTGACCTCTCTTTGTTGTCTTATGAGTTTATACTATAAACTTTATAGGAATAGTTTGCAGAAAATGACCATTTATAGAGACAAATTAAAGTAATACCGTAGTTTGCTTAACAGACAAAACTTACAAGGAGAGAGTTAGAAAATTTAGTGCAGCAACTATATTCAAATTTGAACAGAACCTCTAGTCAGTCCAGGAAATGATAATTGCGTCCCAGTGATACAGTGACTACATGAAACTGCTTTCTTGCGACTTCAGCGCAGATTCCACGATCTTGACTTTCTTGGAGTTATCGCTGTTCATCAGGGATAGTTTGGCGAGTGTGGACTGAAGCTGTGACATTTGCGTATCTTGAATTAAGTTTTTCCTTGAATATTGCTTTTTCTGAGTAGCTGCAACTACTGTGCCCTTGGGAGATTTTTGAGCTGACTTTTTCACTCTTGCTCTCAGTGTTTCAATGGATGATTGAAGCGCATCCACCTCAACTCCCGCATATTGATCTGCAATTTTTCATTTATAAACGAAAGGAAAAGATGATGAAATGGGTTTCGGTATTATCACTGGAGGACAAAATTTATGGGGGATATTGATTTACCGAGCTCCGACTTAAAATCCAGTTCTGCTCTCGTCAGAGGTTTCTTGTGTGTACCAGGCAAGCTACGGAGACGTTGCAAGCGTTGCTCAAGAGAATCATGTCTTTGAATTGCTTTGTCAATCCTTTTCTCCAGAAACGATTGGTTCTTGTCAACTTTTGATATTTTCTCATTTGCCTCAGCAAGCCGCTGGTGTTGGTCATCGATTATTCTCTTCAGGTTAGGAGCATGATGCTGCAGCTCAAAGTAGACCTGCCAAAAACACAACGAGATCTCATTCGTAATCGTGTAGAAAACACAGTGACGCTTTTGTCTTGGGTTTACATTACTTCTTTCTCACCTTGTGGGCATATTCGATGTAGTTTTCATGGAAAAGCTTGACATAGTCAAGCAGAATTGATCGGCCTTCTACAGAATTGGCTGGAGTTGAACGCTGGGTAGGTAAAGCATGGGGAACAATTCTAATTTTGGGACCTGCAAGGAGCTCCTTGCTTATGATGCACGAGTTATCTTGCTCTTTTTTCTCTATTTCGCTTGAAGATACTGTCTTATCTGTACCGACATGAATTGGAAGCAACAGATCCCAGGTTTTCATCTCTGCCACAATGCATTCTCCTGAGGATAAGACTGCAATGATCCATGCATACCCAAACGAATCCGACAGAGGCACAAAACCCAACAGAGGAGATACAGCGGATTCTTCTTGGCATGTACTTAGGACAGTGTGAACAGATGGCGTTTTGAGAGCTTCATCTTTTCCAGTGGCCTGACTTGTGAAGGGAAGAGAGTGTAAGACTGTTGAATCAATGCCACCGTCGTGGAGGGAGTATATTCGTTCTGGCAAAAGAGAATCAGCAAACAAGGTAACAAGAGAGCCACCTTCACGCCGTGTGGGAAGAGCCAAATCAACCATTGCAAGTCTTAACAGTGGCGGCGGATGCCCCAACCAAACAGTGTGATCGAGCGGCAGGTTTGAAGTTGCAACTGTAAGCTCACCTATGTTTGACTCACAAATCATTGCAACTCCTTGTATTTTGTTGTGGGAATTCATGCGAAGACGAGATGAGTTACCAGATATCCAAACAGGCTGGATTTCATCAACCAGAGCATCGACCTGTAATTGTCCAGCACTCCAGGCAGTTACCAGGATCGAATCTTTGCTGACAAGATTATATAATAGACTCACTGCCCGCCCTTTACATTCTGCCTCCCGAACAGCGAAATCTTCATCTCCGTCACCATTAGATGCTTTATATAAAGGGCCCTGTGCACAGGGAAAACAAGAGATTAGCATTCCAAGGCAAGCAGTAGACAAACAAAGAACACTTAGGGAACATGTGGATAGGTGTCATCTTTTTTGCCCGATCTGTGTTCCATATCAAGTTAAGGAGGGTATAAATCTTTGATGAAGACCACTGGATTATAAACCACAAATCTAGAACATTGGTGAAACAACTAAAATCTACGAGGAGCACTTCAAAAATCTCACGTAACAAACCCAAAAGATAAGGAATCCATACCTGTAAAGCTAATGATGCATCAAGCAAAGCATAAGGATGAGCTTTCACGACCAATATATTTTCACCTCTAGTTCCTTGTTCAGTCAAATCTGGAAATGTAGCTTCCAACCATTCAATTGCCAGACTGGAGTTGCTCACTGCAATCGAATTGGATGACTTAACCCCATACATATTAGCATCGTGGTAAATCTCCATTATCGATTCCCATTTGTAAACACTGTAGCAATATACATTCAAAGTATCTCAGTCAACCTCCAGGTCCGTTAAAAGACGAAACATCAAAAAGTACTAAAACATCTTCCATGACTTATTAAAGTTTGACATAAGGATGATATTCCGTGGAAGGAATGCATCTGTATACAAGGCGTCACCGCGTCAGCATGAATAAACTATTTGATATATCAAAGGAATCATGGGACCCAGCTGATTTTACCCCTGAAAAGCTTCAAATGAGCTAGCGAGCCTAGATTTGTGATCTAAAACAGCTTAATGAGAACCATTCATATCTTGTTCAAGAAACCAGAAAACCAAAACGAAACTAAATGTTGAACAATCTTCGAAATTTAGCATAGCAGGTACAACTTCAAGTGAATAGAAACTTATTAAAAAACTGCCAGAGAGGAACGAAAAGGAGAAAGAACCATCATCTGCCTACCTTCCAAATGGCACAACTGGGCACAGGATATAAATTGAACCATCAGTGAATAATATAAAGACCTGCACCATTGAAAGATTCTGTCAAGACCTAAACATGTAATCCTCAAGGCTCTATTTGACAGGACAACTAAACAAAATAGTAATCAGTTATCAAACAGGTGGAGCAAGAATTCTGAACTTACAGTAAATCTATCCCACAGATGCTCTCCTCCAAAACTGAAATCAGCAGGATAAATTGATGAAGCTGTTCTAGAGCTTCCTGGCTCACCGGGCTGCAGATAATATTCTTGCTCTGGTAGCTCAGCATCGTAAGACAAATCGAAAAGCCTAGCAAAAAGTGTAGCATGCAATAACTTTTAGTAAGCCAAGAAGCTCTTAAAACAGGATTAACTGGAACTCCTTATAATGAGACACTGAACCAGATGGTAACATAGTATGTCATTGCATGCCAGAAGTTAAAACTCTACAACCTTTGTTACTCAATTTCGTATATAATTTCTCTAACATCTTTCCAAAATGATATTCATCAATATTTTGACATGTACATCCACCTTCATTCTCAACCAAAACGATTGTTACCTGAAAACTGCATCCGAGGATAGAATTCCCAAATGGGTGTCACTATCAGGGTGCCACGATGCTTGTAGCAAGTTTATGGCACTATCACCACTAGTATAGATTTCTGAACCAATAGAAACTACCCTGCAACCCATAGATTATGAAGTGATAACGTATAAGCAGAAGGCCATTAATTTAAGCCAGGTAACATCATAATCATGAATATAGATGCATCTTATTAGGGAAATTTTAAAAACTACCTGCAAATGACATTATCTTCTACCACAGAAGCACGTCCAAATAGGTACATCACACATATTCCATCTGAGCCGGCAAGAAGTACAGCTGATCCAGACTTATTGATGGAGATTTTGCTAACAGAAATTGTCATCTGAAGGTCTGGTTGCATCACCTAAATATCATTTTTATTAAAACTTAGTCAATCACGAAAGTAGTAGAACCTTGGACATTCCTTACCAGCCATGTACAAGTCCATCAGACCAAACAATCACATTATTTCTTGATCATTGTTCTCCAGCAGCTCCAACCAATCAAACTTAGAAGACACAACTAAAACAACTATTTCAAATCCTTACAATTAGAAGGATAGTTAACACCTATAGCTATCGATCCACAAGCTTCTAATTCAAACAATCATCATCTTATTGCATACCATCAAAAAAAGACACTTTCACACATTAATACAGTCTCTCTATCCAGACAAAACAATCACATTTTATCATTCATAATAATATCCTTACATGATATAACAAGACACCTAAAATTCATCTATGTAGCAGACCACAGAGGAAAACTATAGGTTTTTGAAACTAATACATAAGCAAGTAGAAAAGATCTTCCTCTCATCCATCAGTAAGAAATCTAATTTCTCAAACTCTTCCTAAACCTAATTACTTAAAGTCAGTAAAATGTCAGCAACAATCGCACTAAAAAATCCGTTTCCACGATAAATCTTGTTTTCAATATAAATTCTCGCCGACTTAGCGGTGAAAACAGAAAGAGAGAGTAAGTGACCTTGGACGGGACTGCGGCGAGGACGGAGGATGGTTCAGGTTCACCCAAGCGCAGAGAGAATCGATGTAGAAGATATCGTCTAGAATCCCAGTAGTATAGTCGCGAGTCTCCGTCCCAAGCCATGAAATTCCTCGGAAACCGCTGCGACGGGGTGGGTTCATCTTGGGAGGAAGGAAGAGAAGCGAAAACCGGGTGGCTCTGGAGAGGAACCCACCGAACCGGCTCTTTAGGCGTCGGAGATCGCCGTGAATCTGGCGTATCCTCTGGCTCCTGGAAGTTAAATCTCATACTTTCTCTCTTTCACTCAAGTGTATCTGTGTTCGTCGGCCGGCGATGCAGAAGAGCGGGAAGAGAACGGAGAGAAAAGCAATGGAGCAGAGATACAGTTAAACGACGCCGCCGTAATTAATAATGGGCTTTTGTTCGGCCCATTAAATTTCTTTTGAAATAAATTGTGCTGTCTAATAAATAAAAAAAACTGAAATGAAGGACTTGTTTTAAATATATAATATATATAAAAATTGAATCTGAACCCTAAATCATCGTCGCCGTGTTCCTCTCCGCTTCCACCGTCGTTGTATTTGTCTTCCGCCTCCTCTCCCATCGGTGCGTTTCTGTCTCCTCTACCTAATTGATTCATTTATCCTTGGGTAACTTTACATCTGTGAATTTCTTAGCTCTCGTTTCTCTAAACTCATTATCTGGTAAATTTTAGAGGAATCTGTTTGTATTTTTTACATCAATGTAGGATTAGCATTTTTCTTTCGTAACTTGGGATGATGTTTAATGGGTCTACGGGTTGGATTGATCTGGTAAAACTGGTTTTAAATTGGGACAACCAATTGTGTTCCTTGTTCACAAGATGTGAGAATGATGATTATGGTCATTGTGCTGGGTTTATAACATAGGTCAAGAATGAACAAGATATGTGAGAACCCAGTATCTGTATAATGTTTGCAAATAGAAAGTTTCGATTTCAATTTTTTTTCTCGGGAAGCAGTTTTAAAGTCCCATGCATGTTGTTTTTTGGTGGAGAACAGAGTTTTATAGTTCACTCCTGTTGATTTTGTGATATGTCCAAGGTTTTTCTTGTCGAGTAGTAGGTGTGGCTGTTCCGCATTCTGAGGCTTGTTCTTGAGTAAAATTGATCTTTTAGTCTATTGATATATAGACGTCTGATGCTTTTAGCTTGATTCTAGTTTGGTATAACAAGATTAAAATTTTTACATAGATCACCTACGTGAGATGTGTCTGGTTTGATTTAAATTATATTATCTGCTTCTTATATATTTTGTGTAATAATTATAGTTATTTTTTTATGTCTTCGAAGAATGAATTATATCTCTGGATGCAGGTTTTAAACAGCTTGGCAGAAGAAGTGAAACTTGAGAGAAAGAAATGGAGAACTTGGAAGATCTGAAAATTCTGGCTGAGCAGTGGTCGCATCAAGGAATTGAATATCTTCAGAAGATACCACCGACTCAGCTGTATGCCGCTATTGGTGTTCTGTTGTTTACAACCATCTTGCTCTTCCTATCCAGTATGTATTAGACACCACTTCATTGTTTCTTAATCTTTCCTAATAAAATTGCTAAATTTGGTGGTATATCCTTTGCCATTGATAAGGACATATAGCCTGTTCTTCTAAATGTCTTCAATAGTTTTTCTTCTGCCTGCTATTGTTTACAATTGAAGAGGTTATTGTTCTCATGGTACCATTCTAGACTTGTAATTAAGCCAGAGTATCAGCTCGTTCGGTGTTAAATGGTTTGTATATTGGAATTAGAACTATGATTGCAATTTCTGAGGTCTATTCAATATTTCTCTTTGATTATACACATTAATAACTTTTGATCTTTCGTTGCTAAACTTGTTGTTCTTGTGGGGTCTGCAGTTCGCTTGGTCAGACGTACCAAATCCAACACTGTACTCCTTTCTGGGCTGAGTGGAAGTGGAAAGACTGTGCTCTTTTACCAAGTGAGTGTTTGGCTTGACGTCACCTTGTTTATGACTTTCCTCCAAATGTACTTTGTTTTTGAAACGTGCCACTATTGTCTGAGTCAGTGTGAGTGACTAGGTCATTGTTGGGGAGTTATAACATGATAATTGTTTGATTGGCAGCTCCGAGATGGATCGTCGCATCAGGGCACTGTAACATCAATGGAACCAAATGAAGGCACTTTTGTTCTTCACAGTGAAAACACAAAGGTAAAGAGTCTTGCTTTGTTCTACCGTAACAACAGGTGCAGTTGATTGTGATGGATGGACTAACACATTACTAAACCACGTCACGTGCTTGCTCTATGTGACAGAAAGGAAAAATCAAGCCTGTTCATCTTGTTGATGTTCCTGGGCACTCTCGGCTTCGACCCAAGCTAGAAGAATTCTTGCCCCAAGCAGCTGCGATTGTGTTCGTAGTGGATGCCTTGGAGTTCCTCCCAAACTGTCGTGCAGCTTCAGAGTAAATTTCAAACCCTCTCTCTTTCTTCCACACACACACACACTTTATGACACACATAAGAGACATGTTTGCACTCAATCTTGAAAAATGAGGCATTGCCATGGTTTTTTACGTTGATAGGTACCTATACGACATTTTGACCAATGCAAATGTTGTCAAGAAAAAGATTCCAGTCCTCCTTTGCTGTAACAAGACCGATAAACTCACTGCACACACCAAGGAGTTTATCCGGAAGCAGATGGAGAAAGAAATGTAAGATTTTCAGTTTTCTTGAAAAACTTTACTTATATATAAGCCAATCTTCCCGCATAAAAGCTAATCACCATTTGGTTAATGAGTTTTTTGCAGTGAGAAACTGAGGGCTTCAAGGAGTGCAGTCTCTACAGCTGATATAGCGAATGACTTCACCATTGGGATCGAGGGAGAAGTGTTCTCCTTCTCGCATTGCTCCAACAAAGTCACTGTCGCTGAGGCATCTGGACTTACCGGAGAAACCGTCCAGATCGAAGACTTCATCCGGGAATACATCAAGCCATGAGCTCCTACGTGCATTCATAGATTGAATCTACCACAAGGTTCTTATGCTTTGGTCTGTGACTTTGATTTGAGTTTAGAGATCCCTTTTGTATATGAGATCTTTGGATTTAGGGAGTTCAAAACTGAGTAGCTGTATTTTCGAGTTAGATAATTTGTTTTTAATCAGAATGATTCAAGGAAGTGTTAAATGACTTAATTTGCATGCAAAAAAATAAAATAAAATAGAGAATTTGATAAGCGATGCTTATCGTATCAATTACTTCGATACGATACGCGGGAAGCCTTCAGAGATAAGCTAGAAACTGTCTTAACTAAACCGGTAAATCCAAACTGAACCGGTACATTTGGTCATTACAATGCTCACGAGAACATCACGTGTCTTCTTCTTTCCCCCTAATTTCTGGACTTTGTCCTTAAGAAGGAGATGAAGAAGAAGAATGACTAACATGGCCGGAACCGCCACCACCGAGTTCCGGTGGAAATCACCGCAACAGCCTCCACCACCACAGCAACTCATTTCCGATTCAGATTCAGACTCCGGATCCGATTCAGATAATCATCAGCACCGTCACAATGATCTATCAAACTCTATCTTCAAAGCTTACCTCGATTGCCACTCATCTTCGTCTCCCTCCTCTATCGATCTCGCTAAGATCCAATCTTTTCTCGCCTCTTCTTCCTCCGGTGCTGTCTCGTGCCTCATTTGTCTCGAACGCATTAAACGAACCGATCCTACATGGTCCTGCACTTCCTTATGCTTCGCCGTCTTTCACCTTTTCTGCATTCAATCATGGGCTCGTCAGTGCTTAGATCTACAAGCCGCGCGTGCAGTCACGCGACCTTCTTCAAATCCGACAGAACCGGAAGCGGTCTGGAACTGTCCGAAATGTAGATCGTCGTATCAGAAATCGAAGATTCCAAGGCGGTATCTTTGTTATTGCGGCAAGGAAGAGGATCCTCCGGCGGATAATCCATGGATCTTGCCTCATTCTTGCGGCGAGGTCTGCGAGAGGCCGTTGAGCAACAATTGTGGTCACTATTGCTTGCTCTTGTGTCATCCTGGACCTTGTGCTTCTTGCCCCAAGCTAGTGAAGGCTAAATGCTTTTGTGGAGGTGTTGAAGATGTTCGTCGATGTGGACACAAGCAATTCTCTTGCGGAGACGTCTGCGAGAGAGTCCTGGATTGTGATATCCATAACTGTAGAGAGATTTGTCATGATGGCGAGTGTCCACCGTGCAGGGAGCGCGCTGTTTACAAGTGCTGTTGTGGTAAGGTGAAGGAGGAGAAGGATTGCTGTGAGAGAGTCTTTAGATGTGAGGCTTCTTGTGAGAATATGCTTAATTGTGGCAAACATGTATGCGAGAGAGGATGTCACTCGGGAGAATGTGGATTGTGTCCATATCAGGGGAAAAGGAGTTGTCCCTGTGGCAAGAGATTCTACCAAGGCTTGTCTTGTGATGTTGTGGCGCCTTTATGTGGTGGCACCTGTGATAAAGTTCTTGGTTGTGGCTACCATAGATGTCCAGAGAGGTGTCACCGCGGTCCATGCCTTGAGACTTGCAGGATTGTGGTTACTAAGTCCTGCAGATGCGGAGGAACAAAAAAACAGGTGAAAGAGAGCCTTTTTGATACTGAATGATACTTTATAGTCAAATCATATGTTAATGGAAAGATTTTGGGAACTTAATTTAGAGTAGGTTCCTTGCCATCAAGAGTTGGCGTGTGAGAGGAAATGCCAGAGAGTGAGAGATTGTGCACGTCATGCTTGTAGACGCCGGTGTTGTGATGGTGAATGTCCACCATGCTCAGAGGTATGCTGTGTCATTCATTCTTGTGTCAAGTATAGTACCATTGTTCACACTTGGCTTCTAATTTTATTGTTTGAATTTTTCAGATTTGTGGAAAAAAGCTCCGTTGCAGAAACCATAAATGCCAATCTCCTTGTCACCAGTATGTTTTGTAGTAGCTTGCTTTGGACTTTCTTTTTCCGTCTAGTTTTAGATTTGGGACGATATGACTGATAAACATTGTGTATCGCAAGATATCAACTCATACACGTAGAGTGACATTACTTGTTGTGTGTTCATTGCAGAGGTCCATGTGCTCCTTGTCCAATAATGGTAACAATATCATGTGCTTGTGGTGAGACACATTTTGAGGTGAGAATTAGGATTTGAACGTGAATATGGCTAGTTACTATCAAGTCGTGATATATAGTCTTGTTACTTTTATAGTTTTATTGTTATGGTGGATCTACAGAAAATTCTTAATTTTGGTTAGAAGCAATTTTGGTGGAAGCAGGAGATGTTACTGACAACTAACTAGCGAGACTATAAGCTTAAACTTACTAAAATCTCTTCGGGAAAAATGATCTTGAGGCCTTGTTTAGTCTAAGCCTGAGAACCATATCTGATGACTTTATGCCTATTGTTATAGATATTTTCTCTGCTTCTTCTTGTGTCCATAGGCTTTTAAATGTTTGATACTTTAAATATATTTTGTATCATTTGATAGAAAATCTGGTACTGTATGGTAAACCTGTATTAACAACGAGTTGGATGTTTTATGTTATTCAGGTACCCTGTGGCACTGAAACAAATCAGAAACCTCCTCGATGCCGTAAGTTATGTCATGTAACCCCATTGTGCAGGCATGGGCAAAACCAAAAGGTGAACAAGAATTAGAATAAGGCTTTTATAATTTTACTTTTGTGACTGATTCCATCTTTGAATTTCACGAAATTTATGTCATGTTTTTTATGCAGCCTCATAAATGCCACTATGGTGCTTGTCCTCCATGTCGACTCCTTTGTGATGAAGAATACCCATGTGGGCACAAGTGCAAACTAAGGTTTCTCATGCTGGTGCCTTTTTCATCCATTTTTCTTTCCTACTCTATCTGATCATTTCCCTTCTTATACACATTGGTTTTTGTGTGCTTCTTATGACACAGGTGTCATGGACCTAGACCTCCTCCTAACCGTGAATTTATACTTAAACCAACTAAAAAGATGTTGAATATTCAGGCTGAATCTACACCGGGTTCTCCCTGCCCTCGTTGTCCAGAGCTTGTCTGGAGGCCCTGTGTAGGCCACCACCTGGCAGCAGAGAGAATGGTGAGTCTCAATTCTCTTTTATATTAGTTATTTCTGATGCATGTCCAATATCTAACTTGTTAATTCCTATTTGTGGACTTTGAGATCTTCTTCCGACATTTGATATGTTTTTTTCTTTTCATTGGCTTAGATGGTTTGCTCTGACAGAACTCAATTTGCATGCGATAATTTATGTGGAAACCCTCTTCCATGTGGGAACCATTACTGTTCGTTTATCTGTCATGCCCTGGATATAAGAAGTTCATCATTGGATAAAAGAAGTGAGTCCTGTGAAAAGTGTGATCTCCGCTGTCAAAAGGTATCAGTTATCTTTTGTATCTCACCACTTACTCGATCATTTTTCCTTATGCTGTGGGTCTTGATTGCAGTTCGAATTCCAAATTGTCACAATGACTTGAAGCTTATATTTGTATTGTTTCCGATAGCTTCTAATAAACATATTTAACCCCATTAAGCTGTTAAAGGCTCTCTACTGAGTCGGTCAGTTAGTCAGACTTACTTATCTTTCATACTAATGTACAGGAGAGAACACCACGATGCCAACATCCATGTCCTCGAAGATGCCATCCCGGAGATTGTCCACCTTGCAAAACTCTAGTAAAGAGATCATGTCACTGTGGCGCGATGGTGCATGCATTCGAGTGCATATACTACAATACAATGTCGGAGAAGGACCAAATGAAGGTGCGCTCATGCCGTGGACCTTGTCACAGGTAACTAACACTCTGGTACTATTTTATTGTGTTTCATTTTTCAATTTGAACAACTGATGGTTCCCTTGTGGTAACTCACTTGTTCCCAAGCTTTATTTTTATTTTTTACTGAATAACATTATTAGAAAACCAAACTTTTGAAACTAGAGGATATTGCTGTTGCAGAAAATTGCCAAACTGTACCCATTTGTGTCCGGAGATATGTCATCCTGGGCAGTGTCCATTGCCAGAGAAGTGTGGGAAAAAGGTATTATTTCCAAGACTCCATGATGCAACTGCGTTGTAAAGATATCCGTCTGCTAGTTTATATCCATTTCGGATGTTGTCTCTGTTACAAGTGTGATCTTATGTGTCTCGATTTTTTTATTGATCAAGGTGGTTGTTCGTTGCAAGTGCCTAACCTTGAAGAAGGAATGGGTATGCCAAGATGTTCAAGCAGCTCATATGGCCACAGGTTCTGACCCTAAAGAAGTATCAAAGAACCAGTTCGGTGTTGGCCTCCTCCCTTGTGATTCCAACTGTAAGAGCAAACTACAGATGGCTGAATCGGTGTTAAAACAGCGCAATGTCAAAGAGACTGAGGTAAACAGAAACAAAAAAAGCTCTCAGAATTAATCTCACTCTTAAAGCAGCTATCACAAAACTTTTTTCTAATCAAATATCTTAGGAGAAGGAGGAGCCTAGCGGGAAAAATGCATCAAAGCGAAGGAAAAGGCGTGAACGGGGTCAGGACATTCAGGAGACCACAAGGCTGCAGGTAAGTCTTTTAAAAAAAAAATTCCGAGAAGACACATGTCTCATATGTCTTGTCTTCTACTTAAGACACCATCTGGTTTTTTTGGTTTATTCTCTGCAGAAACTTGCTGTCATCACAAAGAGGATAGTGATGGTCGTGATGTTAATGACAATGCTAGCTGCTGTTTCATACTATGGTTATAAGGGACTCTTGTGGCTTTCTGATTGGATGAATGAAGTCGAAGAACAAAGACAAAAGTCTAGAAGATACCCGCGAATATAACTGGTTTTGAGAGTTTTTCCTTCTCAAGCTTTTTTAGCCTGATACTGGGCAGTGACAACACAGTTAGCTTCGAGACATTTGGTCTTTCTTTTTGGTTTAGTCGATGATAGTCACCATATATATTTCATAGGGGAGATTAGAAAGATTATCAGTTTGTTTGTTTAATTGATTTGTGTTCTTGCTTTTAGCTTCCTTGATATTTCGAGACAGCAAAACAGCTTGGAAAAACTGTTGTACTTGTTCTTTCTTTTTCATGATATACATCTGTACAAAACTATCCATTTAGAATTTGTTTCTGTTTTAGAATATGTGATCTAGGGCCTCAAAAAGGATCTAAAAATGAGGAAATTGTGACAACCACCAAAGACCATGGAATAGGATAACAATCCTACATAAGTTTGACACCCTCTCCATTGTGTAAGAACATTAACATTAATCTGGTTAAAGAAATGAGTTTTAGAACTGAAAATAAAGAAGGTCTAAAACTTAAAAACAGATGAAACGAAACAAAAGAAAGAAGCTAAAGGGAGAAAAATCATTAAATCAAACTCCATCTAAGGAGTCAACAGCAGCAACCTGAGACCTCATTGAACTTGAAGCATCAACTATTGACTTGGTCTTTTTCAATAGCTCCTGCCACTTTGCATCATCTTTTACAATCTTGACCCGATCTTCAACGATCGTAAAGCTGCTTCTTGTAACACTTGCCTTCCACTCAAAGTTGAAACCCTTGCAGCAACTTTCAACATCTTATCAAGACTATCAGAAGACAACAACCCAAAAGCCAAAAGGTAAACGATCCTATCTTCATCAGGAATCAATCCAAATTTCCGAGCAGCCTCGGTATATCTTTTCTGATTCTTGTACAATGCATGAAAAGCAGAGTGACAAATGCAAATGAGGTCTATGATTTCTATATCATCACTTTCTCTTGGAATCAGACCAGCAAATCCAGAGTGAAGCATAGCAATAGGAAGCTTGTGAGTTTGAGCAGGAAACTAATGGCATTAATGAAAGAAGCAAACTTTTTGACAAAAGCCAAATGAGGGAAAAGAGCTATCATTCTTGAGAAAGTCAAAGTTTTGTTAGTTAGAACAAGCTTTTTTTGACACTTGTCTCTGATTTCAATCCCTAGAGTTGCAGCAACTCTTTTGATAGTTGCTTTACCAGTATCACTAGTTCTCTCCAATTTATCTTTCCTTATGTTACCTCTCAGCAAGGCAACTGCAATAGCTCTGAAGAATATATTGGTGACTTCAGCTTTGGGTAAGGTTTTCATTCTCTCAAACAATTCAGTCAACAAATCATGTGGTGAAAACCCACTAGACTGGTGTTGAGTCAATGTTGGTGCGATGGCATCAGAAAGCGAAGCTGCAACTTCTTTGAAATCAAAGCTGCTAAGAGCTTCTTCCATTTTCTTCTTTCGAGCTTCGAGGTATTCATCAAAAGTAACTCTTAAGTCAATGAATGCTTTCAAATCATGCATCACTACACAGAAAGATGTACTAGGGGAAAAGAATGTACCTGTAATATGGACTAAACACCTTTTAACAGCAGCTGATCAAGCTCAGTTTTTAGCTCCGTCAACTCAACCTAATTTTCATTTCTGCATTGCAGCAACTGCCTCCTAGCTCGTTAAGTTTCTGATTTTTTTTTTCTTGAGATGGTATTTTCTGCCAAAGATTGACATTCATATTATCATTAGATCATACTTTGAAGCATATACTTTGGCAATCCAATGGTTTAGGAGTGTTGAATTTCAGATAACTCAACATCACAAACTAACAAGTGTAGAAAAGGATCCAAATCACAGTAATCTTTGAACATTCTATTTGCAAGAAGTGTAGGAAAGTATTAAACTTTCACATTCCAAAAACTCTGAATCAAGCCAAGAAAATTCCTGAAGATTTCTACTTCCATGGTTCCAAATTTTAAAAAATCCACATCCAGAACTATAAATTCGATAAGAAAAAAAAGACGATAAGCAATAATTAAGGTTTATACAGATTTTAACACTCACCAGTCGAAATCTGAAAGCATGAATCTATAGTTGTGAGCAGTGCCGGTCCGGCATATATGAGTGCCCTACGCAATTCCTAAATAACATGCCTTGTTCATATCACACTTCTAGTGATGACATATTTCTAGGAATTGAAACAAGTAAAAGAAAAAAAAAATTAAACACTTAACCAGCAAAAGTTATAAACTAAAACTGTGAAACAATTATCAAAAGAAAACAGAGAAGTCAAAAAGAAAATTAAAAAACTAAAGAAAACTAAGAAAAATATTATAAAAAATTTTAACAACTGTATGGTCGTTTTTTTTTTCTTTTCTCTAGAGTTTATGATTTTTTTTACTTAAGCCTTTAGTTGTTTTACTTGTATATGAAAAAGCCCACAATATTTATCTAAAAAGACCCTACACAAAAATTCATAGTATAAACATATATGAAAAAACTTAAAAAATTTTTATCTGAAAAGGCCCTCAAAATTTGAGGCCCGAATCAGTGGCTTCACTTGCCTGTCCTATGGGCCGGGCCTGGTTGTGAGCTCTTCGTGTTTTTGCCTCAAAATGAGAGAAGAAGAAGAAAAATAACATAAAAGAGGAGCTAGCAACATGTATACTATTTCACTTTTTTTAGAGTTTCTAAGCCAATCAGAAGGCTCTATTTCAGACCCACTCGCACAAAGTGCGCGTTGCGCGAGTGAGAGCAATTCCTGAAGGGGGTTTACCTTTCGAAATCATGCCTATTTCTATCGACGCACTTCTCTCCAAATTTTCCATCGCGTGACTCTTTGTAATTCTAATAATGTAAACCGAACCGAAATCAATTGTAATTTAAAACCATATTAACCGAACCGAAATCAATTGTAATTTCTTGTAGATTAACCGGTGTCGTTGGCAAGCTACGTAGTCGTATTAGAGTGGGCCGTGAGAATGTGAGTGACTCGGCGAGATTGAAGATTATACGACGGCGACTATCTATAACGACAGAATCGTCCCAATTTTGAAAACCCTAAAACTCAATCTTTCGACTCTCTGCTAAGATAGAAACTCAATCTTGCTTTCTCTGTAATTCGTAGCTTCCTAAGGTTTTCTCAAGAATCTCATAACCATGGCGAATCCCGCACCGAATCTGGAATGTCGTATGTACGAATCCAAATACCCTGATGTAGACATGGCGGTGATGATCCAGGTGAAGAACATCGCTGACATGGGAGCTTACGTCTCTCTACTTGAGTACAACGACATTGAAGGAATGATCCTATTCTCTGAGCTCTCTCGCCGTCGGATTCGTAGTATCAGTAGCTTAATCAAGGTCGGTCGGATCGAGCCTGTAATGGTCCTTCGTGTCGATAGAGAGAGAGGTTACATTGATCTTAGTAAGCGTAGGGTTAGTGATGAGGACAAAGGGGCTTGTGAGGAGAGGTTTAATAAGAGCAAGCTTGTTCACTCTATCATGCGTCATGTTGCTGAGACTGTTGGTGTCGATTTGGAGGTACTGTATATTAATAGGATTCTGTGACTCTTCTCTCAATTCCTGCATTGCCTTCAATGTTCTAGCTTTATCTGTGTCATGTTGTTTTCTTCTTGAACTGAAACAAGGTCCAATTTTGAGGAATAACCTTCTTTTTTGTAGGAGCTATACGTACACATCGGTTCAATGAATCAAGCCAAGAAAATTCCTGAAGATTTCTACTTCCATGGTTCCAAATTTTAAAAAATCCACATCCAGAACTATAGATTAGATAAGAACAAATACGGAAGATGTATTAAGGTGTATACAGATTTTAACACTCACCAGTCCGAAATCTGAAATCTGAAAGCATGAATCTAGTTGTGTTTTTGCCTCAAAATGAGAGAAGAAGAAGAAAAATAACATAAAAGAGGAGCTAGCAACATGTATACTATTTCACTTTTTTTAGAGTTTCTAAGCCAATCAGAAGGCTCTATTTCAGTCCCACTCGCACAAAGTGCGCGTTGCGCGAGTGAGAGCAATTCTGTGGGTGTACCCCTTTAGGAATCATGCCTTTTTCAATCAACGCACTTCTTTCCAAAATCTCCATCGCGTGAATGTTTTTTGTTTTCTTCTCAAAACCAATTTAAACCGAACCGAATTCAATTATAATTTCAAAACCATGTAAACCGAACCGAAATCAACATATTTTCTCTTACGGAATCAGCAAATTCTGGACAGAAAATTTCAAAAAGAGGAAACACCACAACTCAAAACCACAAACTATGAACTGATAGAAAAAATATCCAAAATCACAGTAATCTTTGAACATTACAAGAACTGTAGGAAAATCTCAGAATCAAGCCAAGAAAAAGATTCCTGGAGATTTCTGACTTCCACGGAAGACTAGGGATAGTCTAGTGAAGTCATCAACACATTCTTGCAGCAACTCTTTTAATAGTTGCTTTACCAATATCACTAGTTCTCTCCAATTAATCTTTCCTTATGTTACCTCTCAGCAATGCAATGCCAATAGCTCTAAGAATGTGTTGATGACTTCACTAGACTATCCCTAGTTGTCAATGAATCAACTACAAGTGTTGCGTAAGATGCAATATATAATTAAGCACATGCGGTGTAAATTTGTGTATAATGCAAAAGCAAAGAAATCCAATAAGCTGAAAAGAAATGTCTTCATCTAATAGTGTTAAATAAGCTTTATGCTTTGATCAAAAATCCAGATCTTCTTCTTCTAAAGCAATGATTATTACTTGTAAGATCAAAGGTAAAAAAAAAAACCATAAGCATCACCATCTTCGGTCTTACTCCATCAGGTTTGGTAGGTGAGAGCTGGTTGAGAACTTGAGCCATCCCTTTTTTTCCACTTGCTTAAGACAAGGTTGCAACACTAGCCCAATCACTATTGCTGCAAGGCTCACCAGCGCAACTTTCAGGTTAGTAAGCGCCATGATGACACCGATCAACACTGTTGGTGGAATGCACATGAGGATCGATCCCAAAACCCCTACAGGTATCTTGAACGGCCGTGTTGCAGCCGGATACTTCATCCTTAACCTCACAAAGGTAATAAACTCCAAAACCATTCCAAAACAGTATAACAAATTCTCTGCAGCCACAATCTCTTGAAAGCTTAACCATGACAAGAGAATCACACCAGAGGCCGAGAACAGTATCCCCACCCATGGAGTTCCGTAGCGCGATCTCTTGGCAAAGACCTTGGGAAGCATCCCCCGCTCAGCCATTCCAAGAAGCTGAAAAGAATCACTGCTCATTTCAGCCAAAAACATTCCCATGTTCGATGTCGCAGCTGCAGCTTGAATCCACCATCCCAACCATGCTCCTCCTATAATTTTACCGATATCAGCGAAATACCCGTCAGTCCATAGCTTCTGATCAAGAGCTATAGCTCCTGTCCCGGTCAAAACCGGAAAAATGTAAGATAGCACAACAAGAACCAGAGCATAAAACAGAGCCCTTGGTAACGTTTTACTCGGGTTTTCCACTTCGCCCGAAAGCGTACTAATCGAATCCCAATAGTTGAGATTCCAGAAAAGTGTGTTGAGATACAAGCTCCAGTCAACACCTTTCATCTTCTTGCTAACCACAAGCCATCTCGAAGGCTTAAGCTTTGGAATCGACATGAAAGACATCACCAGAAACGGAAGGATCGAGAAAACGCCGAGAAGAACAGCTGCTACACCGACAATGCTTAAACCCCTGTAGTTCAAGTAAGTCAAGGCTACAGTCAACACCAAAATTGCAGCGACTCGAGGGATTCCACTACCGAGAATCGGGATTCCGGATTTGAGATAGTCGAGGAAAAGAATCGGATAAAGAGCGTTGTCTATAACGCCGCTTAGCCATTTAACCCAACCTTGTTGAAACCCCCAATAAGGTCCCAAGGCTGAAGAGACCCACACAACGTAACCACCGTTCTCAGGGAACATTGTTCCCATCTCAGCGGTGATGAGTGCTTCAGGGATACTCCATATGAACGGGAAGACGATGAATCCAACAATGGCTAACAATGGTCCTGCTGCTTTCACACTATCCTCAATCCCAAACGGACCGCCTGAGACCTCGTAGAATATCAGGAAAACTAGTGGCAGTACAGTAATTTTCTTGAATTGGTTGACGGTTCTCGCCGGAGACAGAGCAGCGTCACCGGTGGTGGGGACATCTATGTTTATGTGAGGAGGTGGGTTTTCGGTGGAGATTCTTAGCTTCTGTGTGGCGGAGTCAAGATTGGAAGAGCTAAGCTCAGTCATCAAGAATTGAAACTTAAAATAATTGAGAAAGTGCTAGGGAATTTGCTTCGACGTACGCGGAACAGAGCTAGCAGAGACCAGAAACATGGAATAGTTGGAAACTTTGAGCTCCTAGAAATCGAACAGAACCCAGAAGAAACAATCGCAGTTGTTGTTGTCGTTCCAAGTTTAACAAGATTATTTTATATTCCAATAGAGAGAAAGAAAAAGGAAACAAGGCTTCTTTATTGACAAAGACATGTTCTCCTAACTCATGTAGGATAATAATAAATTCATAACAGATGTTAGATAACGATAAAACCTTCTTTTTTTTTATTAATTTTTAATAAACAACTCTATTAATAAATCCACCAATGAATAAAATCTTGTATTGCCGACCCAAGAAAATCTTTTACAGTATATTTTAGCACTCACCTAATAAACAAGTCGTATATTCTAGATACCTAAGCATGCATCTCAAGGTTTAAAACGAGGTTGTTTTTGTTGCTGCTATATCACACTAATAGAACAACCTGTTTTCTAGCAGCTACAATGACTTTAAGCAGGGGTCCCCGGAACTTTAGTTGGTGTAAATTCAATATGCATAGGATTCAAAGAATATACTGTATGTTGATACAATTCAAGAATCCTAGAATACCTGATCCTGAAGAGATGCAACTTTTATGTGCTCTTAATCTTACAAAGTACCCAAAAGCACACACATTCATCTCATAGATTGAAACTCATCCACATCATAATATTATTCGAGGTTTACAATGCCAACTCTCTTTATCGTTACTACTACTGATCCTACCAAAGAAAACCTATCATGACCTGAAAAATCTCAGTTAAAAAGCGAAACATCATATGACTTACTCTTGACTTTTTGTTTTGTTGATCAGAACGCTAACTTAGGATCCACAACTCCTGAAGCATTGCCTTCACCAGTCATAAGCTGTCCAGGGTCCTGAGAAAGACAGATATTCAATAATCATTAAGAGTTCCTCCAAAAGTGTTATTATAGATGGCAAAAGCTTAAGCCTATATACCTCCATTCCCCATTTGATGTAATCTGGAGACTCACAGGCCTTATATTCGTCTACCAAACTCTCAATTATGTCCCTTGATTCATCAAACTCTGAAAGATCATTGTCCTGTCCATGTCAACATGTAGATTCTCATGATTTCAACATTAACTGTCAATGCTAATGAAAGGGTGGGTTGCACTAAACATCAGCCGAACAAAGGCAAATATATTTGAGTAGTCAACTTACAGCAAACATGGGAAACTTTCGGTAATTGTCAAGAAAAGCTTGCTTCTTCCTCAACTTGTCATATTGGCTCAAACATCTGCTGAAAAGATGCCTGATACTAGTGTGGCTTGCTAACATAAGACCACTGACCTGAAATATCAATACACCACCAAAGTTAAGAGTCTTCGTTGTATCTTCTAAAGCATGAACCAGCAGCCTTAGACATTAATTGTAAGGAGTACCAAATCTCAGCATGACAGACATATGTATACATATTTAGAGTGATATAAGATTACCCTATGAGCAGTTTGAACATATGGGGACTTCTTGGAAAGAGCAACCTGTTGAGAGTAAGATATGGAAAAAATTTGTGATGCAAGTCCGAGGTCAAGCCAAGAGCAATAACTAATTTGCAGACACAATTCGGTTAGAACCTGTATGCTTGCAGGTCCCCAGTCAATGAAATTAACAAGCTTTCTTTCTCGTATCCTCTGCAAACTCTCATGCACCTAATATCAAGTAGTGAGACAACAGAGCAGATCACATCAGTAAGAAAGAATTAACCTATTCATCCTCAATATGTCGAACAAAAAACTGCTACATGAGAGTACCTGAGTAGGATCGACTTCTCCTTGAATTATATTCAATATTGATATGTACTTTGCCTGACTAGCTTCTTTGTTTCTAGCATAAGACGAAACCATGATATTCTTTGTCTGCGAATACAATTATGTTAGAAGAACATCTGATTCAAGTTTCGAAAAAAGATAGGAGAGAGCAAACAGCTCACCTGTAGAAGCCTCCTCATAACATCCAGCACAGTAGTTTTACGAATGACATTTGCCTGCCAAGAACAATTTACATAAGAGAGTGCCAAACATAACATTCAGAAGTCATGTTCAAGATACAACAGCAGCTTCCCATAAATATATTGTGATTTGATGGTATAAGTTATTAAACTGATTGAGATATCTAACCTGGCGCTCAACAGTCAATGGTGTATATCCAGTCATGAGGAAGTGACACCTGGGTGTTGGGATCAAAGATGCAAGCAAGCCAACCAAGTCATTATTCATGTATCCTGGATAACGCAATGTTGTTGTGCTAGCAGACATCACAGTTGACACCAAAGAATTCGTCTGAGCAAAAGTAGGATTTGTCAGATGTAGACGCTCCACAGCAATTCTATTCAACGCAGTGTTGTCCAGAACAACAACACAATCAGCATTTAACGTAAGCCGCTTCAACGTCAACAGTGAGTTGTAGGGCTGAACAACAACGTCACTCGTTTCCATCTGATTGGGAAATACACTGTATGTCTGAACCAACTTCTTGCTATAGCGATCATTCAAAGTCTCCAGTAAATAAGACCCCATACCTTCATGTGAAACAACAAAAACAAAAGTCATTCAGTGAATAAACATAAGCTAAAGGGATTGGCAAAAAAGATTGAAAACCTGAGCCAGTGCCTCCAGCAATAGAGTGGCAAAGAACAAAACCCTCAAGGCTATCACTTCCATCAGCTTCTCGATCAATCATGTCCATGATTTCCTCTTCAACACCTTTCCCCTGGTGATATCCACTGGCCCAGTTATTACCAGCACCACCGCCATGGTCGGAAAGGAAGATATTCTCATGATTATAAAGATTCCGGTATTCACCATTCTGAATGCCATTGATAACTCTAGGCTCCAAATCAATAAGTAGAGCTCGTGGTATATAGTGTTGGTCATCAGCTTGGTAAAAAAACACATCTTTTCTATCACCTCCCTACAGATAGATCATCAATCAATCCACAATTCTATGAACACTAACAATGGAAACGATTTCGAAGAAGAAGAAAGACCTGAGTAGCGAAGTCCTCGAGAATACCATCTTTGCTGATGCCGTGCTCGAGGCAAAGCTGTTTCCAGAACTCCATACCGATCTGGTTCCCACATTGTCCCACCTGCAGCGTAATTATCTCCCTCGGCATCTTCTTCCTCTGTAAAACCCTATACCTAAGTGTTTCGAGACTACTGCTCAAGCGGATGATCAAACTATACTCATTAAAGCCACACTCTCAGCTTCTTTCTTTACTCATTTACAGAGAGAAAACGTTAAACTCGTCGTTTTAGCAGAATTCTATTCGACGTCGTTTTTACTGTAAAACTTACAGACTACGATGGGCCGGGCCAGTCCAGGCCCATTTAAAACAATAGTTACTTTACAAAGACTTCAACTCTTGTTGTCTATCTCTACCTCTCTTGTCCGTGCGCATCGGATTTTGGAAACCATTGATGCAGACCTCAATCCATCTCTAACACCACTGATCTATCTACTTAGGTCTTCTCTAACGATACTCGTAACTTTTTTACTTTGCTTCTTCCCTTACTTCATCGATGGCCGCTGAGTCTTCTAACCCTCGCACTGTCGAAGAGATCTTCAAGGATTTTAGCGGTCGTCGCTCCGGTTTTCTTCGAGCTCTCTCCGTAGGTAGACTACGACGACGCTACCTCCTCATTTTCTCCTATTTTCTCATAAATGTTTTGGCTTTCTAATTTTACGTTTTGTTGTTCTTGCCTGTCTTTTACTAGATGTTGACAAGTTCTACTCTTTATGCGATCCGGGTATGTGAGCTCTTTCCATCGTTATTTTTCGGATCTGTGTTTGTTTTTCTCCATGGATAAGCTTCAGAAAAATAAACCCTTTTTGGTTTATCGGGTCTTAGAAATGGAGAATCTGTGTTTGTACGGACACCCTAATGGGACATGGGAAGTGAATCTTCCAGCTGAGGAAGTGCCTCCGGAGCTACCTGAGCCAGCTCTTGGAATCAATTTCGCAAGAGATGGTATGCAGCGTAAAGATTGGCTCTCTTTAGTTGCTGTCCACAGTGATTGTTGGTTACTCTCTGTTTCTTCTTACTTCGGCGCTCGTCTTAATCGCAATGAGAGGTACGTTTCCCTTTTGTTTCCTTGCTTGTTTCAGTGACTTTTATAAAATGTGGAAGATAGTTTTACTGTGCTAGTTACAATGTATCGTGGTGTTAATGATGAGAAAAAAAGCTCTCTTTGGACAGTATCATGATTCATGAGCTTGTGTCATCACCATTTGTTTTTGTTTCCTGATTCTTTCTTTCACTGTAGCTCTACTTGTCAATAAGCTTCTTTCCTTCTTAGGTTAAATTTCTTTCAATGCATACCATTTTTCACTGATCCCTTCTGTCTCCTGAACTTGTGTATCATTTGGATATATACTACATCCTATTGTTAATTTTGGTCCCTTATTTTCAATACATGTTTGTTTTCTCTGAGTAGATATCTTGGAATTCACTATCTGACTTATCCTAGAAGCATTGTTTGCTTTACGATTCTCTAAGAGCATGTCTTTGTATGTGAATCTTACATTGTTTACTTATCCGAAAAGCATCTTACTTAGCCTCCATTCCAATGTGAATCAATAATTGTAAATGACGATCTCCAAGACACTACTACAAATGTCTACTATCTTAAAGTTCTGTTTGTTTGTATGTATACTATTTATTTATGGTTTTTCTAAAGTTGAGGGTTCCTTGGAGAAATTCTCTTCTCGAGTCTAATTAAATTTTGGTTACTCCAATCTCCTTGTGTGTTCTGAGTTTCTGTTTATGCTGGTAACCAAGCACGTAAGTTGACATCTACGGGTATATGAACTTATTTGATACTGTTCTGAGTTTCATGCTGCTGTGTCTAGCAACTTATATTGTAGTTCCGTTCAATGAGCAGGAAACGCCTATTTAGTCTGATCAACGATCTCCCAACTCTCTTCGAAGTAGTGACGGGTAGGAAGCCCATCAAAGATAATAAACCAAGCATGGATCTCGGAAGCAAATCCAGAAACGGCGTTAAGGTATCATGATGAACTCTCTACTACTCTTTACCATCCCAAAACAAACTTCTTTCATGTTAATGAATTATTGTGTTTTGGTTGGTATTGAATTGTTGCAGAGATCAATTGAAGGGCAGACAAAGAGCACGCCGAAGCTAATGGAAGAGAGCTACGAAGATGAAGACGATGAGCACGGAGACACACTGTGTGGAAGTTGTGGAGGAAACTACACAAACGACGAGTTCTGGATATGTTGTGATGTGTGTGAACGTTGGTACCATGGGAAGTGTGTGAAGATAACACCAGCCAAAGCAGAGAGCATCAAGCAATACAAATGCCCTTCTTGCTGTACTAAGAAAGGAAGACAGTGAGTGAATGAGTGAGTCATCTTTCTCCTTTTCCATCCTTTTTCCTTTTTAAGTTGTTGCAAAACATCCTTTTGTTAATTTATGAATACAAAACTATTATTGGTGTTAGATTCTCAAAATAAGGGCGTTTTGGATTAGTATTGAGACATGGAGAGAGTCATAAAGACA
Source organism: Arabidopsis lyrata subsp. lyrata (assembly GCF_000004255.2). Classification (NCBI taxonomy): domain Eukaryota; kingdom Viridiplantae; phylum Streptophyta; class Magnoliopsida; order Brassicales; family Brassicaceae; genus Arabidopsis; species Arabidopsis lyrata. The sequence goes on along the minus strand of NW_003302550.1, from coordinate 2,066,287 downwards.
CCACCAGCTGGTTAGAGAACTTCGTCAACTTTTGATCAAATATGCCATGTGTTTGTATATATAGCGACTCTACTTTCATTAGTTTATGTGTAATAACTCTTCGGCTATATAAAAGAATTCTTATGTAAGGTTGATCTTCATAATCTCTCGTATGGTGTTTTTAACTAAAAGGTTGTACTGACATTTTTTAAGCGGTTATAGTATTAGCGGTGTTCTGTTATGGGCACAAACCCAAAATAATGGAAAAAAAAATAGCCTCATTTTCTGATTATATCGATATCTATACTAGTATTTTTGAAGTACATCTTTAGCGGATGGGTTAAATTCTTATCCGACAAATTTGGTATCCGATCCTACAAAAAATTTACTTCATAAATGTTACATCGGATAGTTCATATCTTTTCGATCGGATCAAAACATATCTAAAATTATGAACCGAATATTTCATATTTAAAAATATAGATATTTAGAAGATTTGATTAAGATTTATAAATACAATTCTCCTATCATCTTTGTTTGAATATGTTTTAACTGTTTTGAATTGTCGTATAATACATAAAGTTTTAAAAAAATCTCAATTTTTTTCTGTATATATTTGGATTCGAAATTTTTAAAATGGATATATATTATCCGATTGATGAAAAAGGTGTGTGTTCGACGTTCCATATCGGCTAAAATATTTAGATCATATTATAAATAAGATAAAAATTATTCCAAATCCGAATGAACAAGAAGCTCAACTTAATAAGCATCCAAATTTAAAATTATTTACAATGTTCCTATCATCTTTGTTTAAACATTTTTTAACTGTTTTGAATCGTCATATAATACATAAAGTTTTAAAAAAGTCTCAATTTTTTTTCTTCATATATTAGGATTCGAAATTTTTAAAACGAATATATATTACTCAATTGATGAAAAAGGTGTGTGTTCGACGTTCCATATCGGCTAAAATATTTAGATCATAATATAAATAAGATCAAAATAAATCCAAATCCGAATGAACAAGAACCTCAACTTAATAAGCATCTAAATTTAAAATTATTTACAATTCTCCTATCATCTTTGTTTGAACCTTTTTTAACTGTTTTGAATCGTCATATAATATATAAAGTTTAAAAAAAGTCTCAAAAATTTTCCTGCATATATTGGGATTCGATATTTCTAAAACGGATATATATTGCCCAATTGATAAAGAAGGTATGTGTTCGACGTTCCATATCGGCTAAAATATTTAGATCATATTATAAATAAGATAAAAATGAATCCAAATCCGAATGAACAAGAAACTCAACTTAATAAGCATCCAAATTTAAAATTATATACCGTTTCATTCGATTATTTAGTTTAAGTGTTTAATTTTACCAAAAACGTTAAATTTTAAATCAATAAAAAATTTTTTATAATATTATGAACATTTGAACATATATAAAGAGGTACAATAACACGAGACATGTTATATTGGTACATAAAGTTATATAACGGAAAGAGTTTTTAAGAAGTTTTAAATATTATAATTAATGTATTTAAAATCAATTAATAAAAAGTTTATAATATAAGAACATTTGAACATATATAAAGAGTTAAAATAACATGGGATGGTTATATTACAGGACGAAGTTATATGACGGGACGAATTTGAATCAAATTTTTTTTAATAAGTAAACTATAAAATATAAATGTCTTACAAAAAAATACAATTTGCAAAAATTTTATATAATATATAACCAATAAATTTTTAAAAATACTAATTTTTTAAAAAAATCGTTTTTTGGTGTACCGCGAATTAAAATCTAGTATTTTCTTAAATTTACACCGTTGACATAGAATTATTAATTTTATTAATTTATACCATTTTTACAGCATCTAGAACTTCTTCTAACGTCTAAATCTTGCTCTAACACATCTCTCGAAATTGATACAATTGATTTGATCATATATAACTTTTGATCATAAATTCTTAATATTTTTAGTTAAAGAATAAAGCCGATCAACCATTTACGTTTTGCAAACTTTATGACTCATTGCAAGTTGGAAGCCTTGACTTGTTTAGAGGTGGCCTAAGTGTTTACAATTTACCCATATCTCCTTCAGTCTCTATCCCTAAAACTGACTTGAGAATGAGGGGATAAAAGTCGTTATAACTGTGATTTGAATTTCATACAAAGATTACCACGTTTTAGATTCATGCAAAAGAGTCTAGATATTATAAAAAAGTTTTCAGTAACCTTTAGACTCGATCCAGGAGAGTGATTATTTGAGCCATTTGTTGACAACATGACATTTATAAATTAATATGAATTAATTTTTAGTTAAACGCAGTTATAAGTATAAAAGACCAAAAGTAATAGAGGGTATCAACATTACAAACTTCTTATATCAAACTAAACGTCTGAATCATCATCAATCGTCTATAAAATAAGAATATAGATTTTAAATGATTCAGTTCATTAAGAAGACGTAAACGTCGATAGTGTGAGTAAAAATGCAACTTGCATTTGCTATAATATATATTTTGTATTAACTTTTCTAAATTTTATATATATGTTATTATCACTAGCTACTGACCAACTCGACAGTTATGGCCAAACCACCACTTGAAATCGCACATGCTAATTATAGTAATTTAATAGTGTATATAATCATATTCTTATATTATAAAATGTAAATGTAAGACTATATAGTGCAAACGTTTGACATATTGTATCTAATGATGAATCCAAAGAAAAAAAATATATGGGAATGAGAGGTACACAATAGATCAGACGTGCTTGGTCTTAATCTTATAATATTATCCACAGGCGTTACGAGGCGGAGTCTCGGATTTTTTTCTTAAGAAAAGGTTTAAGATGTTTATAATTACTGATATTCGTATTTATTAGGTTGATGTTCGTTTGTTTAGGGTTTCGCTCGTTGTGGAGCAATTTTTATTATTATTATTTTGGTGCGTATTATAAATAGATTCATCATATTGTGTGTGTTTTTGTTTAATTTTTTGTTTGCTTTTATATATCTTTTAGGATCGAGGTCGGGATTCCAACACGATAAACATCAATTCCAACAATCTGTTAGGTCGAAAACAATCACAAGACTCTATAAAAGTTGAACTTTCTCAACGGTATCTAGCTATATAGATTTGCAAGCATAGTTTGTATCTCTCTATAAAGATATTGTAGTGGATTGTTGTCTATCCAATACGTAGAACAATAGTCCACAAGCATCCGTGGTTTAGTGGCAGAGGAAGTTTTGGGAAAGGGTGAAACTCCCAAACCTGAGTTCGATTCTCTCTGAAAACAAAAACACATTTGTTTGGGAAGTCTGTCAGTTAGACCTTGGCCCAATTGATTTACCTGGTAGCCAGAAATGCAGGCGGCCTGACTACCCCTAGCACTTAGTCGGAAGGCATTCCAAACTCGGGATAGGCATAGTGGTAGCCCGTAAAAGCCTAACCGTTAACACGGTGGACTAGTCCACTATGTACCACCTCGGTGCATTTCTACCGAGGCCGACCGGATAGCCGATAGGGTTTATAAAAAAAAAAACAATAGTCCACAAAGGGTTAGTTCTTCACGTGACTCACGTCCAATACCGCCATTCAAATTCTAAAGGCCAATTTAATTTGTAATATATATATATAGAGAGAAAAAACTGAATTGTAGTCAAATAAGCAAAACCCAAAAAATAGAAAGGAAAACTGAATTGGTGTTTGTGTTTTCTATTTTATTTTTTATTAAGGATTTGATATGGACTTATTGTAATATATTTATGTTGTCACACTAATCTTTAGAACATATGCAGTGGTAGTCTTTAACTAAAGTCTCTCAGAAAAAAGTAAATTAATAAAATAATATAAACTATTATTTAATTGTACTTTTTCTATTTTTTTAGAGATCCTCACAATTAAATAATACTTTTTATTATTTTATTATTTTTCTTTTATCTGAGAGACTTTAGTGAGAGATTCCCACTGCACATAGTCTTATAGTTGAATTGGCATTAAGCATCGTTCAATGATATTCCATATTTCATAATATCATGTGACGTTTAGAGTTCAACAATTATACATTTCTATTATATATAGTTTTATACCATGATCACTATCAACTTTACCACGTTTTTCAAACATGACGACACATTAATTAGGAAATAAACAATTAATGTGTGCAAATGATATTGATAGACGTTAAACTCAGAGATTTATTACAATATACTAGTATTTGAAAATTGCTTGCAAACTAATAGATATGTGACATTTAAAATGATTGCAAAAAAAAAAAAAAAAAAAAAAATCTCTGTAATTCAATATAGTTATTTGCATGAAGATAAATAACCTTTGAAAATTCAAAATATAAATGATTGTACACATATACAAGTCAGGCGTAATAATGTATAATGAAAATAACAAAACATTAATTTTTCTTTACGGGAAGAAGAAAAAAAAAACAATCAACGAGGAGAAATATGAGATTCAACATGGGATTTGCCTTGTGGACCTTGAGTTCTGATAAAGAGTCTATACTGATCAAAGGTCATGGGAGGATATAAAGGGGGATTATGAGTTGATACAAGTTCTTGTAACGGTTGGATCGGAATATCGCTTTTAGGGTTGTAGAAGAAGGCAAGTGAAACTCTCTCTTTGTCCGAGTTCACTATCACTCTATGCTCCACACTCTTGTATGCTGAGTTGCTTAGTATCTGCAGTTTTATCATCGCAGCATATATTAATTATCTTATCAACACGTAGTTGTGTGATTCTAAGGAAATATTTAGACGAAACAAAACACAAAATTTATTTTCTACAAGTACAAAAATTTGGAAAACATTAATATTGTCTACATTTATGTTGTTTTGAGAAATTTCATGTGCATGTACATGTGGTGTTTGTTAAAAAAAAGCGTGTAATACATTGTACATATAAATATTCGATGACAAAAAATATAAATATCCCTTCTAAGCAACATGGGCAAACGGCCAAACACACACATGTGCGCAATGAAGGATTTGCTGTACTATTTGTTTCGTAATACAAATAGAGACAGCCACAATTAATAAATAAAACGATAATTCCAAATTACTAATACTACTATCCTATATTGTTGTTTGATATATATATATAAAGTTGTCCATAAAAAAACCGGTTTGACAGGATAGATCTAAAAGGACGTAATTTCTATTGTCGGAATAATGACTTAATAATTTACATTATTTTCGTTGAAAAATCAAAAAGGCATTTTGGCACCAAGTGGTGGTAGCTGTTTATCATACTTGCATTTAAAAAACGTGTCTAAAACGTGGACTATATATAGCTTATATCATATTCATTGGTTGTCAAATAACAACATTCGCATTTGTCCTTTTCTTAATATGTAGACGTTTTTCTCTGATACAAGATAATAGGGAATTTAGATTTTTCTAAACAAATTCATTTTTTAAAAATATTATTACAGTTTTCGTCAAAAAAAAAAATTATTACTGTTTTAACTTTTAAGATTAAAACTCAATCACTGGTATATCTATGTGTGTGATAAATCTAGTAAATTAGTATTTCTTTAGTTGATATTTACTTTTTTTTTATCGTTTCTTTGTAACGGAGTACTATGTTTGTTTATATATTATTTTAGGTTTTTTTTTTGTTAATTAGGGTTGTTAAAAATATATTTATAGATTCTTTTTTTTGTTAAAAAAAGTTAATCTACCTGTATTTGATCACCAATATTGACGATGAAAGCATGGGGATTAGGCTTGACGGTGATCCACGTGTCATCTTTACGAACCTGGAGACCGAAGACTTGATCGTCCGGTAAGAGAATGGTCATACCGCCAGGATCAGAGTGTGGAGAGAGACCAAGAGCCAGTTCCGGTCGAGGGCATTTTGGGTAATAATTAACCCTTAAACAGGCCCCTATGTTTTCACCACCAAATGCTTCTTGAAACTTATCCTCTTTTAGTCCCAAATTTGTCGATAATACCCTCATAATTCTCCCACTCAGCTTCACTATCTCTTCGCCGTATTCATCGATCACTTCTCTATTTTTTTTAGAAATAGATAAATACAAATTTAATTAATAATATATCAATATCCCAATATTGTACTTTATTCCAACGTTAAAAATCACATAATTCCCCTCGTCAAAAGCAAAAATCAGTATTCTCACATTCCCCAAGTTCTTAGTATATCAAAATTAATATATTCCCAAGATTTGTCCGTACATTTTAAAGAATAAAAAAAACCATACCTATAGTATTATTCTCTGGTAAAATAAAGGAAATGGATCCATGAAAATTAATTAAAGAACATAAACAAAAAAAAAAAGAGAATCGCAGAGGAAGGAACCTTATGGTGGGAGGAAAAGAAGGCCACTTGTTGAAGTCTTTCAAATGATGAGGAAGAAGATGAAGAAAGTAGTAATCACTCCAATCAAGACTTGCTCCTTTCTCAACACCTAACCTACTTCCATAGCCTTCGTAGGTTCTTGGTGAGTTCGAGTAAGTCTCTTTTGCATTCACCGGCAAATGGAAAAACTCTCTCCAATTCTCTCTAGCCGCGTCCATCAACTCCGGTTTGACCCCGTGGTTCACCACCTGGAAGAACCCCCACCCACGGCAAGCCTCCGATATCCGAGCCATGATGACGTCATCAGACAACCCTTCTTCCGAGAAGAGTCCTTCAAGGTCTATGATTGGGATGTTGGTCGCGGCAGGAGCGTCTTCGGTCGTGGTGGGGCGTAGAGATGCTGGTTTGATGTAGCGGTCGGGGAGAGAGGAGAGGTTGCTCTCGGCTAAGGACTGGACTCGGACGATTGGCTCAGGCCACTCATCCATCGATCCTTTCTTCGTCTCGATCTTAACATCCATCTTGTTGTTCTTGTTCATCTTCTTTGTTTCAGTTTATTCTTTTTGCTCATGTGAGACGTTTTAGATATAAAGAAGAGGTTTGTGAGAAATAATTATAATTTTGATTGAAGGAAGGAATTTAAAAGAAGGGTAAAATGGTGGTGGAGGAGAATCTAGAAATCGGCTAGAGACGATGAAAGTAACGTCTTTGTATTTTAATGAAACGTGTGAATAAGTATTGATTTAATTTTTATTTTTTGGGTTATAGAAGGACAAATTGTTTTTGTATCGACATGTAAACTATGCATTACTTTGAGTTTGAGGCAATCTTTGGTTGTATTAGTTTTAACTATTTTAATGACTAAGTGTCGACAAAGACTAAGACTAAAGATACTAATCTCTTAAGATACTAATTAACCAATTTTGCTTAATAGATGACACGTGTCAACTTCCGGACAACGGGATTAGGATTAATGTGCATGAGATGAATATTGTTTTATAGAAATAAACTTATATTTTATTATATATAAAGAGATGGGAAATTGACATCTATTTGATGATGCTAAGAAAAATATTTGGTGTTGCTAAGAATAATAGACAACTTATAAATTAGTAAATGATTTGAGAAAACTATTTCTTTATGTATTATTGATCTTAAGAGAAACAATACAATATAATATATAGAGTTTAGCTTATGTTTAACCAAATTAGAAAGTGAAATACATAATTTTTTTTTTTTCTCATCGAAATACATAAATATGGATAAGCAAATATTTTAATTCTTATTTCTAAATATTTTTGGGTTGAATCTTCATTAATTTAACTCCACAATTAAATTGTACCGTCCACAATAATTGGTCCACAAATTATACATCTTACTCCCAAAATTATCTCTAGTAACAACTAAAATGTGATTTGGTAAAAATATTTTTACAGAGATCATGTGATCAGTTTTCTTTTCATTTGAACCTTCGATGAAACTTTATATTCTCCTCAAGTCTTCCAATTCATTATATGGTGAAACATTTCAACCAATTCAGTGTGTATTTCTTGTTTCATCTATCTAATGATAAACCCTCTTTTTTTTTTTTTTTTTCTTTTTTTTTGATAACCCCTCTTTAAGGCTTCTTTTTTTTTTCTTTTCTTTAAATAATGGTTTTCTTTTAAACTAAAATAACTTATGCAGAATATATACGTACGATATAATGAGACCGTACGTTACCATATTTTAATTTATGTTTTTATTCACTCATAAAGGGTTATTTTCTAATAGGGCAGTTATCCTTTTATTGTTGCACGTCAAACATGTAGAACTGTTTTTTTTTTTTTTTTTGGCTGTAGAATTATAAAGTTCATACTAATTAATTGCAGGGTAATGAAAGTTTCTAGAAATCAGATGATTATAATACAGTATAAACACATGAATCTTAGAAAGAGTAAACGAAATCCCATTAAAAAAAAGTCCCTTAAAAGGGTATACGATCGAGTCACCAATAACGCGTTCTCTCGATATACTAAGAGTTTAGAGCATTTTCATCAATGAATATCTAAAAAAAAAGTATTTGATAAATAAAAAATATTATTATTATTATGATTTTATTTTTTATCAAATTTGAAACAATTAATTAAATTATACCAATCAAATTAAAATACTTAGCAAAATAGTTTTTTAAGAGTGTCTTAAGATGACAATTCTTTTTTCTCTCCCGAGGCGATTTCCCCAGAGGCACCTCTCCAACAAAAACTTCCCTTTCAGCATTTGATTCCGGCCGGCGCTGGCTTCTCCGGCGTCGGTCGGCTCTTCCTTTTCCTTCTTGTTCTTATCTTCCCTTTCAATATTGACTTAGGTGATTTCATGACAAATTCAGAATCACAAATCCTCTTTTTTGCCCTTCTTTTAACGATGGTGTTGATTGGTACGAGTCCGACGACTTCAATTCGTTACACAGTCTCGATAACGGATTCATCTCTAATTTGGGTAGCGTTACAACACACCCAAATTGTATTCAGATTTTTGTATCCGAGTGTGACAAGAGTAGCATCAATTCGTTTCCGTCACAATTGGAGATCTTCTCAAATTTGGGCCAATCCAATTTCGATTCCAAAGAATCGTTATGTCCTTTAGTTTAGAAGGTTTATTTCCGGTGTTTGCCGGTGGAATTTCCGGTTTTTAACCGGTGGATGTCCTCCTACTCGATGGTATGGAGGTTTCACTTGGGTTTTTGATCCCGGAATCCATGGCGTACACACTTTGCTTGGAGGTCTTAAGATTCTCAGAAATCGTATCGGGTATGGTTCTCAAACAAAAATGAGTTTAATCGACGCTACCATCGGCTTCAACTTGTTTATATTTGGGAGTGAATACGTTTACTTCAAATACGATAATGGATTGTTTTCATTCGGCCATTTATCTTGTGATCTCCGGTATGTATCGTCGTGGATGGTTGCTAAGAAACAATGGTGGGAAAAAATAAGAAATAAGAATCCCAAAATCATTCGTATGTGGATAGAATCTCGGAGTAAAAATCGACTACGGAAACCGTCATGGATGAATGGATTTCAATTTGCGCATCAAGGATTTCAAATTTTCAGAGATCAAGTTGGACGCAATAATCAAGGAATTCACATTGTAATTGATGCTTTTCCCATTACTCTATCTATGGACCATATAGAAGAGATGGTGATGACAAATCATTTCCTCCTTGTCATGGTATCGTTGAATCCACAAAAACAAAATCTCGGGACTATGACTTCTCAAATTCCACACGGATGGACTGTTGGTGATGATGATGCTGATCGTGGTGTAGGATCCATCACATCACAAGTTGTTTCTCTAAACAACCGGATATTGCGCCGAGATCTTTGGTCATTCCAGGTAAGCTATAGAGATTTGCTGAAATTTGGCAAGAAGCTGTTCTCAAAAGATGTTAAGGTCGCAATTGCTACTACGGTAAAGTTATTTGTGATTATGTTGAAGAAAGTTACAGAGGCTAGATATTCCAGAAAGACTTTGGTACGGAAGCCTTGGTACCACTATGTCTACATTTCAGAGTTATGTTTGGACACATCGGGTTTACAGTTACGGTTCGCAAAAAGAAAGTTCAGCCACAAGATGCTGCATGCAAATCGTAACAAAGAAAAATCAAATATGAAGTTGGACAATAACAGATCGTATGATCGGTTAGCGAGTAAGACTACTCTTCGGAAAGCATCGTCAATCTCCCTTCTGCTGTATTTTTCTTAGTGTATGGCACATACAGCCGCGTATATAATAATTGTGTTACAGTAATTCTGTATAATGTCTTTGTAATACTTTGAAAATTAATGAAATCTGATTTTGTCGAAAAAAAAAAAAAAAAAAGAGTGTCTTAAGATTTCTCGCATGAGAAACATGTTTTTTTCTCTTTTCTTTTTTCTATTTTTTTATTATTTTAATTGCAAAATATTAGATAAGAAATCCTCATTAGAGATGGTTCTAGGCTATGCATGCTTGTAATTTTATTTTATTTTTAATTTTCCTCACAAATTTAGTCAACGCCTTGGATAAATGAATTGAGACGCAAATAAAAGAAAACAAATTTTTTGTTTTGCTACAATTATATAAGGTTATATATCGGTACCACGTGGGATAATAATCAAGACATATAGGATGACGTCGTTAATGGCGTAAAGCTTTAAAAAGAGAAAACGTTGAATGCAAGAATACTTTACTCAAATACAGATTTCGGAGATCTTTATATATAATCGATAATACTAATACTAACATTTTACGTAGGTCAAATGTTATCTGTCAATAATACATTGAATGATACAATAGGATCTAAAAGCCAATGTGATAATGTTTAATTTCTTGTCTTTTTGGAAATATTCTTTTCCAAGTTGTTTTTCTTTTTAATATAAGTCTTTCCGAACATGCTTTTTTAATCGATTGTCTTGTGTTTCTGACTTTCTGGAACTTAGAACAAATAATTCTGAAAAAAAAAAAAAAAAATTATTCTGATGAGTACACCACATCTCTCTGCACTCTACTGTAATTCCAATATAACACAAATTAACAGTCTAGCCGCCTCGCTCGCAAGCCTCCACATCATGCGGGCCTTACTTTTTAAGAGACACAACTAATCAACTAGCTAGCTAGTTCCAAAAAGATTCTATATATTATTTATGGAGTTTTCGTTTTTTTTTTCCTACTGATTTGTATGTATACTAAATCGCTTCTATATATGTAGTTAAGTTTCCTCATGAGAACTCTGGAATATACCTTATCTACTTTCATTGACAAAGTTAATCAAATCCGATTAGTTTCAAACTTGCTCCGCATACATCATCTAAATGTTACAACTATGCAATTGAGCCAGTTTTGTTTATGAATTAATTATGTCTGGCAAGCGGCAGTGTTTGTTGACAATCATGATTATCGGCTAGAATGATCTTAATATTCTCTAAAAGATATTGTTTGAGTAAGTCTTATTTTAGATATTAAAATGAAGTTGAGTACTACACTTTGGTGCGACCGAATGTTCCAATTGCATCGACGTTTTTTAAATGGTGAAAATAGTTGAAGCGCATTACGGCGGCTTCCATTAAGTTATCATGAAAGTAGAATTGAGCCTCTCCATGTTTAGCAAAGTGATTACTTTAGGAGTGTGAATTTAAATGTGTTTACATTTATGTAATCCGTACACTTTGCACACATATAGGTCACATCGAACAAGTTTTTCAATAGTACATTAGAGAATTTTTCATTTTTTTTGGTAAAGTAGTAAAGTACGTAATTAACAAGAAAATTCTCTAGAAATGCTAGTCTAGCTCTCATCCCAAATCCCAACAAAGAAACTACTTAAAAAAATAATTATCATATTCTACATAATTTATATAATATATCTATATATAGTTAAATGTTGATTGATTACCATACATGGTAGTGTTATCCAATTGTGTAAATAAGGACGAAACCGGCCGTATAAGTATAAATAAACTATGGAGCATTAGTTTTAAAAAATGGACGAAGGAGAAGACAGAAAGCGTTGTCTTTTTTTGTGTGTCAAAAATATGAATTTTCGCGTAAAGAGAGAAGAGTTTGATTGAGCCTAAAAGGATAGTTAGAGAGATTTTTTCAAAAAAAAAAAAAAGGATAGTTAGAGAGATTAGTTTGCGCCTAACAAGGACGAAACGAATGAAAATTAAGTTTGTTTTCTAATATTAAAATAAACATTTGGAAATTTGTTCTGTATTTTAGCTGTTCGAATAAATCCGCTAAATTTGCATTTAAAAAGTTTTTAAAGAAAAATGAATAGTTTGGTAAGTTATATACATAAAATCACATTTAGCACGTGTTTTAAACAGAGGGAGACAATTATGTAAGGTTGGGGGCTCACTTTGATGGAGGAACTGCCGTGTAACTAGAGATGTCGGCAAATGTTGTCTTTGCATGTCTCATCATGTGCCTTGGAATAACATTGCGTATTTGCGTTCACACTTTGGTATTTAAAAAGAAATTTTTTTGTTCTATTTTGTTTTTTCAACTTGCGATTCGTTAGTTAAATAAAACAGTAGTTAGTAGAGCGACAATCTTCACATAACTTAAACCCATATTTATTTCGTCCAGAAATCTATTATTAGGTGATCATTTCTTGGCACTCATTGAATCTTATTCAAGTAGATATTGACAAATGACATGTTGTTGTAGAAATTCCTTACCCACAATTTCTGAGATAACATTATTGAAATTTATCAATTAGCTTCGAAATTTTACGGATTTTTTGTTTGTTGTTAACGGAAATTTACAAAACTTTGGATTTTCCGAAATATATATATATATATTGTCGTTGTTAGAAAATTTTGAGATTCGGATTATCAAACACCAAAATATAATATTTCTAACCAACTGTCTGTTGAGTCAGTATTTGTTATTTGAATAATGATCTTAGATCGATTCTTTAGGTCTGAAGGAGTCAAGTTCTGTTTCCTATTTTGTAGCTATTGGTAGAACTAGTTGAACTAGTTGAGTCGTGTGTCCGTTATTTTCGTTTGTTGTTGATCATGTATTTCCCTATAAAAGCATTGGAACCTATGAATAAAGATAGATCATTCCGTGCATTTGTTTTGTGTTTTCTGATTCTGCAATTACATTTGGTATCAGAGCAAAACACAATCTTAGAGTGATCAAAGTAAGAAGAGAGAGAACGGTGAAAGAGAGATGAGTGAAGATAAGACGATTACGATTCCCCGGTTCGATGGTCACTACGATCATTGGAGCGAGCTGATGGAGAACCTCTTGCGAGCAAAGGGGTTGTGGAGTCTCGTAGAAGAAGGCATACCTGAGACAGCAGCAGGACTCGAGACAACTGCAGCGCAGCAGAAGAGTCTTGAGGATCTGAAGAAGAAGGATCATCAAGTCAAGTACTACCTGTTTCAAGCCATTGAGCGGGAGGTGTTTGAGCAGATCTTAGACCGGAAAACTTCTAAGATCATTTGGGAGTCCATGAAGAGAAAGTTTGGAGGGAATGAACGGGTCAAGAGATCGCTTCTCCAAACCTTGAGGAGAGACTTTGAAGTTCTTGTCATGAAAGGCGATGAAAGCATTGACAATTATTTCAAGAGAGTGATGATGGTAGCAAACAAGATGAGGAGTAATGGCGAGAGTATGCCAGATTCAAAGATTGTGGAGAAGATTCTTCGCACCCTGACCGATAAATTCACATACGTAGTGGTATCGATCGAAGAGTCCAAAGATACGAGCAGCATGACCGTCGATGAGTTGCAGAGCTCACTGTCCGTGCACGAGAAGAAATTCAGAAAATCGAGCCATGAAGAGGAAGATCAGGCACTCACTGTTAGAGGGAGGGGCAGAGGCTTCTACAGAGGACGAGGAAGAGGCAGAGGAGGCCGCTCCTTCAACAAGGCCACTATTGAGTGCTACAATTACCACAAATTGGGACATTTTGCGTATGAATGTCCAGATGGATCCAATGGAGCAAACTATGCAGAATTGGAGGAGAAAGAGGAAGTTCTATTGATGGCATACATAGAGTTCTGCGGAACAAAGAGGAGCGACGCCTGGTTTGTGGATTCTGGCTGTTCAAACCACATGTGTGGGGAGAGCAACATGTTTTCGAGCCTGGATACGACTTTCACACACAATGTGAAACTCGGGAACAACCATAAGCTGACGGTTGGTGGCAAAGGGGTGGTGAAGATCACTCTTAATGGGGTAAGTTATGTGATCAATGATGTCTATTATGTACCGGAACTGAAGAACAACTTGCTAAGTGTTGGACAACTCCAAGAATGAGGCCTGGATGTACTGTTCAAAGGGGGAGGAGATCGGAAAACCTGCTGTATTTTCCATCCCACAAGAGGAAAAATTGCAGAATCTGTGATGAGCTCAAACCGAATGTTCATTCTCTTGGGGGAACCGAATGAAAAGACCAAAGAAGAAAGATGCTTGCAGATCAATGTCTCAGACAAGGCAGAGCTGTGGCATCATCGATATGGACATCTCAGCTACAAAGGACTTCACACGCTATGCAGTAAAGAGATGGTCGTGGGTCTACCTGATATTGGTGATGTGAAAGTCACGTGTGAGGCATGCGTCAAAGGAAAACATCACCGGGTTCCTTTTCCGAAACAGAGCAAGTGGAGAGCTACCAAGAAACTGGAGCTCATTCATTCTGATCTATGCGGTCCGATCAGTCCACCATCGAACAGTAACATAAGGTACCTGATAAGCTTTATTGATGATTTTTCAAGGAAGACTTGGATTTACTTTGTTTTGGAAAAGTCAGAGGCATTTCATTGCTTCAAAACCTTCAAAGCGTTTGTAGAGAAATAAACTGGTCTGGTCATCAAATGTTTGAGAACAGATAGAGGTGGAGAATACAACTCAAATGAGTTCAAGGAGTTCTGTAGAGAGCATGGAATCAAAAGGCAGTTGACTACGGCTTTCACGCCTCAGCAAAATGGCGTTGCTGAACGCAAAAATCGCACAATCATGAATATGGTGAGAGCAGCGTTACTGGAGAAAGAAGTGCCAAAAGCGTTTTGGCCTGATGCTGTGCAGTGGGTAAATCACGTTCTCAACCGTTCTCCTACAGTCATTGTAAGAGATATGACACCTGAAGAGGCGTGGAGTGGAAGAAAGCCATCAGTGGAGCATTTCAGAGTGTTTGGATGCATCGGGTATGTTCACATCCCTGATGTTAAGAGAAGCAAACTTGACGACAAAAGCATCAAGTGCGTCCTGTTGGGCTTCAGTAGTGAATCCAAAGCCTTTAAGATGTTCGATCCGGTGCTAAAGAAGGTTCACATCAGCAGAGATGTAATATTCGAGGAAGATAAGAAGTGGAATTGGGAAGATTCTGGTTACGTTAATGAAGCAGATGCAGAACTTGAATGGGAAGATGATTATGAAGTTACAGAGGTTGCAGATGAGATCGTTGCAGAAACTGGGATGGAGGGAAGAGAAGAAGAAAACGTTGATGTTCCCTCCCAGATTGCACCGATAGCGACAACAAGCAGAATTGCACCGATAGCGACAACAAGCAGAATTAGAAAAGCTCCAATTTGGTCTGCAGATTATGTCACAGGAGAGGAGATTTCTGACACTAAGGAAGAAGACACTGAGGAAGAAGCAACATGGCCAGAGTCGACATTGAGAATCTTGCCTTTATGATTATAGCAGATCCAACCAGTTTTGCAGAAGCAGCAAGACATTCTCACTGGAAACAAGCGATGGATGCAGAGATACTCTCCATTGAAAGAAACCATACCTGGACGCTCACTACACTTCCGGCAGGTGTAAAAGCAATTGGGGTCAAGTGGATTTACAAAACTAAGTTGAATGAGAAAGGAGAAGTGGACAAGTTCAAGGCTCGTTTGGTGGTTAAGAGATATGCGCAAAAATACGGAGTTGATTACACCGAAGTGTTTGCACCCGTAGCCAGGATGGATACAGTGAGATTGATCATCGCAGTTGCAGCACAAAAGGGATGGGGGATCTATCAACTCGATGTCAAGTCTGCGTTCTTACATGGAGAATTACGAGAGGAGGTGTTTGTGGAGCAGCCACAGGGATATGAGGTAGCAGGAAAGATGGAAATGGTTTACAAGCTTCACAAGGCTTTATACGGATTAAAACAGGCACCCAGAGCCTGGTTTAGTCGTATTGAGTCTTACTTCATCAAAGAAGGCTTTGAGAACAGTTCTAGTGAACAAACTTTGTTCATCAAACGGAAGGGAGGTAAAGTTCTAATCGTAAGCATTTACGTTGATGATCTGTTGTTCACTAGTGATGATGAAGAAATGTTGAGTGAGTTCAAGAAGTCCATGAAAGATGAGTTCGACATGACAGATTTGGGAATGATGAGGTACTTTCTTGGCATTGAAGTGATTCAAAAACCTGATGGGATCTTCATATGCCAGAGGAAGTATGCCGCAGAGCTGATTGAGAGATTCGAGATGCAGAACTACAACTCTGTTTCCAATCCGATTGTTCCTGGACACAAAGTTGGGCGAGATGAGGCTGGAGCAAAGGTGGACTCAACTTTTTACAAGCAAATGGTGGGGAGCTTGATGTATCTCACAGCCACAAGACCAGATCTCATGTTTGTGGTATGTCTCATTTCTCGTTTTATGGCAAATCCAACTGAGTTACATCTAGCTACAGCAAAAAGAATCATGAGGTACTTAAAAGGAACATTGGAGTTTGGGATATGGTATGGAAGAAGAGGAAATGGGGATCTCTTGGGTTACACCGACAGTGACTATGCGGGGGACATAGACGACTGCAAGAGCACCTCCGGTTACGTTTTTCTGCTGAGTGGAGGGGCTGTAGCTTGGTCATCCAGGAAGCAACCGATCGTGACATTATCATCAACCGAGGCAGAGTATGTAGCAGCAGCCACCTGTGCGTGTCAGGCTATCTGGATGAAGAGAATATTGAAAGAAATTGGTTATGCACAAGAGGAGAGGATGACTTTGTTTTGTGACAACACCTCCACTATCAAGTTGTCAAGAAATGCAGTCATGCACGGGAAGTCAAAACATATCAGAGTTCGTTATCACTTTCTCAGAGAACTAACTAAGGAAGGAGTTGTGGAGTTGGTTCATTGCAGCACAGAGGAGCAGTTGGCCGATATCATGACTAAGCCGTTGAAGATGGCATCATTCCAACGGATCAGGGAAGCGTTCGGGTTGAGCATTGTGAACTGTGACTCTTAATCGAGTTCAGTTCAAGGGAGGGATTGTTGAGTCAGCATTTGTTATTTGAATAATGATCTTAGACCGATTCTTTAGGTCTGAAGGAGTCAAGTTCTGTTTCCTATTTTGTAGCTATTGGTGGAACTAGTTGAACTAGTTGAGTTGTGTGTCCGTTATTTTCGTTTGTTGTTGATCATGTATTTCCCTATAAAAGCATTGGAACCTATGAATAAAGATAGATCATTCCGTGCATTTGTTTTGTGTTTTCTGATTTTGCAATTACACTGTCAATTAATATGTAGATGATTATTGAATTTGAATATGATAAAACCATATACATTTTCTTCAAAAAAAAAAAAGATAAAACCATATACATCATATTTTTTTTCTAACCAACTTGTCAATTAATGCATAGAAGATTATTGAGCTCGAATACGATAAGAACAAACATCATGAATTTTCAACGTATGATAAAAAAATCTAAGACTTTAAAAATGAAAATTTATTGGAATATATATTCATGAATTATTTATTGAAATAATATTTTTCTGGAAATTATGTATCTGTGGTACGATTGGTTCGACCGATAATTAAGTAAACCGAGCCCGTTTCCAATTCGACATCTAAACCGAAAGCAAATTGTTGCTTCGGTTTTCCAAAAACCAAACAGAAATTCGATTATTCGGTTTAAGTACACCTAACAAAAAGTTGGTAGATTCGTTTTTTGTTTTTCCGCCATTCTTGTCGATCTTCTTCAGCCGTACAACCGCCGTCTCTGCTGATCCTCCTCTGGGAGAAAATTCGATATCATCTGCGATTCCGGCAGTGGAATTAAGATGCCTACAGGTATTCTTCTCCTGGTGATGAGCTCGTTGGGAGAAATGCAGATAACTTGTTCGATGTTTTTACTCAAAGAGCTTATCAACTAGTGTTTAGCTGCTATCAATCTGCTTTAGTGATGATCCATCTTCTATTAAATTTTTTTGCTTGTCATCTTCATTTACTAAGAGGAATCTCGATCGTCTTGTAAATTCAGAGCTTGTGTTGTTTTGTTAATAGTAAACTTTATTCTAAGATCAGTTGATGAAGCAGAGCTTTCTTCTTTTCCTCAGGAATATCCACAGATCTCCTCGCTCATTCTAGAGCTTTGAATTTCTCCAGAACCTACAAATCTGGTAACTTTTCTTGACTTTTAGTTTTTTTTTCTCGAGATTTCACTAGACCTTGTGTGTGTGATTCTCTTTGTTTCCGGTAAATTACTGAAGCTTGCCACTGATCTCTTGTTTCCTACTGGATTTTCTCAGGTTTAAGCTATCGAAAGGTGTCTGTCTCGAGAGTCGGGTATGCTCACAACAGGAAATTGACCTGCAGTGTTTCCAGCACAGAGAATGTAGCTCCTAAGGATGATGAAAGAGGAAAGGATAGACCTTTGGTTAAGATGTGTGGCATCACATCAGCCAGAGATGCTGCTATGGCAGTTGAGGCTGGTGCTGATTTCATCGGGATGATTATTTGGCCGAATTCAAAACGATCCATTTCTCTTTCTGTTGCAAAGGATATCTCCAAAGTGGCGAGGGATGGTGGGGCCAAATCTGTTGGTGTTTTTGTTGATGATGATGAGAACACGATATTGCGAGCAGCTGATGCCTCAGACCTTGAGCTTGTGCAGGTTGTCTACATTCTTATCGATTTTGATTTTGGTCTCACCAAGGTGATTTTCTCACTTTCTAAACGGTTGATAGTTATATTTTCTTACAGCTTCATGGTAATGGTTCGCGTGCTGCTTTCTCGAGGTTAGTACGCGAAAGGAGAGTCATATATGTCCTTAATGCAAATGAGGATGGAAAGCTCCTGACTGAAGTTCCTGAAGAGGATTGTCATCTCGCTGATTGGATTCTTGTGGATAGTGCAACGGGTGGGAGGTACCTTGACCAACTTTTTTCAAATTCTTCGCGTTTGTCTCGTTGTAATGTACTCCTTAAGAGGAACAAGTTAAATAATCGCTCTTGTACATGAAACCGTTTGTCGTTCACAAGTGATTGAAATATCAAGAGTGTGATAGAATCATAACAATTTACTGCAGTGGAGAAGGATTTAACTGGGCTCAATTCAAGTTACCTTCTATCAGAAGCAGAAATGGGTGGCTCTTAGCTGGCGGAATCAATCCGACAAACGTGTCAGAAGCTCTTTCTATCCTTCAACCTGATGGAATTGATGTTAGCAGCGGTATCTGCGGTACAGACGGCATCCAGAAGGATAAGGCTAAGATAAGTTCCTTCATAACTGCAGTTCACTCTGTACACTACTAATGGCTAGCAATATAAGCCAAGGTAATTTTTCTTGTAACTATAGTTTCGAGCATCAACCTGTTGTGTCCATGTCATCAGTAATAGATTTAAATTTAAAGTGTTGGTAGGCTCTCAAGAACAAGATCCTTGTATGAAAAATATCCTTCTGAGTTCTGATCATATATTATTCATTAGATCGAGAGTTTTACCACGTGTTTCTACAAATGAATGCTTTTCAATCTCGCAAAGGCTTTACACCAAAACAAAAAGAACATAATGAATGGGTCAAGATGAATTTATAACTTGTCTCCTGGTTCATTGCAGTCTGTCGTCATGTTCTTTGTCCATTGAGTTTTTGATCTGCCTCATAGTACACGACATCTCCTGTATTGCTTATGAAATGGTCTTGTTTCATACTTTTTATAAGGCTTCCCAGTAAGTGAAGTGGCAGAGGTCCAGAGTTTTTCGGTTCTCTGTAGTACTTTCCTATTACTGGTTTAGCTGCTTCTGTCTAGAAAAAGAGGAAAGGGAAAGAATAGATATGGAAAGTTAAGCACTGTTAACACCATATTGAAGCAAGTCCACACCAGAATAGTCTTTAATTAACATCAACAAGAAAACTCTTACTGCTTCTACTAGATGATAATGTGGGATCTGCGGGAAAAGATGATGTATCACATGAGTTCCAATATCGTGGTGGATGTTATTGATCCATCCGTAATCACGATCCAATGTTGTGAGCCCTCCTCTCAGGTAACTCCATTCCTGTGTTTGGGGAAAGTACATGAAGCGTTTGAGATTCTCACAACAACAGTGGCTCTCAGGTAACTCTATTACAAATGGTGAAGTAGATTTTGGATACCTTTCCACGGTACCAAGGAAGCTTGTCTTCATGTCCATGGTGATGCAAGTAAGTGACGAAGTCCAACCACATTACAAATATCTGCATTAATTGTGTGTTGAAATGCCAATAAATATCTTCACATCTGAGACAACAAAGGAATACAAAAACCGGTTTATCTGAAATGGAGAGGTACAGAAGTAGAGGATACCCAGTAAGGGATGCCATATAGTTTGAGCATTTGGATTGGACCGATGACAAAGTTGAGACAAACAAGCAAAGCAGCCATTGCAGTCCAACAGGCAGTTGATGTCACAACATCTTTCTTCTCTTTTGGAAGAAACAAGTCACTGTCCGGATGATAATGAGAACCTTGTTTCCCTGGACTTCTGTTCCACTGCATCAAGAACACAGTGAATCAGATGTGAAACATGAGCTTCTTTCACTTGACATAAACAGGTGGAGAGATTATAGTAAGATGCAGAAGGATTACCAAATAGAAAGGATATGCGAGCATTGGAAAAGGCAGTGTAAACCTAAACATTTGAGTCGTTTTTTCCAAATTCTTGTAGATGCTTTCAGGCAACTGCAGTCACAAAAAGATAAGCTCTATCTTAGGTATATTAATAACAAATGAAACCAGGATTCGACATCTGTGTTTGGTTATGGATAGTGCAACTTACAGGATGCCATGATTCGTCATTCTCGACATGCCCATGGTTCTGGTGGTGAGTTCTGTGGCTAATTCTCCTACAAGGAAAATTCAAATATTTTCATGAAGAATGTGAGTTCTTCAAGGGATTCATTACCAAGAGAGAAAGGTTTGCTTTATATTGAAGGCATTGAAAGCAAAACTCACCAGCCATGGTAAGGGACCAGAATTGAGGAATGAAGAAGATGACCAGCCACACTGTTTAGCCTCGGATCATTCGAGAAGCTACCGTGTCCGCTACAAGGTAAACAACATGAATACTTGGTTAACAATATAGAGAGAGACCAAAACACTTGAAGTAAGCAGATGAAACATGGGGATTAGTTGATACCAGTCATGGCCAAGGACAAAGAGAGCCCAGAACATGGTTCCTTGAGCGAACCAGTAGAGAGGCCAGAGAAGCCAATTGTTGAAGTAAGCAGCTAAAGCAGCCAATCCAAAGACGACAGCAACATCTCTGACAACATAACTCATTGACATCCATGGATTCTTAATCCAACAATGCTTAGGTATGGCTGCTCTTATATCTGCCAAATTGAAGGGAGGAGGTGCACCTGGGTCGAATCTGTCAGTGTCTTCCTCGGATGGAGACTGAAGAGTTGTTAAAGGCGTTGCCACATTCAATGCCCAGTGCATGGTTTTAGAGTAGAACCCATCTCGGGAATTGAGAGAAGAAGAAGCAGGTTTGACGGGTGGATTGAATTTGAAAGTGGGTTTAGGGTTAGAGGCAAAAGAGGTTGTGGGTTTAGGGTAGAATCTGGGGAGAGGTCTAATACCACATTCTGATAAAATCGAGCTCGCCATTGTAGCTCTACCCAAGAAGAGAAGAGGAAAAAAGTCTCTCTCTTTATTTGCACTCTCTGAGTGAAGAGATAATGTGGAGAGAGAAAGAGAGATGGATTCTGTGTTGGTCGATCCTTGTCGTCGTGTATCTCTCTTAATCAGTCTTCTCTGTGATTTTCTAGCTCGAAGGCTATTTCTTTATGAGGTCGTCTTTCAATTAGCAGTAGTAGATATGTAAGTACGAATGTGTGGTGTTCTGTTCTGTGTTGTTGTGTAACTAGAAAGAAAAGGAGAAGGAATAAAGCGGGATTTAGGGTTTTAAGCATTAGTCAAATGTGACATAACTCATAACAAACAAAGTGTGTCCTTCGTGGTCAAGTAAAGCTGTGGGATCAAGTAAAGGACAAAACAAATTGAGGTTCCAATCTCATAAAGCAATGAAACAAAGTTTTTTTTTAAAAAAATTTAAAATTCTGATAGACAGTCATAGCAGCCTCAAATCAGCTCACAAGCAACTTCTCAAGTTAGAAGGGTTGCTCCCTTTGATCAATCTATTTTACAGATTTGATTGATAAATAAACATGAAAGAGAGTTTTTCACCTGTGGAAACCCAAGATAATTAGTTTATATACCGAAGAACCCACAATGACTGCAACTCCCTCATATGTTCCACCATTTTCGCTTCTCCATTTGCTTAGCAAGTTCATGTGCCATGGATGCAAAGTTCTCAGCATTGTCTTGAAGCTCAGCTGTGCGTTGGCTGATTCTCTGGCAGACCAAACAAAGAAAATAGATGTTTTGTAGTTAGGATCAGTAAGTTACATAGATTGGAAACATGCCAGTGTAAAAGAAGGTGAAATCTCTGCGGGGTAAAATATGACCTCGAGTTTTTCTCCTCGCTCAAGAAGTTTGTCCTTCGCTTGTGAAGCTATTGCTGAGGTTTCCTGGAAAATTACCCAACCATGTTAGAGATGGAAGCAAAAAAAAGAAGCTCTTTGGGTATATCAAATTGGTTTTGACTCACCCCTGCTTTTCTGTATTTGGACTTAATTTCTTCCACTGTTCTCGTTTTGGGTTGTGCATCGCTGGATACACCGTCAAACAGCTTTTCCTTATCCGTTCTCTTATCTGCAAAGAAACCTTATGATTCGTCTGATGCATTCACAATGATACTAGAACTTGAGGCGAACAGATCTTTTACCTTTCTTTTCTTTTTTGTCTTTCTCTGTCAAAGGCAAGATGATCACAGGTTCATCTATCTCGATGTCATCTACAGAAAACCATTTTTAGTCAGAGGCAGGAACCCGGGGAGGAGTAACTTAGTGTAGATATTGCAAACCTATGTTTAGCTCGACAATCTTTTCGTCATCGCCACCGGTATCAAAAGGTTTTAAGTATGGTGGATTAGAAAAGATGTTCCCCAGGTGGGAGAAATCTTGTACTTGGTCCATTTTCTGTTCAGTGCTTGATCTGAAGCCTTTGATAATGTTACTTAAGAATTTGGGAGCGCCATCCTGTGGTCACAGACATTTTTTATAGCAAAACAATGGAGCTTACGAAAAAAGGGTTCACATGTGAAAACAGAACATACATGATTTTTCTTATGAGCAGAGATATGGCTAAAGGTAGCGTCAGCAGCTGCTGCAAGGACTTTGTCATGAAGCAAAGGTAAAGACTCTGGGAGCCTGAGATGAATGCAGAGTTGGTATTAGTAACTTAACTGCTACTTTGCTAGCTATGCATGCAAAAGTTCTAGTTGTAGTCACTGACTCACTGAGAAACAAAGTATGGAACAGCAAACAGTAAGCCAGTACCTGAAGCCGTTTGCGTGGGCCAAAAACGAAAGGATGGCAACTTCACAACCATTTACCTGTATATTTAGTTTTATTAGTCCTTAACATCTGAGATAACAAAATATTCTCTTATGATGTTATACATGCCAACTCATAAACCAAGATCTAACTTGGCATACTTTATACATCACATGTTGAAAGCTATCTTTTAAGAAATCTCACCAGGACGACATGACCTAAATCATCCGAACACACTGTCTTCTCCATGTTAGGCTTGAAGTTCCACCTAAGAAGTGAAAGCAAAGAGCTCTCTCCCACAGCTTCAAGATTCGGAAAAGATCTGTTCAATTAAGAAACCATTCTTTTAGAGCTGATTTCTGAGCAATCAATGGCTGCAGACTAGATAGTTACAAGATTGTATTTGGTAACTAACTTTTATCTGGCATATATATGATACTTGTGGTAGCCAATTAGAAATTCACCTTATTTCAATATGCCCTGTTCGGTAAAGCAGGAGTACTGCACATTCCCTTCCATTTTTTTTTAGGATTCCCATCCAGCAACACGGCCTTGGAAGATTTACCTCCATAATGCACTCAAGACTTCCCTAGGTATTGATAGCAAGTCCTTGATATCAGAAAAAGCCAGAAAGATACTTTAGGTTTCATAAATAAAGGTAGATCCTGTATTTACCTGAGATAAAGACTTTAAAGAATACAAGCGCAGTGCATCCTCCGAACACATGAGAAATACTGAGTTCGCAAACATCTGATCAGCAAGTTTTGTTTCTGTGACAGCATTCTGTTCAGATGGTGAATGACTCTCACTAGCGTTGATTATATGAGATTTGTTCTCATGTTTCTCCTTCCCAGATGGATTTCCAGCTGGTTTTCCATTGGGCGTTTCAGAGTTTTCATAGCAGTTCTCTGCAAAATAGAGTTATTTTTATGAATACTAGATGCATAAGAAAACACACTTTTATGTTAGTATCAGATAAACTACCTATAATGTGCATACAAATCGCAGTTGGATTCTTTACAGGTCTCAAGCATGAGGCGAGTATTTTCCCAGTATTGCCATCCAAAAGAATGGTTTGTCCATCTTTGGTCATTGCACACAAGATTAAAATATCTTCAGAATTTATGGAGTTGTGATCAGTTGGATCACTTTTTGAGCCTGTTGGAGCTGAAGAGGATTGCACATAGAGTGACTTGATCGGAGAACCGGAGTCAGATAAGCTATCTGTAACGAATAATACTGACGGCACACCAATGTCAAGCATTGCAACCTGAAATTTGAAATGAAAATTTAATTTGTTTACTTTCAACTAGAGAAAGCAGCTGTATGCCGACACTTAAACATATGTTAATTCCCTACCTTGCCACATTTAAATCCCACGGCAAGCCTTCTTGTAGACTGTACAAATTGCAGGGTGCATACTGGGGAACTCAGGAATGAAAACGCAGCCAACCATTGAGGACCATCTTCTTGATACAAATGGTGAGCTACAAGTAATGAACCTACAGCATGAGATAAAGCATAACAAATCTATAGTGTCAACGTTGTAACAATTGCCAAACCTTTCTTCTCAGTGTTGGTAACAACTTCCAAGGTTCCTCCACTTGTATGGCCGACCAGCTTGAATAGGCGAACCTACAGATTCAGAAAAGCGAGAAATAATCAGATGCACATTAAAATCTAAGCTGAAATCAAGAAGGTATCAACAGAAACAGGTCTTCTTACCATACCACATTCGTTACCAACAGCCAAACAAGAAGTCTTAGAGCAGAAGCAAAATGCCGTTACTGATGCATCTACTCCAGTTATGTCAATAACACTTGCCTGATCATTGGTGAAGGATGAAATTATTTATTGCAGGCAATCCTTCTCATCAAAATATTTAAACGAGTTTTTAAGATGAAGCTCAAAAGAAGAAAAGCTATAACATTAACACCTTGGGCTCCAAAATATAAATAAGAGACAGACATGGATAGGTTGCATCCCATATTCGCATAGACCCGTCTTGATATCCTGCCATGTAAAGTCTTTCAAGCTTGTAGTCATCAAGGTGGCTTGGAACACCACCTGTCAGAGGCCATTGTGCACTTTCTACGGATGGAGTACGTGGGGTTCGAGCTTTTGCAGCTAAGACTATCTATCAGGAATAAGATATAAATTAATTGCCTCACAATGGGAAGCACAACTAGGGAAATTTGTAGAGGGACTACCTCAGAAAGAGCTAATGACGTTTTATCATTCACATTTAATGCAGCAAACGTTGCTACTGTCATATGTGGATCCATCGTTGGTACAACCATTGGATATGGCAGTGGAGAAACAGAAATCTTATTCTCTTTCTGAGACATCAGTGAAGCCAGAGAGGCATCGTCATATGCTTGCAGTTGTCCTGGATTTGTCAACAGAAATAAAAACATCCCACTTTGCCTTGAACTGGCAATTGGAGACAAGACCATATCAGCAAATGAACCGCTAAGGGTCAGGTCAGCACGGCCAACACATTTCAGACCTCCCATACCAGAAGACCAATCAAGACCTAACATCTGCACATGGTGATCAGCAAAAGGACATCATATTAGGCTATTCATTTTCATCTACAAGGTAAGATTCATGTTTGGGTTTCCCTTGTACCATGAAAATGCAACATGTTTAGAAGAAAAGTTGCGACTCTTTTTCGTATGTTTATTTTTGGAAAGAAACTCGGTTTATAATTGGCCCAAGATCACCAATCTGTGCTATGAACGTTTTGATTTGAGCTGAGTTCTTACCGTAAGTACTTCGTCAGATCCAATGATATCACCACCATAGATGAAGAGTTTTCCACCACTACTCTTGCGAGATACATCCAAACACCAATGCATAACAATGACAGGAAGTCTTTTCTCAGCCGAAGACAACTGTAACTTAACAACGTGATTGGATGGCTTCCCCTTTTGCCCATCAGAAAAGTCCCAAAATAATATATCCCCATCCACATAGCCAGCAGCAAGAACTGAACCATCAGTTGATGCCCAACACAAAGAACTTATCTCTTTTCCATCGAGTTCAAGATCAGAAAGCTCATCATGTGAGGCTTCCAGAGTATCAGCAACTGTGCTACCCTCCACAGGTAGATCTTTGTTCCCCCGAACTAAAACGACATGATCTTCCAATGCATCCCAAAGAAAAAGTAATCCATTTGAAAATGCAATCAACAATCTGCAGGATAATTCCTTCAAAATCGTTACGAAAATTAATCATAAGAAAGATCTTATTCTTACTTATAGTACAGTGTAATAGCATAGCAAAATGAAGATTTGAACTCTTTTGACGGGACTAGAATCACAGTCCAAAAAAGAAAAAATGATACAATGTCTCTCAAGTTAGACATGAAGATAAGTAAATGCTTTCACTATTTCCAGCTATGATGTCTTCAGATGGTGTTCTAATTTTAAACTCACCAGTAGGGGACATTGGAGCATAAAACTAAATAATTAATAGACGCAGAGGGAAAAGTAAAAAAGGAAAAGACTAGTTTCAAATGCTATGACAAGCACATATGGTCAGTTTTAGAGACACAACTCCTTATATAGCACTTAAGTTCAATGAGAAGATAAAATTTGAAGTAATGAACTTATCAAGCAATGCTTTCCATCTATAGGTTAAAAAAACAAGCATAATATCAGAATAAATCTTGTCTCACCTAGTTCCCTTTGAACAAGGCTGAGAAAGAAGTCCAACAACCGGATAATCAATAGGAGATGAAAGCCCTGCTGCTTCTGCAGAAAGAGGGAAATGGGAGAAAATAAGTTTTAAAAGAATAACTTAAATGCAACGCTGAAGGTCTTCATGTTTGCATTTAATCTGAACTATGAAGTGGATATGGTTCCCTGCCAAGAATTACTTTGCAAATTTTTTGGTGAAGGTAGATAGACCACTAAGAAATAAAATAATGCCTAAGCGCTGAAAACTAAAACTTTCTAAACTCAGTAGTGCTTCTAAACACATTTGATTATCACATTGAAAGAAGGACCCCGCATACCAGCTAAAGCATCAGTTGGAACATAATAAGGAAGCTGCAGTAATTTCCCTTCATCAGCACTGTAGTTTATAACAGACACCATACCGTACTCATCACCAACATACCTGTGAACGAGATAAGAAACACAGTTAATTACGCCATTGTAACTGTCAATGGAAAAATAGTGCTCCAAATTGTAATCCTAATAAGCTCAATACATGTAACCAGTGCCATGAAGGATTGCAAAAGCAGTAATGTTTGACTCCCATTTTAAGCTTGATGCTGGTTGCCTAAGATCCAAGTCCCAAACCTAATAAATAGGGAAACTTTGTTGATGAAACCGACCCAATAGGTTGTTGAGAAAAATGAAGGAGTGGATGATTATAAGATGAGAGTCAAGAAAGTCAAACAGAAGTGAAGACATCAGCTGATAATATAGAAGTTTCAAACGTCACACTGAACTGTTACCTGAATCTCGTTTTCATTTGAGATGCTAACCAGAAAGCCTTGGTTCTGCATGAACTGTAAAAATTACAGATAAAATGTCAAGTGGAGTTACAGATAACTGGGATCACAAAGCAGTTGGACTGTAATATATATGTCCCACATTCACAACGTAAGTTGATCTATCCAGAAAGGAATAGACTAGAGAAAAACCATTTCTGCCCACTACAGCACTCAAATAAGATCGACTCAAAGGATATTTGAACATGAAAGTTAGTATATGTGATCGAACTTCTTGTAAACCATTATAAGAAGAAAGAGATTTAAACTAGCAAGAACGTCAGGAAATAAAAAAGGAACTACACAGAAGCTATAATCAGACACCAATATTTTGAAACTGAACGTGACTGTAGCCTCTCAAAATATCAAGAGGTGAACAGAATACCACAAACCTCTAAGTTTTTGAAAGGTAACTGCTTAGGAGATGCAAGAATCGCCTCGATGTTATCGCCACCAATCACTTTTATCCTTCCATCTCTGCAAAGGGTTAGCAAAAAGAACATTACTTTTAAAAGTTAAAATGAAATAGAAACAAGGGAGATAGTTGTTTCTCTCATCATAGATATTATGGTTTTCTTAGACAAGAACTTACAGAGTTCCTACAGCCAAGAGGCATTGAATAGGGTCAAAGGCAAGAAGAGATGCCGTCGAAGGTATCCCACAGTGGGTGACTAAATGGGGATCCAAGTCTTCTGCTATCAAACATCCCTGCAAAGATTCATACTACATGTGAACGTCTAAAGCAAAATAGCATTCCTGGAATAGAGAACGGTTTGGAGCTGTCTTAAGTGAAACATGGAATTTAAAGACTTAATGTGAACCAATGTATTTGTGATGCATGATAAGGTAAGTAGCATGCGTTCAATCCTAAACGAGACATCTCTCTCTGTGAAGCCATCTCAATCTAAGTTTTGTAAAGTACATTTCTTTTTCTGAAGTTCTCGTCTCCAACATATTCCCAATCCTAGATTCGTAGCCATATATGAGTGACATCGACTACATTTAAAATAGAAGAAACTATTCATTGCAGAGAAAATATTTGCAAATTTCAAAACTTGGGGACATTATAGGCATCAATCAAATTCCACAGAAAAATACAGCTGAGCCCAGAAGGTAAAAATCCTAAGCTAGTGTACCCGAGAGTGAAACTCCAAGCGGGAGAATAATGTAGAAGCATCAAAATGGAACTTATATTCCTCAAGGATAGTAGAATTAAAAGAGATGAGGATGGAATACCCGAGGAGGAGGAGGATTCTGACCGCCGGAGGATTTCTGCAGAAATTTTCTGGCGAACATCGAGCTAGATCAAGACAGATGAGAGCCGATTGCTCACTCCTCCGGTGGAACAACTTGTCTTTTAAACGAGGATAGAATTATCAATCGAGACGATGCATCGGACGGAGAAATCGGTGGAAGCAAGAGAATTTTGTTCGTCGGAATCTGATCGTAGAATAAGAAGAAAACTTGAGATTCGATTTGAGAGAGTCAGAGAGGATGACCGATGATTTGAATTTTCTTCACTGAAGCCGTCCGAGTTTTGTGTTTTCTTAAACCGGAAACCGGTTTAAAAATAATATTCGGTTCGGTCCAATTTTATGTAAATTGGGACCGGTTCACAACAGTGTGTCTAGTGGACTACATGGTTTTAGGTTGTTTATCATTTTGTGAATGTTTGTTTTGTCAGGTTACAATGTTGTAATCTTTTACTCACATTGCTTTTTCTCTTTTGCTTTGTGGTGAAATCATTATTTTCTCTCAATGGATTGATTTGTGGTGGCTTCTATGGGATTGTTACGAGGAAAAAGTGGGAATGTGAAACAATTGTGCGATGCAGTGGTTCTTAATGAATGTTGAACCACTCTTCTGGCCGGGATTAGTGTTGATGTGAACCAATGTTTTCGTGATGCATATTGGTAAAGTAATCCTAAATGAGACTTCTTTCTCTTTCTCTTCAGCGAGCAATTCACATAGCTTTGTCAGTGATGCTAAAGAAGATCGATTGTACAAAGCCACCCGAAGATGCCAATCATCCACTTGATACCACCTCATTGTAAGCAAGAGCAACCTGACATATATGGCCCTAGCTAGTTTTCTGATGTTCAACTTGCAGTTGCCACAAATGAGACTTCTCCCAGAAAAACTAGATTTGTTTTCAAAATCATGTATAAAGCAGTGTGATAATGCAAATCAAGAAAACTAGAGTAGTCTTTTTCAGTTCATAAAGATAAGCAGAGGAAGTGAGGAAAAGATGTTGAACACTTGATACAATAGCAACCTAAGGCACTCGGAATCATGTTTCGTCTCTTATTACATTCCAAATGTCAAGAAAGCAGATTGCTTGATAAAAAGAAAAAAAAACTAGGCATCCAAATTGTCAAAGCAGCAACATCTATTACAACCTAATGAAGAACTTGAATAGATCCAGACATGCCTTGGCCATTGGATCTGAACACTGCCATCCTCCTCCCAAGTCACGTTCACCACAGGATAGTGAGACCCACGGTCCACAAACGTGAAGACTTGTCCGCTCCGGTAAACCTGGAGGTTGGTGATGGAGACACAGTGAGGACAATGGTAGATGATACTGAACTTTTTGTCATCGCATTGGAACGTCTTAATTCTCAAAAACTCCCTCATCCTGCAAACTAACAAGAATTTTTAACAAGTTAATAAAATTAGGGAAAAATCTTTCGCCTAACAGAACAAAATCAATCCTTTTCAGCCTTAAGACAAGCAACGAAAGTGACTGGTAGCTGAGAAAAAAAAGCCAAGAGATTTGCTCGAGCCGTCGGAACAATTTCTGAATCGATTTAGAATTACCTGAGAGTTGCGATTTCACAGAGATTCGATTCGCCGGTAGATCTTTTGACGAGCGCAAGAGGAAAGGAATGAAGTGGGATCTTCCGTACCGTTACCCTAAGCGCCATAATAACGATAATTACTATGGGCCAAATTCAAAGCCCATTAGAGGTGGGCCAATTTGGAAATAGGTGTAAACAGCCCGGTCCGTTTAACCACGTAATGCCCCCGACCGACTAAGAGACAGCTAATAAATAACTGAAGGATTATGATTGAATCTGTCCTCTTAAGTTTGTTTGCTATTTCCCATTTAATAGTAAATTCTAAGCTCTATACTAACTAGTTCTGTCCGTGAATTATATGCTTTTGTCATACGCATTTGAAATTGACCATATGATTGCTTTGCTCACAATATTAATCTGCTAATTAATAGGCCAAACGAAGAGAGTACGAAATCATGTTTTCACGATACAGTTGTCTCATCTGAGGAAAAAAACACACTATCAATTTCACTAATCGCACTAATATGCGTACTTGGTAACAACAACCGCAACAAAGGTATTGCCCAAGTTGAGTTTTTGGACTTGGATTTGATCTTTTCCACTGCTGCTTTGATGATCGATGGAGATGGTACGCTGAACCATTTTAAATACCATGAGAGAATTATTATATCTTTCTGCAACTTTGAGCTCTTATCATCAGGCCATGCTTCTGAGGTCAAATAATTCCTCAAATTAATCTTCAGCTCCGTTGAACAATTCAAAATCTCTTCACATCGCTTTCTCAGCGATGATAAGAAGATTGATTGTACAAAGCCACCTGAAGAGGCCAATCTTCCACTTGATACCGCTTCGTTGTAGGCAAGAGCAACCTGAGATCATAAGATTAGATCCAAATATAGGAACTCAAAGCTGATTACAAAATGTAAACCAATTTTCTGTCTTTCGGTTCCATCATTTGCAGGAACAGTACCTTGAGGCTTGAGATGGAAAGTGAATCACACATGTTACTATCGCTTTTGACAAGCAGATCAGCCATGGAACCAATGGTTGTATACAAGGATAAATAAACCTACAAGAATCATATAACGTATACTCAAGATTAGAATACACATGCCAACAAGAATGTTTCGTTAAACATTGAATAATAGGGTTAGGTGGCTTTAAGTAGCAATCACCTGCAAAAGAGCTGGTCTATCCTTGCTTATACAGTCAAACAACACTTGCAGACAGAACTCCTTGAATTCAGAATCAGATCTGCATAAATGAATTTGTGAGAATTCACCCTTTTGGGGGCTTCTATCAAACTCTGTTATGACTTTAGGATATAGAGGCCAAAGAGATCTAAAAGCACAAACACATGTGACATGTGTATCAACCGGATGAAACAGTACTTACCTGTTATTCCAAGATTTGTCACAGCACAACTGTGCAAACGCTATCAGGCTTGGATCTGATGAGAAAGTGCTGACCAAGTGATCAACACTTTCGGAGTCCAGTTCTCTATGACTATTAGCAATCATATTAGATTCTCCCAGAGTTCTTAAACCAAAAACCTGTATCACAGAAAGCATACAACCCAGTATCAGAACCATTTTTCTACGACTGCAAATTAATCTATCTGAGTTGAGAGTATATGATGGCGTATACAACCTTATGCATTGCTCGTGAAAGCAGCGACTGACAGCCAACTGGATCATCAACATACGAACAAGCTCCTACTTTTCTTTTGACATATATAACACCAGAATTGAAGGGATCACTCTTGTCCCCAAAGCTCCACCAATTTTTCTCTATATTTCATTGGAAATATAAAATATCTTAAAACCAGGTAAACAAAATGACCAAGGACAAAAAAGGAATATATAAGCAACTGTATCAACTACCTTCAGGGACTAGCTCTATTTGTTGGGGCCAGTATCGAGGACCACATACACAAATTCTCTTTAGCTGCAGGATACAATACATTTTTAGGTGACGGTGGACAAAACAAACAGGTAGAATCGCTCAGGTATTTCATGAAAAAACATAAATGTGCTTCTCCCAGAAAAACTATTATTTTTCATAATCTTGTAGAAAGCAGTGTGAGCATGCAAATCAAGAAAACTTCTGTAGTCTTTTTCTGTAATAAGAATATGCAGGGAAGTGAAGGCAAGATGTTGAACTTTTCTTACAATAGCACGCTCTGGCAGAATGCACGGTGTAATCTCGCAAAATCTTGTTTCTGAATAAAGTTTTGTCTCTTTTACTGTGACTTCTAGAGGGGCATAGACAGGCAGACCAGAATCAACATCAATGGTCTGCAGCCAACGAGCCTCTGTTGCAAGGACATATAAATGCCTGAATGCCTAAAAAAAAAAGAAAAAATCACCTTAAAGTATTCTGGCAAAAGCATGGATATCACAAAAACAGTTAGAAACCAACTTCTAAGCTTAGCATGTCTTTAATATCACAATCCACAAAGTGATTGGTCTTGAGGTAACATTTTCTATAGAAAAGAAACTCTTGCCTCTATAGAATTGACATATAAGACAGGGACAGCAACCAAATCAAACCAAACACAAAAAAGAGTGATGCAAAGAATAAATAATAGATTTAAACTTGCCTGGAGGTGACAACGGTTGTCATTTGGTCCAGAAGGTAACCGTGGATAGAGAGTAATGAGCAACATTGCAAGTGAGCCATCATTCGTTGAAAATGTTCGCATACCGCCTCCAAGAAACAAAAATCCTGTGGCTAAGCTCACCTAAAGGAAAGAAACTTATCCTATCTCATATTTCAAAAAAAAAAAAAAAGAATAGAAGGAATCTGCTCAACAATAAATATGCAATCCTAAGCTTGCTATTTTGCGATCTCATTACTTTACACGGTGCAAGTAAGTCACTGATACATTAGAGACGAATTGTTATGGGCCTTTTGGCCATAGTATTGAGGTTAAAGCAATAAATGAGGTAGAACTTCTTTATGTTTTTCTGGGTGCTCAGTGACTTGAGATTTTTTCTTGTTTAAGATTGCCAGCCACTTCAAGAAAATAACTGCTCCAGAAATTACATTATAATATCCAAATTTCAAAAATAAGATGCAAGGCAATTGAATTACATGAAACAAAAGGAACCTTAATTTTCCACAAAAAGTACTTACCGCCATTTGCGTGCCATAGTTAGCATGTCCATCAGCAGAGTTCCGGCTGCGCAAAAATCTCAACAACCGAAATACTTGCAAGTCTCCTGATCCCGCCATGACCTACACAAGTGAGTACTTTGATATAAAGCTACTGACTGAGTTGAAAAATGAAAATTGCTGGACAGGAGATTTTTAAGAAGTATTACCACTGACAGAGAAATAATGATAAGATAAAGACACATTTCAAGCGTTCCCCGATCAACATATTTGGATATTCCCCTGGGAAATGCATTTCCAGGTGTAGCAGAAAGAGGCTTGATCTACATACGTCAAAACATATCAGCTCATAGAGAGATGATCAGAAGGAAACCCATAGAATTATGAGCATTTGAAAGAGAAAAAGGAGTAACAAATATAACATTTCCATGGATGATATACCTCATTCAAAAGATAGAGGGCGTAGTTGTTAAGTAAGTCACGAGCATTTCCATCCCTCGTACCAGCAAATCTCAGCCCTATCAGAAACAACAATACATGTCATAATTATCATGAGTTAATTAGAGACTGATGTCTCACAAAAAGTATATTATATACCAAGTGAAATGCAGGCCCCAGCCACTATATTGACGTATGCCTGAACAAGGGCTTCAACATCCACCTCATACATATCATCCATGTCATCTCGCAGGTGGCTGATACCATTTCTGACAACTTCAGGAACTTGAGACTGAATCCAATCACAAGTAGGACAAATCCTAAAATACGAAATCTATTAGACTTGCTATCTTAGAAGCATCAATAACCGCACTCCTAATTAGGCAAGATAAAATTACCTGCTCCACATTATCAAGTTCCGAGCAATGACACGGAGCATTATGAAATCAGGCCTAATGCACTCCAAATCGTAATGAGTTTGAGGAATAGAGAGCTTTGAGAAGATGACCTCTGATTCTGTCTGCAACAAACATTATATAGTGCTTTTTGAAAGTGTCCACATTCCACATTATATAGTTAGACTATCCTCAAGACCCACCTTAAGATACATTAATGTGAGAGCGATTATTGCTCCAGGTGCAGTTATATCAACATTGGAAGTGCTTCCGTCTGTTGTCTGAGACAGAAAAAAAATGATACCCACATTACAAGTATTCAGCAAGTGTTTAAGGCACATGTTTATGCACAATACAAGCTTCACATAGGAATATAGGACGAACAGATATGCAGGGAAACCTGTGCAGCACTTCGGTGATTTTCAAGTGATGGTGCAAGGATAGATTTTTCCTGTAAGAAATTCAAAGAGTTGTTCCGTACAACAATAGGCACTGTTTACAAATCCAATGTGATATGATTTAAAGTGGGATACACTTAAGTTGAAATCCAGAGCAATTTACCTCTTTCGCTCCTAAATACTGGAGTAAGCGATTGACCAAGGAGTCCATGGAACCGAGCGCATCACCTCCACGGCCTTGAGCCAAAAAGAACGCAGCGTCAGCTTAAACTGAAGAAAAAAAAAATTGGTTGCCAAATACCAAAAAGACATACCCAAAGCTACAAGACCAAGTGAGAATCCTGCAGATACAGCATAACCCTCCCTTTCAAGGACATTGTCCCCGGCACTTCTGCGGCCAATTTCACCCTGAGAACATGTACGATGAGGGATATGAAAGGTAAGGGACAATCCACTGGAATTGCAGCAAACTAAATTGTCAATTAAAAGATATGCATGAACATAATTGATGTTTTTAACTCACTCCTCGATTTCACATTTAGGAATGGATCCACAGCTAAACTAATAGATAGATCGTGAACCTTATCAACGTGATAGAAGTTCATATACCTAACTGTATCAAAGATGCAACACTGAGAAAACTATAAATTTAAGAAGAAATTAAATATCTGAGAAAAGCAAAACTGTATGGATACAGTTCTATCATGTATCCACCTATTTCCTATAAACTAAAAGTAACAAAGAATGTGATGATGATAAGAAATAAGGGGAAAAAAAATTCCAAGCCATTTCCAAAAAAGGAAAGAAGGTTCTATAGACACGTAGTGCAGGTTATGAAATCTATTGCTTTGACCAACAAAAACTTGAGATACACACATGTAATTCACTAACGAGTGTGCTTAAAACACGATCCTTATGTGTAATAATGCTGTAACGAAGAGAATGAGATTTGATGACAGGAAGAATGCTATATCAAATTTCAAGCATAAGTGAAAGAACTAAACATGGAGGAGACAGTACCAAAAGTAATTGCATTGTCTGCAGGTGTGCTGATCCTTCAAATAGCATGCCAACGGAGACTAAAGCTGCAGACTGTAGAATAGTTTAATATAGCGTGTTATGAAAAATTACACTAGTTAACCATAGTCCTACTTTCTCTATCAACCAGATTCTTTGATCATCACTTCTGCAGAGATGACTAAAATCAATGGATTTTGCTAGGGCAAGATATATGTGAGATATAAAAGATGAATGTTTCAAAAATGCCAGCCAAAGGCGTTGCAGATTGGCACATAAAAGGCACAAATAAAATATCAAATCAATGAAACTTTGGAAAATATCATAACTAACAATGTTGGAATCACATATATTAGACATAGATTGCTAACTTCAATTGGAAGCTCAAATAAACAAAAGTGTTGAAATTACGTGACATGAAAAAATAGCTTTACTTTTAGGATATGTAAGTAAATTCATTGCAACTGCTTGCCATACAACTTCTAGTTTCATTAACTGCTTGTAGAGAACTAAAATCAAATTTAGTTAGTATACATCACAGCAATCTGTACCTGTAGAAGTGTTGGTATCTCAAACTCAGCATATGAAGCTTGGTATCGAGCCGGAACATGGAAAAAGAGAGCCTGTACGCAAAGAAAAATAAATTCTTAGGGAAAGGATTAGACAGTCACACAGGGCGCACCAAATAAATCTAGAACTTCCAGTGCTAGAACTAAAAATTTTAAAAGTATTATGCTAGTAAGAATTATTGACATCTTTCAGTGCAAAAATGAAAAGTATTATTTAATCAGATCTAAAACTAACAAGAAAGCATAGGTAGATCCTAAAGTAGTGTTTGATTGGGACTTTGGATATCCTAAATGAAAAAAGTGTTTTTGGTTGAGACGCTATCAACAAAAAATACTTGAGAGGCCAATTCAAGATATGAGCCTACGACCACCAAATAGCTGAATCTCTACCTTTGCAATATCAGGTTGCATTGTTCTCCTGTATGAAGCAGCCAGACCAAGCATCAAACCTACCGTAGTGATCTCATGGTCCTAAAAGACCAAGAAAAAGGAAGGAGGCAATTAAGGTAAAATAGAAAGTACTTCACCAGGGTACAAGGCTTATATATGTGATAATTAAGGAATAATTAAACGACCACAATTATCAAATGAGGCAGACATGGAAAATCAATCTACAGAAATTATAGTAGCATCTAATGTTGCATTCATATCTCCTCACTAAGCCACATATATGGCCCCAATGATAGAAGACATGTGCTAATCCAAAGAAATCGAGCAAACAGGTAAAACTAGCAATAACTTTGATCAAGAGCCAGAGTAGCGTGATGCTCTATACAGCAGCCATCCACATATATATCTCCATCAAAGAATGGAATATGTATTAAGCCTCAATTAGCACGTCTTACTAGTTACTATTGCCCAATATCAAGTATGAAAAATAAATAACTAAAAGGAAAAAGGAGCCAATAGAAACAAACCTGAGTGAAATATTGGTATATGTCACTAAGGTTTAACACATGCAAATATCCCTGTAATCCGAGTCCAAACAGAAGTCCAGCATGAACAGCATTTGGATCTCCAGGTTTATTGTATTTAATCCACGTTCTGGAGACCTTTCCCTGCAGCAAAATGTAAGAAGAAACATAAGTGAATTAATTGGGTTGTCTGTAAAGAAAGGGTACCTTTTGCATGATAAATATACATAGTGAGATCGCATACCACAATTTGGTCACATACTCTTTTGGCCTTTCATAGATCCAAAAATTAAACAGATACATAACACGTCCTGATAATTTACAACACAAACCTGAAGCGGAGCCAGTCGTAAACCAGCAGCAACAGCATTATGAAACTCCGGCCAGGTCTTTAGTTCTTGGATATTCCTTATGTTTGGATCTAGATTAACCTGTAAGAAAAATATGCAATCTTCAATATAATAGTGGCTAAAATGGTAATAAAATCAAAAAAAAAATTGGGAAAGAACAAATGTTGGCTAGATTTTTCATTATTATATATTCCTTGAAATTGCCGCTTCATGCAAATTGTAACTTCCATCTTCACAGTAATAACAAAATCCATTGCAATAACGTTATTTCATCTAAATTAGAGTAGATAACATGTTTCAAATTTGTAATAGTCCCGTACTAAACCATAACCACAGTTTTACGTACAATGGCATTTTGTTGAGCAGGCAGTCGACCAGCTAAAACAAGCTTTGGTACAGTAAACGCCTGCAAAATTTCAGAGAGGATATAAATCTTCAAGTAGTAAATACAAGT
The DNA here is from genome assembly GCF_000004255.2 of Arabidopsis lyrata subsp. lyrata. NCBI lineage: Eukaryota > Viridiplantae > Streptophyta > Magnoliopsida > Brassicales > Brassicaceae > Arabidopsis > Arabidopsis lyrata. The sequence continues at coordinate 2,027,861 of NW_003302550.1, read as the reverse complement.
GATAAGAACCATGTCTAGCTCCTACTATAGATAGAAAATTACCTCAGTTAAAAGAGTGTGTATCGTTGATAATGTAAATGCTCCACGCCCGAGGGGAAGAACAGCAGTCCTCTGTGCTATGCGCCAAAGCTGGTCCTACCCCAGCGAAAAAAAGCAAACATTATAAACACTAAAGATAAACAAAGAGTTCAGCAAAAACTGAGCCACTGGCTTCTACCATGTCAAGAAATAGAAGTGCAGCTGCATCTAAATTCAGTTTTTAAATAAGTTGGTAACATAATTACAAAAATGTGATGTGAAAGTATACATTTCGATAATAAATTGAAACATGCACTCTACTAACATTTTTTTAGTAGTATAAATATGTTTTAAATAGAATAATAGAAATAATTCAACACAACAAATTTTTTCTTAAAATGACATGTAATGATTTTACTGAATTATCACTTCTTTAACTATCTCTCCGAACTTTGATTTTAGTAGTAGTTAGATTTACAACGTAAAAAATAACAATATTATCTAGAAATGAACATATCTAAATTTGTACCTGTTGCTGCTCCTGATCTGATATAGTAGGGTTAGCCGACGTTTGAACTACCACAGGTCTTGCAGAGCACAAAAGACGTCTAACCTAAAATGACAAGGAATAATGAAAAAGAAAAGAGAACATCAAGAGAAAGAATATGGGTTTATTGTTAATTTAAGTGCCTAAATATTATAGATGGTAGCATTTGAATAGCCAATCAACAACACTAGCAGAATGAGGGATGATTACATAGTATGAAACTTTGTAATCATCCACTAATACAGAATATCAAAGTGGTGGCAAAGTTCAGATGCAACAGACACCAAATCAAATAGAGGACACAGACGTAAGCCTACGTCTTCTGATATATAGTCAATGAGACGAGGTACAGAGTGCACTACAAGCAAACAAGTTACCTTGTGAAAAAATTTAGAACAATGCAACATAAGTATAGCTTACAAAGATGCAAAAGTTTATATAACACACACAGAAACCGTTTCGAGCAATGAACATTGTGATCATTACGCTAAAAAAATGAATTGTCAAATGGGGTGAGGCAGATATACCTCATTCAACCTTAGATCCCGGCCATACCGTAACTGTGTGTAGGAGTTGAAGATATGCTCCATTCCATCTATCACAGAACCATCCACAGAATTTGTATCCTCAATCTTAGTGTTTTCCAAGCCAATCGACTCAGATAAAGAGGATGGAACAATTACTGGATGCAAATGTAGCATGTACGGTATGGACATCGATATCAAACTCTTATTTGACTGCATCTCCAATTCTTTAGATGAACTCAAATTTCTGAAGACGGATAGGGCCATATCTTCTCGTCCAAGAAGCACATAAGCAATTGCTGGCCAGTCAGCTGGAGGAGATTCCCGACAGCTATCCAGTGCCTACAAAATACAGACAAAAATAATATGCAAAAGATATAACAAGTAGGCTGACCCAGGAAAGCCATACAAAAATCGTCACACTGTATATGGAAATCATCACTCTGATGTTATCAACAGCTAATCATTTCCACCTGCATATTCCTCAGATTTACAAGTCTCTCAAAATTCCAACTTACATGTCTCAGCGGGAGAGAAACACCAGAAGGTAGCAAATCCAGTTGGTGAAGCCCAAATCTCTCTCCTGCCATAGCTAAGATAGTGAGTTCCTCGTTACTTGAGTATGATCCTGGCGCGATATTACAGGGGACACCTGATGAAAGTGTCCGTCCTTCTGGCTTATCACCAAATAACACACTGTAGAAGGAAACAACTTTCCTTGCCCAGCTTACTATCGAGCACCCATCTCTACGAATCAAATCTGGGAGGTCATCAAAGTTTGTTGATAAACATCCGCGCCTTAAACAGTTCTCAAGCCATCTAAATAAATTTGGGGGTTTTCTGCTAGAAGAAAGGGTTGTGCACGCCCCAATAGTTGTTGACAGACGAGGAAAATCACGTATGTAGTAATCTAAGTAACACTTCTCATCCAGAAACTTGGCGATATTGCACAACAAAACAGCCAAGTGATGCAAATCCCTACACATAGATGTCAAAAATTAAAACGAGTAAGTCATATACCTATTCAATCTTAACTCTTCTTCTGATCTATCAAACTTTAGTTTTCTGTGAGAAACTATACAGAGGAGTATTAGGCAAACAGTCTAGCATGAAACTACAGTTGTCGGTGCAAAATTATTTTTTGTCAGGAAACCATATACGGCTAAATCAACTTTTGTGCCACGTTTGAATCAAAGCATATGCAACAGAACTTATGTTACAGAATTTCATACTTTCATGCAACCAGAGAGAACTAATTAAGAAACGAGGAAAAACAACTCTTTTTGCAAGTTACCAATCAAAAGATAGCCAATCATTTTGTAAGCAAAACAGGCAAGAAGTACGGAACAAAGCTTTGTGAAACCAATGTGCTTACTGTTTCCGTAGATTATCCATCTTCAAGCTCTCATAAACTGCATGGAGACAATCTAAACTCTGGACCATTAATTCACATGAGCTGCCCAATGTTTCTTCACTACAAATCTTGGAATCAAATGGGACAATTCCTTCCAGATCCAAACGATTTATTGAAGTAATACCATTGTGAAACCTAGAGTAGGTCTTATGAAATTTGCTGCTGAGAAGAAACTCCCAGGAGGACTCTGATGTTTTGGGTTGCTTCAGATGCACAACAGTAGGCTTTTGACAGATCTCCAGAAAAATGTTGCATAACGCTTCCCATTCAAAATGAATACTGGAACTTTTCTGGTCAGAATGACCATCTCCCCAAAGAAGAGAGAGAAATAAACTGTACAGATCGGATCGTAGTCCCTCAGCTATGGCTGCTATGCAATCATTTGCAAGTGACGATGAAGGTTTACCAGTTAAAGCACACCGAAAGATCTACAAGAGTATAGTATAAACAACAAGTTAAAACAAAAGAAAATTTTGACTAACCCAAAAAACAAGTACTAACAATCACGTGATTTGTGTCCAAAAGGATAAAATGACTAAACTATCATTTGAATTTCAAAAGGATTGATATTCATACCTGTGAATGGTTAACTGAGAGATTGATACATCCTAACACAGCATCAGACAATCCTGTGATCTTCAGGTCCCTGAAACCTGAATCTGTTTTTGCAGACACTCCATCCCCGAAACCAATACTTTCTCCCAACCAAGAAGGCAATACATATCTACAGAGACATTGTTTTCCTGACTACAGATGATAATATAGATGAATTAAACAGACAACATTAGGAAGATATTTAACAAAGAAAACGGTACGGTACATAACAAGAACCTACATAGAGAAAGAGGTCATTTTCTGGAGATAAAACAATGATATCCAAATGTGGAAGCAGTCCTATTTTCACTCTACAAGGAAATAGAAAAAAGCATTGTCATACTCATCACAGGACGACAGAAATAGTCTCATTTACAGTGACAGAGAGGACAAAAAAAATTGTAAGTAGGAACTTACTGAGAACGTGTCACAACAACAGGTGCAGCAGCAATCGCAGAGACACTCCAGCTTACATCAGCCTTAACATCGAACAGGATTTCGTTATTTATTTCAACAGTTTGGAGTCCCACCGATAACAGCTTCTTTTGTTCTAGAATTAGAAAGCAAATTACTGGGACTGCATCATCAGTTGCCAAAAAGACCTGAAATATATTTTGAGGCACTTGTGAAAATCAAAAAGAATAGTAAATACTTCAGTAACAGAACCCACAAAAAGAACAATCTTCCCCAAATAAAGGTAGCACGACCAACAGCGAGAACATTAGATAGATTTGTCACCTTAGATGCAGCTTTCTTAGCACCTTTGGCTTGCCATATTCTACGAAAAGAAATCCGCTTTGGGAGAACAGCATCAGGAACAATACCGCTTGCACATGAAGCAGAAGCTTCAAGGTTTGACTCTATAAATTCGGCCGCCCACACAGAATGTTGCATCTTGCCTGAAAAACCCAAGACAAAGTATTTCAATGAAAATTAAAAACGTATGAGCCAAGCTCAGCCCGACCAGAGAAGAAACTAACAAACCTTTGTTATACGACGTCATAAGAGGTAGAAGGTCACTTGTCCAAATTGTTCTCTCATCGTAGTCCTTCATTATATTCAACTTCCCCCTCTCTTCTACATAGGTTGGCTGGAAAGTAAGTAGATGAGTTACCAGATGAAAAGTAAGTAGGTGAGTTACCAGATAAAAAGTAAGTAGATGAGTTACCAGATCAAAAGTATAACCAAGTATTGCATCACCGGAAAACATTTATGTGTTGATGAGATAACAACAAAGAAATAATATAGGTCCCAATATAAAGAAAGACTGGCATGAAATAGAAATAAAGTTACAAGGAATATCAACAAAATGATGAGTTCATTTACCCCAGGTTCCTCTAATGGATCTCTTAGAATCAGATGGGAAGACATGTATGGCATATCTCTTTTGTTAAGGTCATGCGTGCCTGGGGAATGGAAGTTTTGTGGTGAACTATTCCCAACTTCTTTTTTTTGGCGCAGCATCTCACGGGAACTAAGGATGGGGCTAACAGAAGAAAATGGAACATGTGAGGCTGGATTCACTTCAGTAGCTTGCTGAAGAAGTAGACCATACGGTAGAGACCATATTGATTTGACAGTACGCGGAAGTGGAACAGATACAACTTCGCCTGTTGCCAACAATTGCCAAAGATCAGAAAGTAATTACTTCAGCTCGTGTTACTCAGAAAAGAGACAAATAGTACTGATTAATCAGAGATCTAGCCAACAAGTAAAAAGGAATAAAGCAATATATTTCCAAGAGCAGAGGAAAGGAAAAATAGAAATTAATAGCGGCTAATCTGATTCCATAGCAGTTAATAATCTACTTGAATGTTCAAAAAGCGATAAATGCACAGAAAGCTACATGAAATCGATTCCACATAATCTGATTCCATAAATTTTCATTTATAATTACACAATTTCAAATAAATCAAGTACGGTAAAGAAAGGGACCAACTATGTGCAACAGTATGAGATCATCCTTTCATTAAACCATATAATAATCCATTAGAGTCTTATGGAAAAGTCGGATAAGTGCAGTAATATTATAGTTCAGGGGTATCTAGCCACAATTACCTGATGTGTTGTATATTGTTAAGCAACCAATTTGTAACACACAAAGAAAAGCTTCTGTCCCTCGACCAAGGTGGCTCCAGCACGCCTATGACATAAAAAGCTATGAGTTAGATGAAACTAGATGAAAAATAATTTTTGTCTATGTTTTTATTAATTCATGTAGAACGAACAGAATAGCTTTACACTAAAATAGACAGTATAACGCACTCACCAATACAACAGAAAAGCATGGTTAAGGGCAACAGAAAAACACATTACCTTAATAACGGCAGAAGACAAGGTAAACCGCTTGAGGACGCGCGAACCGCTTGTCCAGATTATGCTATCATCAAATCAAAATTTCATCATCAGGAACAGAAACGATCATGAATTCAGCTAGATGCGGTATACCAATATCCAATGAAATTAGCTTCTACCTAAGCATAACCCTACGGACACTACTGGAAGAAAGAGTCAAACTTGAAGAAAAGAAAAACACATTCTAAATTGAAATGATGAATTATTTGCATTACCAATGATAAGGAATTCATAGTTATAGAGTAATCAGTAAATTGTATACACTTCTTACCAGTTGCCTCGGATGAAGAGCTCGTGCTCTCTCTGCCGCGAGAAGTTGGCTTCATTGCCATCAGCACCAGTGAGCTCAGGATCGAAGAGGAAATACTGATAGGAATCGTCCGGGGATTTACCATCAGTAGCTTCGGCGATTAGACCGAAAGGTTTGAACTTTCCGAGGACAGTAAGTTGGCGAACCCCTGGAGGCATTTTTTCTCCGAAGGCCAACAGGCAATGAAGATTGGTGAAGTTTAATTTACACTCTCCCGCTCTTTCCCAGTTGTATTGGCGCTTAACCCTAGTCTTTTCTATTTTCAAATTTTTTAATTGAGTTCTCTTTAGTCCTGCGGGCCGAAACCGTGTTAAGAAAAGTAAGCGAGACAGAGGAAGATAACATTGAAGAAGAAGAACTGAGTATGAAGAATTCTAACTTACATTAGAAACCAGAAAGTGAGGTTTCAGACGAGCTCCGAGAATTCTGGAGGCTCAAAACTGAACGGAAATAAAAAACAAAAGAGAAGTCCAAGCAGAGCCACTCCAGAAAAGTATCGAAAGTCGGAAGATTTCGCCCAGTGAAAGAGAGATGTTCTCAGAGGAATTTAATCAAACACCTTCTGTGCTAGAGGCAAGGAAATCTGGGACGGAGCTCAAAGTTTTAAAAAATTGGAAAGAAGTAAGGCTTACAATGAAATAAAATTAAAATATTTCCAACTATTTGCTTTTGACCCAATCGAGTACATTTAGCTCAACTAGGCCCACTAAAAGCCTGAAGATCTGTAACTTTCTGAGGTTTATTTATATAATCTTTTAGTTTGGGGTTTGTTTTGAGATAAATGAAAAATTATGAGGTTTTTTTTAACAGTTTAATGCTCATGTCATAAGTATCTACATATACATTTTTACAGGAGATTTTTGCAAAAAGTCTTTTGGATTCGGGTTTTATCCGGGATTAACTATATTCGGATCTAGGATAAGGATTTTTAGGAATGTTGTCTTAAAACCACATTAATTCTTAATTAACACCTAAATTGGAAATATATATAATATATCTAAACTAACCATATTTGTTAATTACCTTAACTACTTCTAACAATAATTATTTAACTATTTATTTCTATATAGAAAGAAAATGTGATTAAAATAAATATTTTGTAAAATATTGATTTGGGAAAAAATTGTTCTTACGAAAATAATTTGTTTTGTTATAAAAATTAATATTTGTTATTTGTAATTAAATTACATAAATAATAATAATAATTTGTCTACACCATCAAATGAAAATAGTTAGTTATTTAATTTTTTTATTTAATATTACGTAATTTTAAAAAAATAAATTCAACAATATAATGTCAATGGGTTTAATTCTTAAGATTTGAAAATATTAAAAAAGATACTAACCAAAAATTATCTATCCTAATTTGTTTCTAACAATTTGGACACAAATATTTCAAATCTTTCAAAAATTTAATGTGATCACATTTGTTACTAAAATCTCGATTATATTCCTAAAATCTCGAGAAGATCTTCCTTTAAATCCGCAAATTATAATTTTTGAATTAAATAAACTAACAATACGAATATTCCTAATATATGCGAGTACTAATAATCCTTATTATAGTATATTCCTTATCTAAATACTAAATCTTTTATTTTTAATTCTAATCAAAATTTATGAAATCGGAAATCAATCATGATTTCTTAAACATCCTTAAATTTCGAAATAATCAACAATTCGAATATGCTGAAAAATCATAACGAAATATCTTTATTTACTTAAATGTTTTAGTAATCGTTATAGCAAAAAAATCAATTCCAGCGCTATTGGTTCTTTAAACTTTTTGATTTACATAGATATTTTGTATTCCATAATTAACTCATTAAAATCTTTGATTTAAATAACTACAATGTGAAAATTAGTATATGTAATAAATATAACATATAATATTTACGAGATTTTCATATACTTGATCCCCAACCCAAATTGGCGAATATATTATTTCTCATAAAATATCTTTAAAAGATTTTTTTGTTTCGTTTAGATATTATTCAACAAACTTCCTAAAACAAATGGAAATATCTTTAATTAGCTTTCCTCATTCATAAATCCCACCATGCATATAGACGTTATTCAGTTGATAATACAAAATCGAATATATTAGGAATCAAATATATAATTTTCGAATATTTGCAAAATTGTTTTAATTTGTAGGTCAAACCTAAATTTCTCGAGTACTTTTCATTCATCTATATAAAGAAGATCTTTTCAACCATTGATCCACAATACTAAACGTTTTCGTAATAGAGATTTATATGGCTTCTTTTAAACAATGTTCTTAGTACATTTTATATTTCACGTTTGTTTTCTTTTAAAAAATTAATGGTCACCTACTTTTCTTATGTTGCAGCTTTCGATTTTAAGATCTTTGGAAACTATGTCTCCAAAGAAACTATCAAATAAGGTATGCATTAAAAGGTTAGTTAGTCCTTCTTCTTATCTTCAGATACAAATTTTTTAATGTCCAGTATTTTTTTACATTTTCAGAATTTCATGTTTCCTCATAATGATTGTAAATGATTTTCTTTTATAGGCTAACATAACAAGTCCATTCTATTAATTCATTTTCTTTAACGAAAAAAGGAAACGAATTTGTTAATAAAATAAAGTTCTTATTCTTAATTTTCATTATTCTAATGTTATGTATTTTAATTGTTTTTATGATATATACTTTTACAAAAACCTGTGGATCCGTGTTTTGGTTGGTAAGTGTAATTTTTCTAATCTTTTAAAACCTTTTATAACAATTACATGTTTTATATGGTTAAAAATCACATCATATATATTTTATTTTCTTATCCAATGTATTTCATGTTTAATGTTTTCTAATACTTTTTTTATGTATATTTTGGTTTTGACTAATTTTATATATAAGTTCTTAATTTAATCTATTAAAGTTTCCAAAGAAAACATTTTAAATATAAGTTCTTAATTTAATCTATTAAACTTTATTAAAAGTAAAATATTATATTTATTTAAACTTTTTAAAAAGTTTAATTTTATAAAACGTTGTAAATATTTATAATATTAGGAATTTTATAAAGTTTCAAATATTAAATAGTTGAATTTAATAATAATTTATAAGAAATTTAAACATTATAAATATTTACAAAAGATACGGGACGATATATTACGGGTGAAATCCTAGATATAACAATCAAAATACTATTATGAATTTTGGGTCGATATTAAATGAAGTTTCAAATATTAGAAATCTTTGAATTTTATTGGAAAATGACAAAATGATGTAGATTGGACGGGACAGAGTTATATGGTCGCGGACGAGTTTGTGGTCGATATTAATACAGTATGATATACTACGGGTAAAATCCTATAATTAACAATCAAAATATAACTATACAATCTTAAACACTAAACAAAACTAAACAAATAATATTAACAAAACAAATAAAACTTCAAATTTTAAATCTTTTGTTATAAATATCGTCATACAGTGTACCATATATTTAAATCAAATAAAACAATAACATATATCTATAGATCATCTTAAAAAAAAAAATTTATTATTATTTAATAAAATTATAGACCCGCGGTGTACCGCGGGTTAATATCTAGTTAAGTATTAGGGTAATATTAGGGAATAGCCAAATAAAACATTCAAATTAAGAAAATAGCAGAGAGAAAGTTTGTTGTTGCAAAATAGCCATGGACCCATGTTGTCAGATGATGTGAAATACCAAAACTATCATTTGTTTGTTGCGAGATCAACGATATGCGAGACAGTTTCGTGAAGTTTTTCAAAATACCATGTAACATTTAAATTTTGCATGTTATATTTAACTAAAAGACATGATATTTCAAAAAACATAGTGAATTTTTAAGAGAAAACATTGTTACGTAGTGTTTTTTTTAGAAAAAACATTGTTATAGAAAATTAAATCTGAATAGAATCTTTTTAAAAAGAAATCACATGTAATCTTAATAAAAATCGTGTATTACTAAAAAATAATCATCTTTAAAAAAAAAATCACATGTGATCTTAATAAAACACGTATATTATTACAAAATAACATGATAAAGAGAGATATTACACTGAATATAATATTTTTTCAGAGAAATACCATGTGTTCTTTATAAATAACGTGTCATACGAGAAAAATACAGAGATATTACACTGAATAGAATGTTTTTTCCAAGAAATACCATGTGTTCTTTATAAATAACGTGTAATACGAGAAAAATACATGATAAAAAGAGATATATTATGCTATCACATGTAATTCGAAAAAAAAAAGCATATTACAAAGGACATTAACGTAATTACATATGCATTCCGACATGTTACAGACAAGTTACTGTAGCTCATGGTTAGTTTGTATATTCTTTTTGAATCCATGGTTACTTTGTATATATTCCCTAAGTATTAAGTATTAACTAGTTAAGTCGAGACCAAAGAGATTGGTTCGGTTTTAACGGAGAAAAGAATAAAAGATAATCGCCGTTGGGACCAAAACTCTCCATTACGGTCAGTGACGTCACCGCCGGTCATCAATGTCAGGCCACACTTATCCTCTTCTCTCCCACAAAACAAAACTTCTCTTTTTTCGTTTTGTTTGTTTCTATTCCGATCTAATCCTACTCCGGGCCAATGGAGACGACGCCGCAGTCAAAACCGAGTGTGTCCCACCGTCCACCGGTGGGAAGAGAAGACTGGTGGAGTGAGGAAGCGACGGCGACGCTGGTAGAAGCCTGGGGGAATCGTTACGTCAAGCTCAACCACGGAAATCTCCGGCAGAATGACTTGAAAGATGTCGCCGACGCCGTTAACTCTAGGCACGGTGATAACGGCCGTAAGAAGACCGATATACAGTGTAAGAACCGGATCGATACTTTGAAGAAGAAGTACAAAACAGAGAAAGCCAAACTCTCGCCGTCGACTTGGCGTTTCTATAACCGCCTCGATGTTCTAATCGGTCCGGTTGTGAAGAAATCTGCTGGTGGAGTTGTCAAATCAGCGCCTTTTATAAACCCTAGTCATCTGAATCCGACTGGATCGAAGTCTAATGGAAGCTCACTTGACGATGATGATGACGATGATGATGAGGTTGGTGATTGGGAATTCGTTGCGAGGAAGCATCCTCGTGTGGAAGAGGTAGATCTGAGTGAAGGATCTACGTGTAGGGAACTAGCTACGGCGATTCTGAAGTTTGGAGAAGTTTACGAGAGAATTGAGGGGAAGAAGCAACAGATGATGCTTGAATTAGAGAAGCAGAGAATGGAAGTGACAAAGGAGGTGGAGTTACAACGAATCAACATGTTGATGGAGATGCAATTAGAGATTGAAAAATCAAAGCACCGGAAACGTGGAGGTGGTTCAGGTGAGAAGAACTTACATTAGGTTTTGCCTTGTGTGATCGACCTCTTGTAGAGTCTTGCACATTTAAGTTACTAGTTGTGGCTTAGATTAGATAAAGCTTCAAACTTTACATGGTTATTGACTAATTGTGGGTATGTAAAAGTTGAGTGCTGCCTCTCTGCTTTTGAAGAATACCAATTGTGTCAATATACAATTCAATTCAATTCAATGGTCTGGCAAGAAAAAGTCTAGCTAGCATTATCTTGCTTCTTGGAATGTTGAACTGGATTAGGAGTGGACTTCCGGGTTTGAAAATTGAGAAAATGAATGAATCAATGTTCCTAATATTAGAACATTCTTCATGTAGTGATGCGTTCACTAGAGTTTGATCTGCCATTATTGTACAGGTAAGCAATTGTAGAGTTAGATTGGTGGAGGAACTACCATGGTGAGGCAAAGAGGAATTACTTGAATCTGAAGCTCATTAACATTGGAGGGTCCTGTTCTAATCTGTAGGATAAAAGTTAGACAACTCTTTAGGATGCCTTTGTTTGTTTTCTTCTACTTTCTAGCGTTTTAGGGTGTACATTGTTGTTGTAATGGAGCAAATCTTCCTTAACTCTTAGTAGCTGACAAGTATGATGTACTTTTGTCAAGTGTCCATGTATAATGATGGCTTGTGAATCAAAACCAACAGCTGCTATGAGGGATTCTCTTTAGCAGAAATCAGGACCTGTTTCTGGATGAACGGTGCTTCTGATGCGTAACAATTCTATGTTGATGCTTCTTCTTGGGCTTTTTCATGTCTTAATCTTTGTCATAACCACTTATTATATACTAATAATAATTGAGAGCATTATCTGATCCAATGATCAAAATAAATATACATACACCCACAAGCATACACTTGCATCTGAGTATCTTTAATCTATAGTCATCAGCATTTAAACACAAAACTTGCAAGATTCTATAGTCACTGGTTTCTGTAACCTTTAAATTGGTAAAAAAAAATCTTATCATTTGCTTTGAGTTTGTGCTTTCAGTTCTTGATTTTCCTTTGTATCATCTTCGGTTCACATAGCTTCTCTGTTTCTTTCTACGCAATGGTTTACATCTGCGTCTCTCTCTGGTCTCTTTAGAATCTTTTTCTCTCTTCCGTTTCTTAGAACTCGCATTCTTCTCCTCTGCAGAGACTTCCCCAACCAAATCATCTTCGACCATTTTACGAATGAGAACGTATCTAGGCCCTGATGAACTCAGCTCTAGAAAGACCTGTTTTTGTGACAAACCCGTCGAATCCTGCAAGAGAAATACATGGAAAACTTATTATATATCACTCATCTGTGAAATAACCAAAGCTATGATGCTAAATTACCTTTCCCAAGTCTCCAGCAATGTTTTCAAATGCTTGATTTGCTTCTTCTGGACTTCTAAAAACAACAATCGCGCTATAGTAGTGACGATCTTGTTTTTTCGACGGCTGCCAAAAGAAAGTCAAGAAACAACGAGAGCCTCGTGAATAAAAAATATACGAGAATAAAGAATTTGGATTAGAATATGTTGGATGGATTCATACCTTAACTTCATGTGGGATATCCCTGGAAACAACTCCATTTAACTCTTCATATGGGACATTGCAAGGGATTTTATGGAGGTAGAGCTTTGACTTCTCAGCTTCCAACATCTATATGGATTTTTGCAGACAAAACGTTACGCTTTTACAGGTGTAGATTGAACTAATGAAGTTTGTGACAATCCAACTTACCTCTTTAGATAGTGGAACGGAGGTCTCTACTCCATTCTCTAGTATAGCAAGTACAAGTTTCATTGCAGCTTCTGCATCATGAACACAATTGTGGGGAACACCTTCTTTCTGCACTTCATATCCCAATATACACTGGAAATCAAATAAAACAAACAACGGGATATTCAGGCCAGAAACCATGTACGGAATTCAATATCTCATGAGCAGAGGATTGAGCTTTCACAGGCTTTACCTTGCAGAGATGATTCAAAGAAGGTCTTTTAAGTCTTAAAGGCCTTCTTGTACCGTCATAGTTATACTTAAACACAAGTGAAGTATCTATTACTCTGGCATGATCCATCTTCAATACTAAGATCAATCATCAGTAAGTATGGTTCTGAAACATATTTAAAAAAAACTAGGAGCAACTGAACCATTTTTACTAACCTTTAAGATCATGGTTCAAACTTTGACCTACCAAAATTGTATCCTCTGAGAGAAACATCAGCAATTTTTCCTGCAAAAATGATTCACCAAATGTCATCATCAGAACAATGATTTGAAACAGCAAAAAAAAAAAAAAGAAGAAAGAAGTCTATATACACACAATGTACCTGTATATCTACCACAGATAGAGTAGCCTTTTCAAGATCTTGAGCAGTAAGTCCAGTAATAAAAGTCCTATAGTCAACAACTGGTTGATTCGGTTTCACGAATTCGTCAAGAATCACCTGATTTCATGAATAATCAGCACGGTTATGTTAAAAAAAAAAAAAAGGTACACACTGAAAATAAATATGTAAAGAGACCTTTAAATCACGGTCAACTGCAGCAACTCTAACGAGAGCTTCACTCCCATCTTCACAAAGAACCATCTCACAATCAATGGCAATCATTTCGATCTTGGTCGGTTCCATCTTTTTCTTCCCAAGCCCTGTTATGACCCAATCCTGTTTTTGCAACTCAAAGAGTTCAGCTTTTTTTCAATCAGTTACTCCATTCCACATGAAAAGAATAAGCTTATAAACACAAACCTCGGCGTTAGATGGGAACAAATAGTCTAATGGGTACTCATCATGAGTAAGAGTCATTCGAACTAGCCTCTGCACTGCCAATAACATTAATTAGTTGTGAAACACTGTTTACCAAACTAACTGCATTACACAACCAAAATAATTATGTTTGATTCCACACCTGCTCAGTGGTTTCATCCGGAGATTTCTTTCTGCATTTCTCAAAAACATCATTGTCGAGTTTCAGAACCCTAGCCAACAGCTGAGAAATAGCATATTAAAATATCAAACAAGTTTGTAACTTGAGATCAAACAATTGTGTTGTGTGTTTTGTTTTTTGAAACCTGCAAATCTTCTTTCTTCTTGAGTGTAGTAAGAAAAGCGACCAAATCATCTTTGCGCCGCTTTGAAGGATCACTCAAGCTCGAAGATCCTAACTGTTTGTCGTAAAAATCTAGAAATTCCTTCCATGATCCGTGTTTGCCTTTTAAACCTAGCTTTTGCGCTAACTTCACCAGCTTTACTAAAACCTTAAACCCCACAAAATTAACCAAAATAGATTAGAACGAAAAGCGACCTTCGAATCCATGAAATTCTAGTTAACGTCGTATTAGATAAAGAGACCTACCTCTCCCTCTGCCGTGGCTAGCACGTCCTCCATAACCGATTCAGACAGCGGAAAGGAAAGCTTCTGACGGCGGCGACTCGCTAGCCCTCGTAAGAGACAGATTGACAACACGTGGTATAATCTATAATAGTCACGTGACTTCACCCAAATCAACAGTTATGGGCCTTAGGCCCTGTCTTTTTTATAAAACTAGGCCTCGTTGATTTTATTTATTTAATAAATTAATTATCCCATATTTTACATAAGAGATATTTTCTTGGTAGGATTTTCCCAAGTAGAATCCTCTGCTAATTAATCAGAACATTTACACAAAAAAAGCTGTAAAATCCTAAAATTTGGGTCTTGAATATATAGGATGACGACAAAGAGGACAAGAGCTCTTGGTCCGAATCCAGCGCCAAAGACAGACTTTATGGAAGACATGACAACAATCATGTGTCTCTATAGATTCTTCGTCGTCGCATAATTCCTCAAGGCATATAGTACATTCGTTGACCGGAGTAATCGATTTGGCCGGGATACAAGTAGTCCAGCCTTTAATTTCTTCCATCAAGTGATATTCAACATCTTCCGCATCGGCTTTGAGCTCGAAAGCTCTTCCTCTACTTTCTCCGATCAGTTGAATGCCATACAAAACCAGGATCTCCCGAATCCTTGGCTCAACATCCGCCAAAACAAAAGACACGTGTCGACGGCATGTTTCTACGTCGGAGGTGGCTAGAAACTCTGAAGGGATCTCGAATTTGAGTTGAAGTGGCCGACCTAGTGATGTCTGTCCGAATAGTCGTTCTTTCCCGGCGATTGGACGGTAGATATCTCGTCGGAAAGTCTCTAGTGTTATGGAAAAATGGCTTGCGGAATTTGAATGGAAGCGCGGTGAGAAACTGATCGGGTAGAAAAAGACTCGCCGGTTGTTTTGCTTTTGCATGACTTTGTCCACCCAACAATCTTACTTGTGTTGGGCTTATATTTATAGGGATTATTTGATCCAGATCATATTCATGGAAAAGGAAACAATCTTTTTTATTCTACCGAGTCATCTTTATCTTCATAAAAAAAAAGGAAATAATCTCAGCAGATTAGTTTAAAACAAATCAACTTTAGTTAATTTTTATTTTTAATCTATCTTCTTCCCAAGAACAATCCGCACATCACGTAAGAAATCTCTCTCTAAAATTTTCACAGTTTCAATTCCAAACAACAAACTAAACAATGAAAGCTGATGGAAAACAAAAGCAAAGGATTCCGCCATGACCCTGCGAGTGCAAGCCAAAATTAAGATATCATCAAAGGTAGCATTAAGATGGTGTTGAGAATGTCATGAAAAATCCAGATTTTGCTCGATCGTGTTCTTGTTTCTTCAGTATGTGGCAGTAGTTAAGCTGGTATAAGAGATCACATTACAAAAGGCAAAAGCAGAACAATCAATATCTGTTAAAAGGATTGCAAAAATTTTATGATTCTTGACGAGAAAAGAGAAGGAAGATAACTAACTAACCTCCATGCGAAATAGACTAGTTGGTACCACGATTCCTGCACCAACTGAGCTTCTGAATGTCTCCAAGAACTTTGTAGCAGTGAAGTTCCTATACTTGTTCTCTGATAATTCCGCCATATTCCCGGCACATGCAAACACATGACCATGAATTCCTCTGTCTCTGAACCATTTCACTGGGAAATCAAAAGAGAGGTCTGCAAATGCAGTGACCGCAACATCCCCTCCCACAAAATCCCGTTCATATGTGTCACCACTCTCATTGTCTTGTACTTCCCTCCTTGACTCGTTAGGACCCAATCCCCTAGTCTTGAATCCCCATAACGCAGATGGTCCTCCCAAAGAACACACAGGTGATATGTTACCACCTAAGAAGAACCTCTCAGGTATACAAGAAGCTTTGCTCTTGTATTCGCTTCCCCATGGAAATGTGATTCCCCCAGCTACACCAAAGTTCAGAGCAGCACGATAAAACCCGAGTGGAACAGCATATCGGAGGTCGATTTCCTGAAAAAGGACAAGAAACGCTCAACATGATGTATGGCAAACATAAAAGAACCACATATGTTATCAAAGGGATAACCAATCTTTTCATTTACTGTCACAATAAGTAAAGAGTACCAGAGGTACTTGGGAAGTTATAGTAAATGGTGCAAAAGCCTAAACGAGGAACTAGGTGCTATGGAAATTTTCTGAGTAAAATATCTGAACAGCTTTCCACACTGTAATATAGGTTCATGCAAATGTTAACAATAAGAGTGAAGAATCCCAAACCTGGCGCAAGAAGCGGAGTGTTCGACTATCAGGCGCAAGACCACCTATTTGAGAAGTAGAGATGAAAGAGTACCCTCGTGTTGGCCTCAAGGATGAGTTTCTCTGGTCAAATTTGAAAGTGTACTTCAGAGCAGAAACCAAATTATGACCCAGCTGTCTCCTTATTGATCTTGATGCCATTTGCGATGGGTCTATCACGTTACGCCATGCAATATTGTAGGCCAGCTCATGATACTTGCTAGCGATAAGCCCGAGGGAAAGACCAAGAGCTCGTTCTTTATAAGACGAGAACTTAAGCCAATCTTGGGTAGAAAGGTATACCCGCGACGTAAATGGAGTAGGACGCCCTCTGAACCTTGGCAAACACATCCCCAAGCCGACCTCAGTAGAGTGATCACAGCCATAGGCAAGAGACCCGTCCCAGATATCTCCATAGCCAAAAATGTTCTTGTACTTCAAAGAGCCTTCAAGGCTTGATGATCTAGCCTACAAAAGCCACAAGAAAATTAATATGGAATCCCTTAAACAAGAGTCATACACAAATATATATGTCTAATCCAGATGATCAGTTCCAGAATCAGATACATCCACATGAAGCAACAAATCCAACTCTATGCATCAATCAATGGCTAATAATCCACTGAAAGTGATACCTCTGCTTTAGTGAAAGTTCCGACTTGGCCGGTGAAAGGGCTTTTGCTCTCAACAACATCGATGACCACATTGGTGGTACCAGGAAGCTCAGGAGGACCAGAATCAAGCGTAATTTTGACAGCATCGAAGATATCAAGCGCTTGAAGATTGAAATTGGCAACCTTAGAGGCTTTGAGAAGCTCCTGCAACGTAGTCGCTTGCCTCAAAACATCAACCTCAGCCTCGATGACATGATCCTTAGTCTTCTCGTTACCCTTGACGATCACGTCGTGAACACGCACAGCGACCGGAGTTTCTCGCATACGACGGAACAGAGACTCAGCTTTGATCCTATCAGCGATTGCATCCTCTCGCGTTCGAGGTTTCCCATCGTCTTCGTCCTCATACTCTTCCTCTTCTTCTTCTCCGCCGTTAATGTCTTCTAGCTCTTCTCTTTCATCTTTAGGCTCGAGTTTAGGTGTTGAAGGAATCGGTTCGGGTTTCTCCGTCGGATTCGCCATGAGAAGGAGGGAAAGCAACTGAGAGATGAGCAAATCGGCGAAATCAATTTGACGGCTCCTCCAAAAGCGTTTACATTATTCCTGTGAATACCCTGCAGAACCGGTTATCTGATTATCTGGTTAACCGGTTGACCAATTAGCCGGTTAGCTGGTTATCAGTGGAGCCTCTTTCTGTATCAGAAGATTTAAAAATAAAAAAGGTGGAATCTTTTTCAAATTCATATTATCCCCTCTCTCTCTCTCTTTCGCCTTGTCTTTTTTGCTTTCTTCAATTCGGAGAAGAGAAGTAAAAATGGCGAAGATCGAGAACGGCTACGAGAATTTTTTGGCTTCAGTGATCGTCGACATCAAATCATACTCTGGAAAAGACCATCTTCTTCCCTGGATCCGGTAATTTTGTCTCTCTGTGTCACCATTTTTGTCGACGAGTCTGAAGCACTACTAAGTTCACAGAAACCTAATTAAATTGACGTTTCTGTTGATTCATGGGTCAATCTGAAACAGAGGTGTTAAGAAGATGAAAGAGAGCTTGCCCACTGAGATATTGAACGAGAAGCTGCCGCGGTTTTTGCAGAAATGTGCACAGTCATTTGAATCTGATAAGAGATATAAGAACGATTCGCGGTATATTCGTGTTTGGTTGCAGCTGGTAATGTAAATTTACCCCTTGATTTGGCACTTAATTTGGTTACAAATGATTTTGTTTTGTGCTTTAATGTGTTAGAGCTTTGAATTGCTTACACTTTGAGAACCGTAGATATCATTCCTTTTGATATGCATTTACTTATTGGAATGGTTGGATTAGAACTGAGCTATGCCCAGTTTTGTATTAATGAAGTCAGTGAGAGAGGAGTATTTTGGATTTGAATGGTTTGGGGTTTGTATTCCTGATGGTTTGTTTCAATTTTTGTGCATGAATAATTTGTTGATAGCAGATGTTGATTAGTTAACATGCGGGTCTTAATGGGTGATGATGAATTGTTTGGCTAGATGGACTTTGTAGACGATCCAAGAGCCCTTTTAAGAACCATGGAAGCAAAAAGTATAGGGACCAAGAGGTCACTGTTCTACCAGGCATATGCTCTTCATTATGAGAAGATGAAGAGATTTGAGGAGGCTGAGAAAATGTACCGTCTTGGGGTGCAAAAGTAAGTATTCTTGGAAACTCTAGAAAATTGTATTTGATAGATGCTTAAGAGTAAACCTTATTAAGTGATTATGCATATGCAACATATAGCAATCAAATCTATACTTGTATTCAGCTTATATATTCTCCAAGTGAGTTCTTGTCATGATATGCTACAAAATCTACTACACTCAATTCATTATGTGGAAATGAGGAATGTAATAATGACAGTTTGAGCTAGCATATGTGGTATGTTGAAGACATGATTTAAATTAAGTGACTATTTCCTCTTGTCCCCAGCCTTGCAGAACCCATGGATGAGTTACAGAAATCATACTTGCAGTTCGTTAGTCGCATGGAGAGGCACAAAAAGAAAAAGACACAGGTACTGTTTCCATAATTTAATTTTTCCGCTTGTATAATCTTTATTCTGCAGATGTCTGAATTGTATTTCCTCTTGCAGCGTCAGGAACAAAAACTGTCTGGAAAGCACCACAAGGTTGAGAGCCAACAACATGAGCCAGTGTTGAGTTTTGTTGATAAAGCCATTGTAGGAAAGCCTGAAGCAGAAAATGCTTGCCATCACGGTTTGGTGGATCCCACAATAAACATGAAGGAAGCCATGAATTCAATCAACAACATGTTCAAAGAGCCTATAGAAATTGCTCCACTTCAGAGAAGATCACGACAGAGAAGTCAGAACAAAGAAAACCAAGGATGCAACAATAGTTTTGAAGTTTTTGTGGACGAGAATCTCGAAAGTGAAACAGGGACAAGTAGAAAAGCAAAGACTGGTACTACTCAGGGATCCCAGCCTAATCAAGAGTCCTTTGAGATTTTCATTGATGATGAAAACGCTGATGAAACTGCCGATGAAAATGACGAGGCTGGAAAAGCTTTTGTCTTTCTCCTGCCAAGAGACCATTCACCTGAAAGCTCTGAAGAAGCAGACAGAAACAGTCCTCCTCGAGCTAGATTTAGAGAAGATACAGTTGTTCATAGATTTGTTGGTTCAACAATCTCCGATGAGCCAGAAGCAGTTGAAAACGCCTGCCACCATGGCCTTGTTGACCCTACAGTCAACCTAAAGGAAGCTATGAAGGACATAAACAACATGTTTGGCGAACCAATAGATTTTGTTAGACCCAACCGCTCTAAAAACAGAGGAAAAGCAGTAGTAGAGACAAAACCATATCCTGCTGCAGGTTTCTCAATACTTGAAGATGATGACGATGAAGAAGCTGAGCAAGAACACCAAGGGACGAACCGGCCGACTCAGATATCGCCTTCAAAATCAGATGAGCGCGAACTATTTGAGCCAACGGTGTGCACAAAAGTAGCCTTGGATGAGATTAACAAATTGTTCGCAATGCCAATGGACTTCTAAGGAACATGGTATTTGGTTCCACTTTGTTTTATTCTCATAACGTATGCCTAGAAGCAGACAATGTTTGTGGTCGATGTTCCTGATTTGTACCTCTCTGTTGTGTTGAATTATGAGAAATCTATGTTCTTGTTGTAACTTGCAGACATATCTGTGTCATAAGGTTTGAGATTTAGAAATGTTCAGGTTATAATGTTGCTATGACCTCGTGATTATAATTTTACCGATTTAAACTGAGCAAAATTGAATCACAAGAGTCCCATTACAATATTACTCAGCCTCTTACAAACAATTGACCAACCATAAAACCAAAAGATACAAAATAGAAACAAATCAATAACATTGTCTTATACAATTAGTATATGATGATCTTCACAACCCAAATCAGTAAGTGGGTGGTGCAGTCGCGGGGCAGTGGTCAGGACGGAAAGCCAATGGACCAGCGGCGTAAATTACGGCCTCATAGTTTGTCCACTTGAGCCTCTTCTCTTCATACCGGAGAGAAGCTCCGTCTAGAGCATTGTTAATGTTGGAGAAGAGATTGCAGTCTTCACGAGGAGAAGAGACGAGCTTGGCCCGGCAAGAATGAAGAGGATGGTCCAAGTAATGTGGAGTCATCTTGAAACCTTTGAGCTCACCATAGAAATGGCCGTAGGAATCAGTTTTAAAGACTTTGTAGAAACTCACTTGTTGCCTATGGTTCTTGCAGATAATGCTGATTTTAGCTCCGGCTAAGGCTTCTGCTCCGGCCAACGACCATGATCCGAATTTGTCGCAGGATTGACAGTACACCATTCCTTCCACTGCCGCTTCCACGGTTTTCACGGCAGGGTATGCTGTGGTTGGAGGAGGAGGAGGAGGAGTACTGTAACCGTTAGCAAACACCGCCATGGCGATGAGGGTGACGAGAACGGAGAAGGGTAAGGCTCTTGAGTCCATGTTACTTGTTATGCCCTCTGTTTCTTAAGCTTCTTCTTCTTGATGTTTGATTCAAGGGAGAGAAATATGCGTATATATAGAAACATATAGAGGTTGGTATTTTATTGTGTAAGTAGTTTAGTTTTTTGAGAAATTTGACAAATTGCATGAGACGTGTGTGCGACTAGTACATGTATTGTATGAAATGGGGGCAGTTGCGGCTTATTACGTGACTGCCATTTTCTTTGTCAACGGATTATATATTAAACTATTGTTTTGCTTATTCTCTATCTTCTCTAAGAAGACAATGAATATATGCGAGTAAAATACTAAATGCTAGAATATGTCATAAATCTTATAAAAATTAGTTTCAGATGTTTCGGACAAAGCTAGGATGATAATGTATGAAAATAGCCAATAACAAAAGGACCAAACAGAGGAATTTAGGTAAAGAACGGTTGTTCTTTATAATTTAAAAAGCCTAGGAACTCTCTCTGCTAGAATACTAAATAGCAAAAGGGAATACTGGTCCACAAGAACCTTTTATAATTTAGAAATCAAACCTTACATGTTGGGTCCTCTTGCAATGAGAATGTCCCCATAAGGCTGTGTTTGGTTTACCTTAATGACTCCGCGAGTCGCTAACACTGGAAATGTAAACCATATTCATAGTCAGGTTTTTTTTTGAATAGTTGTATTGCTCACATAAAGTGAAATTAATTTAAAGTGAAGAAGTTAGTACCACAGGATTGGAAGAAGAGTTTAGCTGCAGCGTTTCTGTCCATTCCAACAGCGAGCTTGTTAAGAGATTCCACTTGAGGAGCTCCAGGTGTTTCAAAGTGTGTCTTCAGATGACTGTGTTTCGTTTTATAAATCTCATCATTGTCACTCAGTATATAGAGTTGGCAAATGATGTTGAATCTCTTACCTTTTGATGCTATCTGTTATCTTCTCGTCTGATTGATTGCACACTGGCTTTTGAGTCTGTGTAGATGCAGTTTCAAATAGTATTTCTGTGAAAAAAAAGAAGCCAAGTTAAGGTTCGTAAGATGGTGTTTTAGAAGGTTTTAGGATCAAAACACAATTAAAAGTTATACCTTTATCGGCTGTGAAACGTTTTTCAGGTAATATTGAAAACTCAAAGTCATATTCACGGTGCTCCCATGGTCTCTCTTCCGCTACTGGTTCGAGTCCTCTTCTTGGTGAGGAAGTTGGCCTTTTTCTATCAAACATGCGACTGATTTGGTAAGCGGAAGAAGAATTAATGATCCTCTTCCAATGCAAAACTTGTTTGTAATTTACTATTGGATTTAGTATCAGAGAAACTTAGACACCTTTTAGAGCTGATCTCTATGTTGTTTACTGAAGCTGCTCCACGTGCGGATGGTGTGCTAGGCATGGATCTCACGTCGTCTCCTGTAGTTCCCATGAAAATCAAATTACTAACCATAATACCAATCTATGATCTGATGACTGAATAAAATAGAGAAGCTTTTTAACCAGAATAGAAAGGCGTGACATTAATATCAGCAGCCTGGCGGTTAATAGTTTCAGGACTTGCTCGAGATCCAGCCATCATGCTTTCTACTGAAGCACCTTTCCCAGTACGAACTGTCCGGAGTATTTCTGCGGGACTACCAAGATTTTGGGAGCTTGTGTCACTGCGCTCATGCTGCATACATCCACATTCAGTTACAAAGAATATGGAAATGTGCCTTTCTCTTATTGATACCAAACTTTCAGAAAAGAATATGCTTCCGCGACTTACATGGTCTGTTTGATGGTGGTTCTGCATTCTCTCCTGAACAAACCCTGGAGATTGTTCTGCACAGAGATCAGGACGTCGAGTTTCTGCATCGGCATTTCCAAATGTTAGATTCGTTTCAACAAGGAGAAAACAAAAAAGCAACACTGATGGATAGAGAGAAACCAGATGATGAGGTTTGAAGAACTTGAGTATTCTTTGACCAAAGCTCGTAAAGCTGAGGCGGGTAAGAACTTTCCACATGCTTTTCAAAGAGTTGTGTAGGTGGCATATTCGCACGTTTGAAAATTTTCATTTCCGGCCGGATAGTTCCTCGAACCTACAAAAGATGCCAGATGTAACGCCAACATGAGCACCAATTAGTACATTAAAGGCCAAGGCGTTCACAAATTTGAACCTTTCTCTTTTCCCCCCTACAGAGAATGTCAGAAGTATCCTGGAGCCATGACTGGTAAACGTGACCAGCGATAATAGTCTGCTCATAATCCATCGCTGAAGTAGCTGTCTTTCTTGCTCTTTTTTTTGCTGGTTGTGGTCTATCATGTTCCTGCATGCAGAACAAAACCAATTCAATGTATTTTCTCACTAGATGAGAGTATTCCTAGTAAGAGCAAATACCTCTTTGTCCGGTATGTTTTGTTCCTCCATCTGCTCAGCAAATCCGTCCCTACGACGCTCCTGTTGCTCGTGGAGCTGAGGGCTTGTGGGGTTGACTCCTGCAGATGGATACAGGTTAGTAAATTTGTTCTGCTCTGTTCATGAAGCTCAGTGTTAATATCATTCAGAGGCTTCAACAAAAGTACATTCCCTGGTCAGATACATGATTATTATACTAGAGACTCGCCCAAGCCATTGTTATTGGGTTCATAAACTTAGCACAATATAAAAATAGAAAACAATCTCATCTTTGACTCAAAACTTCATATCCCCATACAATAACCAGAGGTCACGATTTTAGAATAAAAGAGTGACATAACTATCTACCTTCGGGAATGTCATGATGACGAGGTGGTGATGGGATGAGAGTTGTAGGTATTTCAGCGCCTTCTCTTGGATTGAAGTTCATCTGAGTTTCATCATCTCCTTCGATGTCAAATCTGAGATGCCATTAAAACGCAGAAGAGAAAACAACAAATCATCACCAGCTTTTTGCTGAAAGGTTGATGAAAGAACAGAAATAGTGAAACGCTACAAACTTCTTCTACCTTCAACAGTTATTGGAAAGGTTTAAGATCTGGGAATTAAAGACCGAAGATAGATAGTGGGAGTGAAAGCTCACCTTTCAAAACGATCATATGTTTCATTGTTGGTCTGGAATGAACCATGATACTCAAAGAGTGTGATATTCTCGGCATCAGCTGAGAATGTTACAGAAATTGACAAGCGGATTAACGTAAGTTATTAACATGTCGTGTCGTATATTCACAAAGATAATGTCTCACGATACACACCTTGATGGAACTGCTGTCCAAGATCTTCTGGCTCGGGGTTATTGTTAACATGGGATTCATCTAACCTCTGCAAAGAGAAAACCATGCAATGAATTAGTTCAACTAAAGATGCACGCAAGTATTCATTGGTATACAAGGAGATGAACACTACTATGATCAATTCACATTAACAGTTGCATCTTTTGTGCATTGTCCATTTACACAACCCATAGGTTACATGTCAAATCTTAAGCGATGTTCAAATGATTTTGGTTTGAATTCATATGCTTCAAGATCCAAAAAGATTTTCCTTTGAAATATTCACCTGTAGACTAAAAAGAGGCTACTTATAAACCACATGCTTGAGTTAGACCAAGTCTTAGATGCCCTTTATGCGCGCCAACTTATTTACTCCACTTCTATGGACAATGAAGAATGATGGCTACTAATATTTCTATATCTTATACTGTTTTAGGTTGGAAATTTTAAGCCATCTAATCCACATTTCTACTAATTGATGAATATTGAGTTGAGATGTAAAAGGAAAATAAATACCCAATTCAATCTGGGAAACACAGGAAATTGAGTTGATTACCATGGAAATAAAAGTCTGCTGAAAATCCATGTAATTGCCATATTTAGGAATATTACGAGTCTGTTCAAAATCTCCAAAATCAGCTTCTTCGTTCTCAGGCAATGTAACAGCCTCTTTCCTGCAAACAAAAAATCCAACACGCCAATCATTTCTATTGTTCTTCACGACAATGTTCTATCGTTTTGGAGTTTCCATCATAATCCTTCCATGGCTATCAAAAAGCCCAACACGCCAGAAATTTTTACTCTTCTTCACGACAATGTTCTTATGCTTTTGGATTTTTCTTCAGCATCCTTCAATGGCATGAGAGGCCAAAGGAAGAAGATGTGACAAATTACCTGGCATGGGTTCTTCCTTTAGGTAGTAAGGTGGGATCCGGAACAGCTTTTGTTCGCCAAGCTCCATTAATTTCCACCTGAGAAAATAAATGACATGTTTAAACCCAGAAATCGAGGTACGGGAACATGATTTTGACGGGGAAAAAAAGTGAAAGAGGATCGGAGAAGAATTGATTACCAGAAGGCGATTAACATCATCTGTAATATCAACGGAGAAAAAACCCAGAAAAAGAGCAATGTCTGAGAGTGGAAATTTGAAATCCAGAAATTCAAAAAAAAAAAAAATTGAATAAGAAAATTACCGAATAGGAGCTTCACTTTCCTTTCATAAACAATCACAACACCACCTAACGAATAAACGAAACACTGAAGATCAAAATCAAACCCAGAATGAGAAGAACTGGGAAAAAAATTCCGATGAGCTAGATTTGTTAATCGTACCCATAAGAATCCCAGAGAGTCTAAGAGCCATCGGAACCGACGGATTCAAAATCTCTTCGCTGTGAGAAAGTAAAGTAAACAACCAAAAATGGAAAATCAACGTTCGTTTTCATGGCAGGAACACCAAACAAAAAAAAAAAAAAAAAAAGGTGCGAACAAAATCTCCTCTCCTCTAACCAGATTTGAATGATATCGAGCTTGTCTAGTTTCTTCCGATTGATCTTCGCGTGCAACGTAGCGGCCATCCTTAAGAAAATGAAAAAAAAAAAAAAAAAACAGAGCTTAGAGATTCCACTCTTCGCATTCACTAACAATCCATAGACAGATCAATCAATGGAAACCACAGTGACGATTTGAAGCAGTAACAAGTGCTTCATCGGAACGAGGAAGTTTCCAGCTGATTTCAAAAACAGATACAGAAACAGAGGTTGCGAAATCATCATGAAAATCGGAAAACGTTTAACTGAGAGGAATCGACTCACCATATCTGACCCAACGGAGCTTTTCGAGCTAGAAGCTGGTGAGAATAAAACATGATTCAGCTCAGAAAAAAAAAAAAATCCAAACCCAGGAAGAGAAAAAGAGAGAAGCGAGTTTTTGCGTAGAGAAGAAGCTGAATCTGAGTAAATGAATTTTTTACGAGTTTTTTTTATGCATAAAGTTGTCTGTATATAGATTTTATGAAGCCGCCATGAGAGCTTAAGAAGGGAAAACTCGCAGTGATCGTAGAGGGAGAGGAGAGAGTGAACATGTCAGGAGAAATGCTAAAGAAAAATGACAGTGACGAAAGTGTCACCAGTAGCCCTCTCGTAGTTTGACACGTACACAGCTTATAAGTAACCACAGGTGACGTTAGAAAACTTTCGAATTCCGTTAACCGCAGCTGGTCCCCACACTGTCACAACTCAAACTCTCCAGTCTCAACATTTCCTTTCTACTACCTGCCATTTTAGGATGTGAAACGACACGTAGTTGACTCTTGAAAATGTAAAAACGCTTTGGTGTTTAACCACGTCACTTCTCTCTCTCCAGTCTCCATTGAAGTTTGCATCGGCGAGCTCGAATAATCATCAAAAACACAGAAGCAATCATGCCGGAAATAAACCAAAACGGCGCCGTTAAGTTCTTGTTTACACTTGCTTTTCTCACTGCTACCGCCGTTTCTCTTCCTTCTTCGCCGGATCGATTCCTCAGATCGGCTTCGACTTATCTCCGGTTACCGGACGAGCCTCAGGAGTACGAGGAGCTCAGGCAGCCCCTACCGTCCGATCAGCTAACGCCGTCATGCTCCCATGTCCTCCTCCGCCACTCATTTGCCAACACCATCAATAGACCTCCTTTTACCACTCCATACAGTCCACCTTCCAGCTGTACATCGCCGCCGTGGTCTTTCGTTGTACTTGACCTACGCGCCGCCTCGAGTGGTGATCAGTACGATCGTATCTCCGGTTTGTGGCTCGGCGGAGTGGAGCTACTTCGCACCAGTACGGCGGAGCCGAGTCCATCCGGAATCTTCTGGAATGTTCGGAAAGACGTCTCTAGGTATTCCTCGCTCTTTATGAGATCCGATTTAAATGTCACAATGATGCTCGAGAACATAGTCAACGATGTTTACACAGGCATCTATCATATAAATGTCACCCTCATCTTCTACGAATTCAATCATATTGCGTCAAATTTGAAGATTAATAACAGATTAGGCTTTGTGGAATCCCAGAGAAGAGATCAAACCCCTGCGGATTTGATAATCCCGATAGGTGCCGGAGGGAACAGAGGGTTTTGGTTCATGATCGAGAACCCTACAGAAACTTACTCAAAACGAATTCAAATTCCGTCCAACACTCGTCAGATCGTGCTGGAACTATATGTATCGTTCCATGGAAACGATGAGTTCTGGTATTCAAACCCGCCAAATTCTTACATCAAAACGAACAATCTAGCAACCGGGCGTGGCAATGGTGCGTACCGGGAAGTTTTTGTTAAGATAGACGGGAGATATGTGGGATCCGAGGTGCCATTCCCCGTGATCTTTACAGGCGGAATCAATCCCTTGTTCTGGGAACCAGTTGTTGCAATCGGTGCATTCAATCTACCTTCCTACGATATGGACTTGACTCCATTTCTCGGGTTGCTTTTAGATGGAAAGTCTCATGAGTTTGCGTTTGGGGTCAACGATGGGATATCATACTGGCTTGTGGACGCAAATTTGCACCTCTGGTTAGATCACGGGTCTTCGAATGTTGAAGCTGGGTCTAGACTTTACGATAGCCCGAGTCGACATATGGAGAGACAAGAAAAGTTTGAACAGCTTGATGGGTCGTTTAGGGTTGAAGCAGAGGTAATTAGTGAATATGATGGCTGGGTTAGATCATGTAAAGGTAATCTGACCACTATGGTCAAGAGCATGTTCAAGGTTGACAGCTTGGTGAGGTTCGAGAAAAACGGAACATACAAGAGGGTTGAGCAGAGGGTGAAGACAGAACGGATCGTGGAGGTGACTTCAGAATCCGGTAAACCAGTGAATCGATTTGTGCACCAGCGGACATATCCTCTCACAGTGATCACTTCTACTTTTAGAGGGTTAACCAAGGATACATATATGCTCGTGACGAATGTTTCACACGCCTTGAATGAAACACATTCAGATGGAGAGGCTTCGACCCAAGTTTACAATAGACAAGACTCAGAGGGTTGGATGGAGGTTGAAGATCACAATGTCTTGGCCGGTGAAGCGAGCACAAGACAGAGTCTTAGCTACATCGATGAGTTCAGCTGTTATTCCCACACCATCGATGCGGCCAATGGCGAGATTACCCAGGACAGTTCATCCGATTCTTGCACTTCGTCTTCATCCTCAGAGCTCAACACATTGAGTTGAGCAGCTTATCATAACCGATGTGAAATCAAGATGAAACACTTGTCTTGAATAAGTGATGCTTGTACTACTAACCATATTCGGGGTCAAACAAAAAAACTGTTTTTGCTCAAAGGGTAACAAAATTGTAGGATCTAAAGCAGAAACAGCAGTTACAATTCTTTTGCTTTTGTTCATTCAATTATCCCGCTACCTCCATCGATATCGACTTCTCCCATTCCAGTGTCTTCTTCTTCATCTTCACTCCCCTCATCACCACTGATTTCTTCATTATCCATTCTAAGCTTAGCCATGTGCTCAGCAAGCAATTTGTCATCACGCTCACTCACCTAAAAATGTTGTAGCACATTGAAGTCAGGGAACCAAAGAAAAGGAGTGATTGAAGTAGCAAATTCAGTCAACTCGTCATAGAAAAAGACTACAAGACTTACCGCACGAGCACCTTCTTTAACAACAAGTTTACCCTTTTGTTCCTCTATTGCAGTAATGCATGCTTCAATTGCTTTATTCAGAGTCACTATTCCTTTTTCCTACTCAGTCAGAACAAGAAAGTGTCAATGTTACTATGTAATTCTCAATGTATCTTAAAAAAATTTCCGACTTTAAATAGGAGCACACCCAACACTAAAAACATACCTTGTCAAGGGTGTGAGTTGTGAGTACATAAAGTGGTGGAGCAACAAGCTTGATTTTGACTGGACAATCATCACTACCTTCAGCCTCTGCCTTCTTCATGGCTTCCTGCAAATTCATAATAATAGCCAAACATCCTTAGCTAGAAGTAGAAAACAAACATAGAGAAAAAGACACAGATAAGAAAAAGGAAAAGGCTGACCTTGATGTGGAGAACTCCATCAAACTGAAAACACTTCAATTCAATATCAGCACGAATCTTCATTGGCTGTGGTGTCATTCTCCTCCTAATGTTCTTCAAAAATGCATCTTTCAATTCTTCAGACACAGCCGGGACAACTTTGGTCACCTTTACGAAAGATATGATATAAGTCTCCATGATCAAATTAAAACAATGATACAGAAAGCTGCTTAAGGCAAAGAGTGCTGTTACCTCCACACCATCAGGTCCTGTTTCTTTAACTTCTCGGGTAAGAGCATTGAAAACCGAATCAGGATCAGTGACAACAATTTTGAAAGCCTGAAACACACAGTCCAAAGTACACACCATCACAATAGTTCGTAAACGACAATGAGCCAATTACTTATTAAAAAGCTTTATAACTATTACCTCAAAAGCATGTCCATGCTTCTTATACAATGGCCAGCCGATGTGTACGTATAGCTCCTACAAAAAAAGAAGGTTATTCCTCAAAATTGGACCTTGTTTCAGTTCAAGAAGAAAACAACATGACACAGATAAAGCTAGAACATTGAAGGCAATGCAGGAATTGAGAGAAGAGTCACAGAATCCTATTAATATACAGTACCTCCAAATCGACACCAACAGTCTCAGCAACATGACGCATGATAGAGTGAACAAGCTTGCTCTTATTAAACCTCTCCTCACAAGCCCCTTTGTCCTCATCACTAACCCTACGCTTACTAAGATCAATGTAACCTCTCTCTCTATCGACACGAAGGACCATTACAGGCTCGATCCGACCGACCTTGATTAAGCTACTGATACTACGAATCCGACGGCGAGAGAGCTCAGAGAATAGGATCATTCCTTCAATGTCGTTGTACTCAAGTAGAGAGACGTAAGCTCCCATGTCAGCGATGTTCTTCACCTGGATCATCACCGCCATGTCTACATCAGGGTATTTGGATTCGTACATACGACATTCCAGATTCGGTGCGGGATTCGCCATGGTTATGAGATTCTTGAGAAAACCTTAGGAAGCTACGAATTACAGAGAAAGCAAGATTGAGTTTCTATCTTAGCAGAGAGTCGAAAGATTGAGTTTTAGGGTTTTCAAAATTGGGACGATTCTGTCGTTATAGATAGTCGCCGTCGTATAATCTTCAATCTCGCCGAGTCACTCACATTCTCACGGCCCACTCTAATACGACTACGTAGCTTGCCAACGACACCGGTTAATCTACAAGAAATTACAATTGATTTCGGTTCGGTTAATATGGTTTTAAATTACAATTGATTTCGGTTCGGTTTACATTATTAGAATTACAAAGAGTCACGCGATGGAAAATTTGGAGAGAAGTGCGTCGATAGAAATAGGCATGATTTCGAAAGGTAAACCCCCTTCAGGAATTGCTCTCACTCGCGCAACGCGCACTTTGTGCGAGTGGGTCTGAAATAGAGCCTTCTGATTGGCTTAGAAACTCTAAAAAAAGTGAAATAGTATACATGTTGCTAGCTCCTCTTTTATGTTATTTTTCTTCTTCTTCTCTCATTTTGAGGCAAAAACACGAAGAGCTCACAACTATAGATTCATGCTTTCAGATTTCGACTGGTGAGTGTTAAAATCTGTATAAACCTTAATTATTGCTTATCGTCTTTTTTTTCTTATCGAATTTATAGTTCTGGATGTGGATTTTTTAAAATTTGGAACCATGGAAGTAGAAATCTTCAGGAATTTTCTTGGCTTGATTCAGAGTTTTTGGAATGTGAAAGTTTAATACTTTCCTACACTTCTTGCAAATAGAATGTTCAAAGATTACTGTGATTTGGATCCTTTTCTACACTTGTTAGTTTGTGATGTTGAGTTATCTGAAATTCAACACTCCTAAACCATTGGATTGCCAAAGTATATGCTTCAAAGTATGATCTAATGATAATATGAATGTCAATCTTTGGCAGAAAATACCATCTCAAGAAAAAAAAAATCAGAAACTTAACGAGCTAGGAGGCAGTTGCTGCAATGCAGAAATGAAAATTAGGTTGAGTTGACGGAGCTAAAAACTGAGCTTGATCAGCTGCTGTTAAAAGGTGTTTAGTCCATATTACAGGTACATTCTTTTCCCCTAGTACATCTTTCTGTGTAGTGATGCATGATTTGAAAGCATTCATTGACTTAAGAGTTACTTTTGATGAATCTTGGAATTATTGACTTCACAGTTACTATTGATGAATCTTGGAATTACCTATTAAATTAGGCTTTAGATATGGTGGATGGCTAGAATTAATTTGATGCACATATTGGTTATACTGTATATGAATAAGACACAATATGGAAATTATTATCTGGGCCAGGATTATTAAAGTTAATTTTCCATATGAATTTCATTGTTAGTTGATCAGCTACATCCATCTAGTTACTAGCAGTCACGTATAATCCAGCGAAACCAACTTATTGCTCAAATTTTATTTCAAAGTTATTATCATCAACCTCATAATCATTATCGTATGGTTCATACTTCATATACTTGACACTGACTAAACCATCAATGCTCTTATTAGATCGCAGGAATTGCAAGTTCGGAAATGAACCATAACTCAAATCAACCCACAACAACAAAGCTTTGAACTCAGACGTTCTACTTCAACCACAAGGTTAGGGGAAGCATCCAACTCCTGCCATGAACCATCTTCACCACAAGTTTGAACCACGAATCGGACTCCCTTAGCATCTGATCCAACGACCAGATCAGAGACATAATAAGCATCAACATGAGCTGTTCCAAGAAACACTTTCTCGCTTCTTGGTTCTTCCATAACCTTCCTTGGTCTATAATCACTCGAACTCAGATTCTCTGCATACACATTGTACTTTGTAAAGACAGAATCTTCTTCAGGGTGCTTCAATCTCCATTCTAGCTTACAACTTAAGGTCTTGGAGCCAGAACCACCCAATACAAACTTTACGTGATGAGCCTCGATAACCCATGATGACGCCAGAGGAAAAAGCTTGGTTTTTTGCTGGCTCTTGATGGAGATATGTCCAAGCAATGCAAAATACTCTAGTGTGTTTGTTTCTTCTGTGAGATCATCTGGTCTGGAGCAGAAGGCAGAGATCTCAGTCAATGTGTGCCCATCCAGAACAAGGTTTGTTTCATGCACCGTCCAACCGGATGTGGTCTGTTTTGATGTGAGAACACATGGTAGGAACATGTCACCAAATCTGTTGATGGATTCATTTGGCACCATAAGCAAGGACTTTGTCTCATGTGAAGGAGATGAAAAATGGAGCAGAATGCTTAACTCGGATCTTTTATCTGACTTCACCTGCAGCAGCCCAAGACTTTTCATGAGTAAAACTTAAAGATTGAAACTTTCTAGAGATGAGGTTGAGCTCAAATCTTATGCGTTAACTTACAGAAAAGGAGATTGATATTGGGGAAGCAGAGAGCTGAAGCTGAGGTTTGAAGAGTCTTGCTGTGAAATGTGCATTTCTCTTTAGTTTTCCTCTGAAACTGACGTTCCCTCCTCCATTATAAGATGCTTCTCGACCACTACCATATTTGTGTTCTCTAATGTTAGATGTAAAATTTCATTTCTTTTCAGGCTTCTTAAAAATCAAATATGAGGCTAGTGTTATCAGAAGTCAGAACTTACTCAACAGTGACTTGCATGATATCTGAATTCTTTCCTTCATTGAATTCTAGGAGTGGCTGTCACAAAGAACACAACAGAAGACAATATCAGATGAAAAATGTGACCAAAAAAAAGAATAGAGTTCTATTGCAATAAAAGCTAGAACAAGGAGTGACCACTGAACCTGCAGACTTTGGCATGAAATGTTGTACCAGGGAGCTTCTGATAATTTCCGACCTCCAAGAGAGATATGAGAACCTAGGCCCTATATAATAAAAAAGAG
This sequence comes from Arabidopsis lyrata subsp. lyrata, assembly GCF_000004255.2. Lineage (NCBI taxonomy): Eukaryota > Viridiplantae > Streptophyta > Magnoliopsida > Brassicales > Brassicaceae > Arabidopsis > Arabidopsis lyrata. The sequence continues at coordinate 1,994,366 of NW_003302550.1, read as the reverse complement.
AAGAGAGTTTCAAAACTTAGCAAAACAGAGAATAACCATGATGATCATTTGCATCTATTCACTGGGAACAGAGTCGAGAGTTTCACTTCACCGGATTAAAATCTGAGTAGAAAGGTAAGACTTGCGGATATGTTTGAACTATACCCCATGACTTCTCAACAAGTGACCACCATCTAAAGAAAGATAACATATGATAAATAAGATTGCAAAGATTTTTTAAACCATCACATTTGCAAGCATTACTTATTTTGTGCCGTGTAAAAATCCGGTGGTTGCTCGGTTTCGTAGACCCATCCAGGAGCAAATATCGCAGCTGATACATTACTGCTCTTCAGCAAATCAAGGGCAACATTTGCCTACCATGCAAAAGAAATGAACAAGGTAGATAAACTTTTTATATGCAACTTGAACATTGCAGATTACTGGTTGAAAGAATTTGTAAGATACATACAGTCCATTGTCCACCACCGTAAGTGCCCCGACCAAAAACATCGATTCCCATGTAGACATCATATTTTCTGTCACCGGAAATTTCAGCTGATGCTTTGGGATAGTTCTCCTGAAAGAGATACTTACTTATATCACAATCAAAACATATAAAATGAATGAAGATGAAGTGAAAGGACAAACCTTCCATGTATAGTTCATGAATATTCCATCGCATATATCAAAGAAAGGTTTATTCTTCTCAGTTAACTGATCTTGCCAAGCAAGCTGACCATCAACAGTGACACTATCATACCTACAAAAAATAAGTAATCGAAAGGAACAGTATAGTCTAGAAACAGAACACAAAAGAGTGATTTTGACAAAAAGAAAAGCTTCTCAACACTCACCATATAACTAAACCTCCAGGTACAGATGAATGCATGACTTTTGTTAGATGGCTTACAAAAACCATCAAATTTGGAATTTGAACTTCATCTATTACATTCTCTATATTTATCTGCAAGTAAACAACCATAAGATCCAAATTAGAAGGCAATAATCTATAGTTTCAGATGCTGCTTCAAATGGTTAAATCATACACCACAATATCGATTCAAATATGAAAAAGATGACTGGAATTGTGAAACAAACAAGGCTAGATATAGCAAGAACCCACCAGCCACCCATCAAAGCCAAGAGCAGCAGCAAGTTCAGCCAAACGCTCTGCATACATCTGCGCAGACTCCTTTGTCGCCGACAACTCTTTACACGTAGCTTTTCCTTCGTCCCATTCTGTGATGAAAGTCCCCAATACCTTAAGATTTCCATAAAACACACACAAGTAAATGAATCACTCCTTAGAAAAACCATGATTGTACTTCACTCTATCATTTATTCATTTTGTCTCTAATCAAAGTTAATTTTTTTTTCTACAACTTACATACAAAGATCGAAACTTTAGTTACTTCAACTATAAATCATGAGACTTTAAAAAGTCAACACATTGACTAACCTTGACGCCATGTCTGTGAGCAGTGTTGGTCCAACAAGGAGGAGGCAGAGTCACAAGCGAGTGTGAGAAGTAAACGAAAACGTCCATCAAATACCAATCCCAGATGGCGTAACCGGCGTTGTTTCCACATCCTTGTACCCACTTATCATCAACGTAACCTCCTTTCATGTCGTGACAAACCAAGAGCCTAGATCGATCCGGCAAGGCGTCAATGTTCCGACGGAGAGGTACGGAGGAGCGGTTAAAGGGATAATGAAAGGAATCGAAGTAAGAGCGAGACTTCAGGTCTTGAAGAGTTTTGATAGGGAAGGAGATAGGTGTTGATGGCTTAGTAGGATCGAAAGGTGGTGGTAGTGGTGGTGCCACTAACATGGCTTCGTCGTTGGACATCACGAGACAGAAAGGGATTTGCGAAAATTCAAACAAGTCAACGGCAAAAGACGAAGAAGACGATGATAATTGATACAGAGAGATTTTTCCTTTTTATTTTTGAAAATATATCTTTAGTGATGGTGATGGTCGTTAATTTTATTATGGAGGGCATTTACTAGCATGTGCACACTCTCCTAGGAAGATTCAATAAAAAAAAGTTTATATATTCAGTCCTTTTTTACATTTTGCTTTAATGTTAGGTTAATGTAAAACTATTCTAATCATAAAATTGATTTTGTATTAAAATACATGGATTAAGAATGTTGAATTTTTTGCTCTACAGATTCACAATTTATTTACTAAACTTGAGAAGAAAACAAATATAAGGTGAAACTCGTAGAACTTGCTTCTAATTTGAGAATCCTTTAGCTAATTTCACCATAAATTTATGACCAAAATATCTTTAGAATAAATTTCAAAATTAGAACGAACAAAGACAAAACATGATCCAATGTAACTCAACAAAACAGAATCACAAGCTATGCCAACAACAATGACCCTTTCTTTTTAACTTACACACACATAAGAGTAGAAATACTAAGCTTAGTCCAATGACTCCAGTCTCAGCTTGCAGGTTTGTTTCTTCTCATCAGAATAAATCATCATCTCCTGTAAGTCTTTCGTATTCATCTTCTTTAATTAACCCTTTCTTTACTTTTATCATTAACTTATAATCTCGATCCATCACTTCTTCATCTTCAGCAGTTTGAATAGTTTGTCTTTGCTTCCCTGTTAACTTTCTCGACGCTTTCTTAGGATCATTAGTAGTAGGAGCATCAACCCTTTTTCTCTTGCCTTTCTCTCTTTTCTCTTCTTGCCGTTTCTCTTTCCTTACTTGTAAGTTTTGCTGTCTTTGTTTCTCCCGAGATTTGTCCCTGCGTTGATTCAAAACATTCAAGTTTAGAGAAATGCCTACTTATAGACTCAGAAAGCATATGATTCCTGAAAACACGGATGTACAAAGACTTCAGACTACAAAAGCTTGTTTCCTCTAAATCTAAAACTGGTCAATGTATGTAAACGACACTCGCTTTAACGAATGTATCAGGGAATGGGAGAAGGTGGATATATATCATAATTGTTTAGGGATTTTGGTAGAAAAACCTACTTGAATTTTATTTCGTCAAACTTGACACCTTCAACGGGTGTGAAACCCTCACTGGAAAGTCTGTGTTGTTTAACTTCAGACATTGAAGGAAGATACAAGAGGCCATATCCCATGGCTAACTTTCCAATTTCAAGTTCTTTCCATCTGTAAGTTAAGACCAAAAAATATATATACTTTTCAATTACAAAACTGATAGAGCGATATAGAATTTGGAGAAACAGAAAAAAAGGCTGAGCCTCATGAATGAACCTGAAAATGAAATAGCAGTGATGCTCCTTATAAGCACGGACAAAGGAAACAAATGCCTTTAATCCCTTCTCCAACACTGCTCGGTCCTTCATGGCAGCTGAACGTATCTGAACAAATTGTAGCAATTAGTAAACAATGTGACCCACACACAGAGAGAGAGCGACCCTTCTTGTGTGCAACAGACAGAGAGGTATGGAGGGTTTTCTTACAATCGGGATGACATCGGATGCGTCCTCAGAGCATTTTCTCTCTTCCAGAGGGACTCTTCTTATGCGCATAAACTCTACATAGGCTTCCTCCTACACACATATGCAAGCGAACTTTTAAGCTTTTCAGGCTCTATGATGTAACTATGGGAGGAACAAGGGAACATAAAGTGCTCAAAGCTCAACCTTAGGCAGTAAAAACACAATTGCCTTCCCTAGTCTTCCCAATCTTGCAGTTCTGCCGGCCCTGTGGTTGAACATATTTGGGTCTTGTGGGGGATCATACTGCATGAACGTTCGAACCTCTGAATCCTAAATATTGCAACAAAGATGGCATAATAATGCAAACATTATTGGAATCTACCTGAACTACATAATCAATGCCTGGAATATCAAGTCCACGTGCAGCGACGTCTGTGCACAGAAGGGCACCGCTTGATGCTTTAGTAAATGAAGCTAATGCCTTATCTCTTGCATTCTGATGTGTAAAGTATAGTTCATCAAAACCTTTAATAACAATAGGTAATGAGGTGATATGGAAAATTAAAATCTATCATGGTAACTTACCTGCTTCATATCCCCATGGATAGGAATTAAAGATATAGACTTCAGGGCAGGAATTTTTGAAAGTACGAGTCCCCAGTAGTCAACAGAAGCACAGGTCATGAAGAATCTGCAGAGTTACTTAGACTATTTATAAGGATGCTTTACTTTATAAGTCTGTGTGGATTGTTTAGACTTACACTATAAGCTTTTTATCACTGTTCTTGATGAGGAGATCCACTAGTTGTGATGATTTCTTATCTGCTTCGCATTCGATATACTGTAGGGACAAGGAGATATAAACCGCTAAGAAACACACAAGTAGGAAATGTAAAGATACAACAGGAAAACTTACTACTCTGAAACACTTTATTACATATTTGTATATTGAACTTATAATACCTCAAGATGAAGACCAGAAGGGGTTTTCGAGTTTGTAAATTGCTGGGATGATTCGGACTTGGACTTAGCTCGAACTTCAACTCTCACAGGGTTCCTAAGCCCAGCCTTGGCGAGCTCTTCAACGCCTTCTGTTTGAGTAGCTGAAAAGAGGCCAGTCCTCCTCTGCTTTGGCAAGCGTGAGATAATGTAATTCACCTGCCTTTGGAACCCCATCTCCAAAAGCCTATCAGCCTCGTCTAAAATAAGAATCTACATGTGCAAAACAATTCAGTTTAAGTAAAAAAACTAAACTTTCAAGTTGTTTAGACAAGATAACCATATCCAGCTATATAGATTCAACAAGATCCATCTTAAATATATAAAAACCCGATTGAAGAAGAAAACTACCTCAAGATTTCGAAAATCGAGAATCTCCATTCGTTCCATTATATCTGAAAGCCTTCCAGGTGTACCAATCAAAAGATTGCATCCTTCTTCTTCAATAATCTTCATGTCAGCTTTCACCTCTCGGCCTCCAACAAGTAACACAGAGTTCACATTTGCCAAAGTCGAAACAAATGGCTGTGCCACATTATATATCTGCGACGATAGCTCTCTTGTTGGCGATATAATCACCCCCATGACCTGTAATTTTAATCTCAAAGATAAGCTCACAATCGAAACACCAAAGATCCTAATTTCTAGATTACTTGGCAATTATCTTACCTGATGAGGCTTCGGAGGGAATGAAGTGGATCGACGGAGGATTTCGACGAGGGGGACGACGAAAGCTAGGGTTTTTCCAGAACCGGTGGCAGCGTCGACGGCAACATCCTTGTAACTACAGAGTAAAGGAATCGTCGCGGCTTGAACCGGAGTGCAGAACTCGAAATCAGACTGATTAAGCGCCTCAATGATATTTCCGGAGAGAGGAGGTTCGAGGTCCGAGAAACGCGTCTCCGTTAAAGCTTTGTTTATGTTCGCCGATGAATCCATGACGGCCGCCGCTGCCTCTCGTTGCTCACTTCCCGCTTTTACCTTGCAGTGACCTTTTTATAACTGAAAACGAAACGCAGCGTATTGATCAATTCGGTTCGGTTTTATGTTGGAATTTACCACCCAGGCTTAAATTGAACCGGTGACCAATTGGTCCCCGGTTTTTTCCGAGAAACGCATTACTGGGTTTGAAAAAATGTATCTTTCGGCCCATTGTTTAAAGCTATTTATTGGGCCTCGCCACTTACAATATTATTACCGTTCTTAATCACTTAATTAGACATTTGAAGTATCTCAGCACTAATTTGGGAAAAGGATAAATGTCACGAATAATTTTGTAAGATGTGGTATAATAGTTTACATATCTACATTTTCATGTATTACACAAAATGAAGTACTTTTAAAATTAAAAGTAAAAAAAATAATCATTTGTGTTATTTTTCAACAACATGCAATATATGGATTTGAATATGGTGGTGACAAAATAATAATGATAGAAATATAGAATAGTACAAATGTGTTTATCTCAATTTATTTGTTCAAAATAGAAGAAGTAAAAAGGATGTTTTACCAAACACAAAATAAGTGATACAATATATTAGAAATATAAAGAATTTTGTAGCATTATATACTATTATATTTAATAGTTATCTTTTGATATTGGTTATACATTTGTTTTTTCTGTCGACCAAAAATTAGAGAGTAAGATATTTTCATAGCATTAATCAAAAAATTTGGCCTAGTAAGTATACTAGTGTGCTTGATGTGTTATATAATATGTAAGTTGAACATGGCAACAAATAAAATATATATACGGTAATACTCTTTTGAGTTTGACAAGATTTTGATAATTTGTTATTGTCCTTGTATAGTTGTACTAGGGGAGGTCCCCGCGCCCAGCGCGGGGTTGTATGTTGATTAAGACCAGAATTAATAATTAATATTTAGGGTTATCAAGTTAGGGATATTTATTGAATTAATTTTGTCAAGAGTCTAATTTTTATAACGACATTAATATAGAATTATGGTAAAACGCTATAACTTTTGATATATATTATTAGTAATCAACAATTAATAGTGTTTTTGAATCACAAACAATTATTAGTGTTTATATCTTGATATATATAATAGAATTAAATATAAAAAATCTATATATTTAAACCAACAATATATTAGCAACGCCCCGACCGCCACTGTCCATGGGTTCCCACGTCCAGTCTCGGTCTTTAGGCCCATCTTCTTTGTTTTGTCGTACTCTTGATTTCATGACATATTCATGCTTACTCGTTTCTTTCATATTAGCAACGCCCCGACCGCCACTGTCCGTGGGCTCCCCACGTCCAGTTTCGGTCTTTAGGTCCATCTTCTTTGTTTTGTCGTACTCTTGATTTTATGACATATTCATGCTTACTCGTTTCTTTCATATTTGTAATGCCACGACCGCCACTGTCTGTGGGTTCCCACGTCCAGTTTCGTTCTTTGAGCACATCTTCTTGGTTTTGTAGTACTCTTGGTTTTATGACATATTCACGCTTCCTCGTTTTTTTCATATTTGTAACGCTCCGACCGCCACTGTCCGTGGGTTCCCCACGTCCAGTTTCAGACTTTAATTTGGGCCCATCTTCCTGGTTTTTGTTGTATTCTTGATTTTATGACATATTCATGCTTTTAGATTGTATGTCACTGGAGTTTTTCGTAGTTGGAAACAAATAATTGAAAAATATAATCTCTTACCATATCTCTTACCTATCAAGTAAGTCATCTTGCTCTTTGAAGTAGTTATGTACGTAAAATTTCAATGGTATAGAAACAGGCATCTCCTTTGTATATATCGTGTCATATTTATCGTCCCTATTGTAGTATCTTTGTCTCTACCTTCGCCATTGGTCGCTGCGTAACCCTTCAGTTGATCTCTTGTTTATAAAACCCATATAAAAAGTTGTAAGAGAAATATCATTTTCTTAACTGTATCGTATATGTATTTGTAGTATATTGATCGGAGATTGCAAAGATGTATGCCTATCAAGAAGCTCTTAGCAAAGTAAACACTGAAGATAGGTACTAAAAATGAGAGGGTTACAGAGAGCAAGTATCTATCCCTTAGAAACCACTATGTGCAACTGAGAATAATTCATATATGTACATACATACACATGTATACAACGTATTGAAGCTTTTAAATTTAAATATCGAATGCTACAAAACTGGAAAATTGCTTGTGGAGAAAGCAATATGAACATGGCCACATATATAACAAATAACCGATTATGCTTGTCGTAGATCATTCTCTTTCAAACCAAAAGTTTTACCTAAACAACATATCAAGTGACTCACAAGAGATACATAAGAGCCATATCCTAAAAATATCCGGCAAAGCAAAAACGCTCCAGGTTCGAGAAGGAAGTCATTGGAAAATTTGAGTATATACCAAACTGGAGAGTAATTCGGCTACAAAGAGAGATGTGTTGGCTTTGAAGAAAAAGCTATGTGATGCTCTACCTTTTATTTATGAATTTTATGCTATGAATATATGTTTTTGTTAGGGTTCAACTTCAGTCTCCGGATTAGAGACTTATATTCATCCGACAAACAATTCGATGTCACAATCAACGCTACAAAATTGGTGGGTTCTCTCTATTAACAAACAAAAAAAAATTCTGGGGTATATATTTTTTTTTGTTTTGTTAGATCCATACGACGAAGAACATGACGAAGAACACCAAAAATTCTCATCAATCCGGTACGTTTGATCTTATTTTTATTAGTTTAACAATTACGGTTATGTCCGAATCTGAAATAACCATGGCTCCAGACTCCTTCACACCATGGCCACATATCACCGGAGTGGAGACGATTTCAAATTCGGAGCTTCTCTTCGCATATAAAATCATACATATGGTCTCTTTGTTTCGGGTTCCCTCTACAATAATTAGTACATATTTCAAAACTGAGCTACAAAAGAGCACATTGGATTTTGGTAAACATCAAGATTGCTTCCTACCTTCCAAGAAACATGATAGACTAATTCACATCCAAGACCAAACATTAGCCACATAAAGCCTGAATCAAATTAAACGATCTTAGGATGCTCTTCATAATCCGTAAGTTAAAGAGACTTGCATTAATATTGCAAATTAGACTCTAGAGGTCCACAATGGTTAATCAGAGTGTATTAAAGACGACGAATAAAGCATGAATTAGAATATCAGCAGAGGAAGCACACAAATATTCAATAAACGTAATCAATCTCTGAGAATAGCATGGACCCAACTTTTGAAAGATTCATAAAAAGGGAAGATTTTTCCTATGCAACAATATTCAAACAATGAGAAGATCAATGATTGATGACTAACCATACAAACGAAGCAAAGCCATAAACAGAAACGAAAGTACTAAAGAGCCACAACAGCAGTGATACGACATTTGTTTCCTCGCACTGGAAACAATGACGTGCTTCCATAAATCCAATCTAGTTTTTATGGAAAACAAACCTGCATTCATAATAAACACTACTATTAATTATTATTTTTTATGCAAGAATTAAATGGCAGTATAAAAAATTCAATGGTTAGTGTCGAAAAAAAAAGCAAGGATTAGTTATGATATCAAATCAAAATTAAATATCAAGCAAGGTATTTACATAAAATTAAGGCAGTGGAGGATCTAAGAATTTTTTATATGACAATATCTACAACTAAACAAAGAAAATTTATATATTTTTAAAACAGAATCATTATTTGTTTTTTGGTAAGATTAAAACCGAATCATTATCATATTAGTAAAATTATCATTTATTTATTATTATCCACGTTAATTTAAAAGTTTAAGAGAATATCTGCTTTTTTCTCATAAAAGGATGGAATAATAACATAACTCTTTTAGATTTATAACTATATTTGACATTATCATATTAAATCTATTAAGATAAATATATTTCTTTTTGAAAAATATAAATAAAATGATAATATAATTATTATAGATTTACAATTATATTATTATCCATGTCAAAATTTTAAAACATTTTACTTTTTTCTCACATAGGAAGATAGAACAATAACGTAACAGTTTAAGATTTACAACATAAAAATAATATCAGAATTGGAACGCCAAATCATAATCAACACAATTAACACAACTCTAATGGGAAATTAGAGTTATCTTGTGATTAAAATACTAAACAAACAAAACTAACCGAAACAAAACAAAAGTCTTCCTTTCAAAATCATTAACGTGACGGATTGCTGACTGATTAAGTTGAAGTTTTAGGCATTTAAAGATCTAGAAAGATGATTAAGGTTAAACATTTTTATTTATTTTAAACAACGTTTGAATGTTGACAAAAAAAGAAGAAGAGAGTGTTGGGACCATCGGGAGAGACAACGTTGAGCAGCTGCGAAAGAAGCCAACGTTGTCTATTATGTTCCTCACAGTGTTTGATTTGACTTTTGATGACATTACACTCCTGTCCACTTGTTGTCTCGAAAGTTCATGCAATGGAAAATTATTAAACAAAACAATTTACTTTTATGTATAAATCCTAGGGAAGAACCGATCAAGCTAAGATCAATGGTTGTGGTTTTAGTACCGTATACTTCTCAAATATACCCGTTGAATAACGGAAATCCGCAAGACGGGGAGGAGACGAAGTCAACATAGCTGGCAAAGGAGCTAACCCAGCTCCTTTGGTCTTATTTATGGTCATATGTATTTAGCAAAATATGGTATACAAACCGAACCAATCAACAACAAAACCTGGTTTTAAATTGTTGTATATTTCTCAAAAGTCAAAACCCATAATAACCAATGGAACAGAAGAAGCTAATGCAGAGCATACTTACGCTTGGAGTAAAGAGTGATGCAAGCTTCCATTGGCACACCCGAAAACGCATCAGAGCATGGAAAGAAACCTAAAAACCAATAAATTAAACAATAATTAAATCTTAGTGCATGGAAAACGAATCCTATACATACCAAAGTCCGAATCTCAGTGCCTTAGAATGACCTCGATACCAAAAACTTTAAGTTACTACTTCCATATATGTAATATTTTAGTTTGGGGAGAGAGATTGGCAACGAAGAGTAATTCCTGAATTTAACAGCCAAGTTTGTTATCCCTAATCTAAAGAGAGGAATACTTAAATTGTATTAACGACAAAAATTAGCCTCCTCTGAAGATTCATCCCTGAAATAAGTCATCTTTCTGACTTTGTGGCAACTGTGTTATCAAAAGTTGAGTGTTTCTTCTGAAAAAAGACATATTTGAAAATAATAAGAACATGTACCTCAACAAAATCGGGAGGTACCTCATCTTTTTACAACAAAAAGAAACATACCAAATCATCGATGATTACCTTCTCAAAAGTTGAAACCAAACTTTTTGATTATAAAAATTGATTAGTGGTGAAAATAGTGAAACCATAAATACAAAAAAAAAAAAATCAAATTTGTACATATAAACTATAAGATCACCTGTTTATTCATTGAATTAGGTCCAAATTTTCCATACACCAGTTCACATCGTCCCCTCCATACATCCACCCTACAATAAAAAGAAAAATTAAAATTAGGTAGAAGCAAAAAAAAGTTTGAAAAAAAGAACAAAAAAAACAAGGGTTAGTTATGATCTGAAATTGAATACCATGAGCAAGGTATTTATATTGAATAGGAGGCGGTGCATGATTTAGGGTTTCTAAATTTTTCGACGATAAATACAAAAAAAGAAAAGAAAATTTACATATTTTAATAAGCAAATCACTATCATAATAATAAATATTTGTAAAACTGCCATTTATTCATTGTTATCCATGTTTATTTAAAATAATATTTACTTTTTTCCGTAAAAATATAGAATAATAACAACTATTTTAGATTTACTACTATATCTGATACTATCTTATAAAATATATTAAAATTTAAGGGAAAATTCCTTTCTGTTTCAAAAATAAGGCGGAACAATAATATAATTTTTGATTTACAATAGATAGACATGCATGGTATCCATATGCGTCATGTCACGCTGATCCATATTTTTTTCCAAAACTCGATCTAATTGCTATTATGTGCAAAAATCACCGCCGTTCACGTTCATGTTCTCGGTTTATCATCCCACCAAGAACATCCGGTTACTTGAAGAACCTGATACCCTAACATCAAATGAATCTCTAGACATTTCTACATATCGTTTACGTACCAGTTTGTGATCTTAATTTTTGTATCCTGTTACCACCATCTCATGTTAGCTTCGTGACCATCTACTTGGCTTGATAATACCTTTCGACGGCAAAAGATTCATATTTATGTGCAAAAATCACCGCCGTTCACGTTCATGTTCACGTTAGCACTCCATACCTTAATTCACATGTAAACCTCTCTGCCTATCTCTGACTTCAGCTCTCTCATCTTCGAGTCTCCCCAAGAAAGTTTTGACACCACACCAACATTTCATTCGTCAAAATTAAATCGAGTTTGCACAAGGTTACAACCGATTAATAGGTGGTCTTCTACCTTCTATTGACGATTTTATGCTATGAATATATGTTTTTGTCAGGGTTCAAGTCAATCTCCGGATTAGAGACTTATAATCATCCGACGAACAATACGATGGCGTGATAACCGTTTCTAAATTGGTGGGTTCTCTTTCATTGATCTACATATTATTTTTTTTGTTCGTTTTTTTTTCCAAATATTTAGATTGAAACGACGACGAACACGACGATCATACCAAAAATTTCATCTATTCCGGTACGTTTGATCTTTATTTTAATTAGTTTAACAATTAATAGCCGTTTACGATTAATTTCGGATATCTAAATCTTATTAATTTGAGTAAGGTTAGAATAGTATTCTTTTATGTTTATATTAATGCTCCGATTAATAATTTTCGGATATTTGACATTATCATCTTAAATATATCAATATTATAATAAATATTTTCCTTTTCCGATTTTTTTTTTTGGTATAACTCCTTTTCCGATAAATTATGAAACAGATCTGTTTACACAAAAGGTAAAAAAGAAAAAAAAAAAAAAAAAAAAAAACCCATCAACCGTCTCCATTCACACGTTTCTTCATTATGATCACGAATTCACGTTCATGGAAGCTTCATCATACATTAACACTTACAAGTTTCTTCGTCGAGTTTTTATCCAAGGTTTCTTCGTCAACTCTGTATCCAAGGTAATAAATATTTGTTCTTTTCATTGGTTAGAATTATAGGGTGCAGGATAGTATTGACATCTTAAAGACATAACATGGGCAAGATACTATGAGAAGCTTGACTATTCTGCTTCGACAGATCAACAGGTGAAATTCTATCACTAAATTATTAGATCTCTGTTATTGCTATGAATATATGCTTTATGTTAGGATTTCAAGTTTTGCCTTCGTTTAGAAGAATTATATTCACACGACGAAGAACACGATGAATTCAATTAAAGCTTCCTAACTGGTACTTCGTTGTTCCTTTTTTTTTTTTGGTTAATTATCATGTTTATTGTTTCCAAAATTATTTTTTCCTGGTTAATTCCGAAATTCAATTTAATTTTTCCAAAATTAATTAGATTTCATTAAGGGTAATTAAGTAATTACGTAAAATCAAGGACTCAACAAGAGCCGAGAGTCCGACACATCAGCAAAAACACTTCTCAAATATTATTATATATAGATTAATTATCATGTTTATTGTTTCCAAAATTATTTTTTCCTGGTTAATTCCGAAATTCAATTTAATTTTTCCAAAATTAATTAGATTTCATTAAGGGTAATTAAGTAATTACGTAAAATCAAGGACTCAACAAGAGCCGAGAGTCCGACACGTCAGCAAAAACACTTCTCAAATATTATTATATATAGATAGATTCCAAAATTATTTTTTCCTGGTTAATTCCGAAATTCAATTTAATTTTTCCAAAATTAATTAGATTTCATTAAGGGTAATTAAGTAATTACGTAAAATCAAGGACTCAACAAGAGCCGAGAGTCCGACACGTCAGCAAAAACACTTCTCAAATATTATTATATATAGATTATTTATTAAAAAGAAATTGGACAAAAAGAAATATAAACTCTTTAAGACCGGCATAGGGGTTCAATGTATCATTTCCCACTAGGGGCAGAAAAAAACTAGCAAGTTGCAACGCGTTTCCAGCTAAATTTTAATTGCATGTCCTTTTAGATTTTCCTGCTTAAATAAAAATTTTGAATCGAACGAATCAAAATAAACCCACCAGAAAAAAATGAAAAAACAAAACAAAACAGTAGACCAAATACTTATATTTGAATTAAATATAACCCACTAGGTTGGTTGGTTATTATTTACCAGTGTTCAAGAAAGCGCTAGGCGCTAAGCGGGCGGTGACCCAATGCCTAGCGCCTAGAACGCCTAATCGGGGCCTAGGCGATTTTTTAGGCGGTTTAGACGTTTATAACATAAAATATTATAAATATGATATTATATATAAAAGTTATATAAAATATCTATATAAAACTAAAAATTATGAAATTATAAACAAAAATTAGATAAAACATTTATTTATATTTATATTAAACAATATATGAATATTTATAACTATATATATAAATAAAACTCTAATTAAAATTGAAAAAATACATTAAACAAGATCTGTGTAATTTTAGGCGGTCAAGGCGGTTATCTAGGCGTCGCATAAGAGCCTAGCGCCTAGTCGGGGCCTAGGCGACCGCCTAGACCGCTTTTTAGAACACTGTTATTTACAAACAAAACAAACGGGAATAAAAAAAAATGATAATCTCCACTTGACCAGACTAGTAGCCAATGAAAGACAAGTTGGAAATAGTTTAAGCACGTCTACTTTTGCTTTAGGTCTAACAAATATGTTTATGTAAATGCACATGCTAATCAGGTTTAAATTCCATTATCTGGTTTATAGTTTTCCTCTTAGTTATAAAGAAAGTAAGCTTTAGAGATAAATATTGAAGGAGACTGAAATACTTTTCATTATTATTGCTCTCACTCTACTGTTTTGATTACATCAGTCTCATATATATATTAAGAGGATTAGGTTAACATTTGATCCTCATCCTCCAAACATTTGAATCTATTAGTCAAGATAATATCTTGACTTTGACAGCTGGAGATACTTTTGCTTTTAGGCAGCTTCCTTGTAGTTTCCTTGGCATCAATCTTATCTTTGTTTTGTTGTTGGATTGCAGGTGACCGTTGCAGTGTTTTAGGCTCACTGGACTTTGGGGAAGAAAGTGTTTTGGGCTTCCAGACCATTTTAATGTTGTTGGGCTTTGGCCTGTTTGCTGAGACACTCACTTCTCCTTTTGTCGTTTCCTTGTCTGAGAGCAAAGTACTCTTGTTGTTGCTTTTCTCAGCTAGGTCAAATTCTCCTTTCTTCGAATTTGGATCTTCCTCCTTAATAGTCCCCCTCAAACTCGGAGTAGGTGGGACAGCGACACCGAGTTTGAATCGAAGAGAAGTAAAAGGGCCCGGCGAAAGCGACTTTGTGAAGATGTCAGCGAGCTGGAGAGTGTTTGGTATATGAGTAACCCGAAGATTCCCCAAGGCGACCTGCTCCCGTACATAGTGCCAGTGTGTCTGAAAGTGTTTGCTGCGTTTATGGAAGGCCGGATTTGCTGTCAAATAGACGGAGGAGAGATTATCACAGTACAACTCCGGAGGACAGTAGAGAGGTATGTTGAGTTCCTTCAGTATTTTGCAGATCCAAGTAATTTCTGATGCAGCTTCTGACAAAGCTCTATATTCTGCTTCTGTAGAGCTTTTTGCTACCGTTGGCTGTTTTTGAGATTGCCAGGAGATAAAATTCGTTCCCAAAAAGGTACAAAAACCACCTGTAGATCTTCTAGTGGAGAGACAGCCCCCATAGTCGCTATCACTGTAAGCTCGGAGTGTACAGTCAGTATCTTTGTCGAAAGAAATTCCCATTGTGATTGTTCCTTTAATATATCGGAGAATTCTTTTCAGGAGATGAAAGTCGGAGACGGTAGGCGTGTGCATCTTCTGGCACACGAAGTTCACCGCAAATTGAATGTCTGGCCTTGTCAGCGTGAGGTACTATAATTTGCCTGCCAAACTTCTGAAATATGTTGGATTTTCAAACTGTTGATCTTGATCTGATACCTTATGGGGTTGCAGCGGCAGTGGAGTAGGCATTGGGGCGCAATCTAACATCCCAGCTATGGCAAGTAAGTCTTCAGCATACTTTTGCTGAGACAAGAAAAGTCCCCCTGAATGATATTGCATCTGTATGCCTAGAAAGTAACTTAGCTTTCCCAGATCTTTCATGCGGAACCGTTTGTTGAGTTCTACCAGCAGCTGAGTTAAGACTTCTAAACTATTCCCTGTTATAGCCATATCATCCACATATAGTAATAGCAGAATAATAGCTTTACCTTTGGTGTAGATGAACAGAGAAGGGTCTGACATGCTGCAGACGAAGCCAAACTCCAAAAGATAAGTGCTAAACTTATCAAACCATGCTCGTGGTGATTGTTTTAGACCATACAGTGACTTGTGCAGATGACAAACATAATCTGGATGTGCAGGATCAATGAAGCCGGCAGGTTGTGTCATGTACACAGTTTCAGTAAGATCTCCATGTAAGAATGCATTTTTAACATCCATTTGTTTTATTTCCCAACCCATAATAGTAGCAAGATGTAGAACTGATCTTACTGTAGGTGTTCTTACTACAGGGCTGTAGGTTTCAAGATAATCAATACCCTCTTCTTGATCAAAGCCCTTGGCCACCAATCTTGCCTTGAGTTTATCTAGTGTTCCATCTGCATTGAGCTTTGTACGGAATACCCATTTACAACCCAGAATGTGCATGTCTGGTGTTCTAGGGATTAGGGACCATGTTCCTGCTTCTTGGCAGTTATCATACTCCTCATTCATGGCTCCATTCCATCCAGAATCTTTAAGGGCAGCAGTAACAGTTTTTGGCTCTGGATATGTTACTCTGGAGGTGAACAGCACATATCTGGGATTAGGTTTTCTGATACCTGCTTTAGACCTTGTGATCATGGGATGTACTGGAGCTGCTTCTTGTATAACTTGACTTGTTGTTGCATTTGTTTCTTGTTGTTGTTGAGCAGACTCATATTGTTCTGTTTCTGTTGTAGGTGAATTGCTGAGTGTTGGGGACATAGTAGCTGCACTGTCACTACTATGAGAAGATGAAGGAGAACTGTTGCCTATAGGATCAGGATCAAAGCCTGCCGTACACCCAGAATTCTCCTCATCTCTCACAATAGTTTGTGCCTCAAGCTGTAAAGGATCCACGGATGCTTCAGAGGTAACTGGTGGTTTTATAAGATTACCAGATATAGGAGTAATGAGTGAGCATTCTGACTTGTTGAGATCTTGTTGATCAGGTGCCTTGTCAGGTGGTGGTATGGGAATACTCTTGGACCAGGCAGCAAGGAGAGGTGTTGAGACCATTTGCGGGGTTGGTGCAGACCTGTGAAAAGGAAAGTCTTGTTCATCAAACAGGACATGGCGGCTGATGTACACTCTCCCTGATGCCACGAGTAAGCATCTATAACCTTTGTATTTCTCATTGTAGCCTAGAAATACACACTTCAATGACCTTGGATCAAACTTGTGTTGAGCATAGTCTCTTAAAGTGGGATAACAGGCGCATCCAAATGTTCTTAATGACGTATACTCTGGTTGTTGTCCATTCAGAACTTCAAAGGGACTCTTGTTTTCTGCCAGAGTTGATGTAGGCAGCAGGTTGATGAGAAAGTTGGCTGTATAAAAGGCTTCAACCCAAAACTTGAGAGGAACTCTGCTGTGACAGATCATAGCTAAACCAAGCTCTATCAGGTGCCTATGTTTTCTCTCTGCTAGCCCATTTTGTTGTGGTGTATGAGGGCAAGAAATTAACTGTTGAATCCCATGTTGTTGTAGGTGATTTGTGAACTTATTGCTTGTGAACTCACCCCCACCATCACATTGAAAACTCCCAATTTTGTGTTGAAACTAATTTTCCACTAGTGCTTGAAAGATAAGAAAGACTGACATGAAATCTGACTTTAACTTGAGTGGATAAAACCAGCAAAAACGAGAGTAGTTGTCTACAAAAATAACATAGTATTTGAATCCTTGCACTGACATTATTGGTGCAGGTCCCCACAAATCACAGTGTATTCTTTGCAAGGGTCTGGAAGTAGTAGTGCAAGAAGAAGCAAAAGGAAGTCTTGAACTTTTCCCAAATTGACATGCTTCACAGATGCCTTTGGAGCTTTTATTGATGATAACTGCTTTGATCTTTGACAGATGCTGAAGGACTTCTGAATTTGGATGCCCCAATCTCATATGCCAAACATCTTCAGGAGCAGACACTTGACGATTTGAGTAGAAGGAGTAAATAGGCTTGTCCTTCAGAACATATAGACCATTAATGTTGTTTCCCTGTACCAGCATTCTCTTTGTGGCCTTATCAATCACACGAACAGTATCACAATCAAAGTTAATGGAGCATGGATAATCACTGGTAAGTTTAGAGATTGATAGCAGTGATTTCTCTATATTAGGACATACTAACACATCGTTAAGTGGTAGAGTACCTGAGCTTGCTGATATACTTGTTGAACCAGTGTGTGTTATGGGTAAGAACTCTCCATTTCCCACCATGATTGAGTCTGACCCTCCATATGACTGTGACTGTTGCAGGTTTTGAGGAGAATTGGTGATGTGAGCTGTTGCACCACTGTCTCCAACCCATTCATGTCCATTCTGGTCAGTGACATCAGTAATCCTCATTGCAGCTAAAGCAGCAGGTAACTCCTCATACTGGTAACTGTTGTTGAATCTATGCCAACACTTTAGAGCTGGATGTCCTGGTTTCCCACAGATTTGACAGACCACTTTATTCTCTGTGTTGTAGGAGCCAGTAGAGGAGGAACTCTGAGTTATTTGCTGAGGGAAGCCTCTTCCTTTTGTAGTGTAATAGCCTCCTCTTCCACGGGATCCACCAGATCTGCCGTAAGAGTTTCCTCTTCCTCTACCAGAATCACTTGTGTAAAAGGCCATATGAGGTGAGATCTCCACACCAACATTATAGCTTGAGAGCCTATCAGCATATGTTTTGAGTCTAGATGCAACATCCTCAAAAGTTGGACCAGGTGAAAGATCTATCATTCCTTCAATAGATACCTTAATGGGTTCATATTCCCTACCTAGTCCTTTTAGAGCTGCAAAAATCTTCATTTTTTCTGATACAGGATTCCCTATAGAAGCAAGTTGCTCACAGACATTCTTGATATCCCTAAGGTACTCAGACATAGGTCTATCTTGTTTTTCTGATGTTTGTAGTTTGCTTTGTAGCTCAAACAGGCGAGAAGATGATACCTTGTTGAAGTGCTTTGCAAGAGCTGACCAGAGTTCCTTTGCTGTTGTTGTGCCAGTTACTTCAGCCAAGATTTCTTCAGAGAGTGACCCCAGAAGCCAAGCTCGCACAATCTGATCTGCTCTAAACCATTCACTGTAATCCGGATTTGGAACTGTCAGAGCCATTCCACCAACTTAAGGGACTTGAAGCGTTGCAGCAGGAGCA
This sequence comes from Arabidopsis lyrata subsp. lyrata, assembly GCF_000004255.2. Classification (NCBI taxonomy): domain Eukaryota; kingdom Viridiplantae; phylum Streptophyta; class Magnoliopsida; order Brassicales; family Brassicaceae; genus Arabidopsis; species Arabidopsis lyrata. The sequence goes on along the minus strand of NW_003302550.1, from coordinate 1,975,445 downwards.
GGAGATGACCCATTCACAAATCCAAGTAAGTCTTGACCCGACAAAAAGGATTCAAACTGTGATTTCCAAGAGATATAGTTCTTTTGTGTTAATTTTAGGGTAACACAGTTTGAGATATTTAGTTTAGGATAATTATAGAGATCCATGGTTTGATTAACCTGGCTCTGATACCATAAAGAAAGTAAGCTTTAGAGATAAATATTGAAGGAGACTGAAATACTTTTCATTATTATTGCTCTCACTCTACTGTTTTGATTACATCAGTCTCATATATATATTAAGAGGATTAGGTTAACATTTGATCCTCATCCTCCAAACATTTGAATCTATTAGTCAAGATAATATCTTGACTTTGACAGCTGGAGATACTTTTGCTTTTAGGCAGCTTCCTTGTAGTTTCCTTGGCATCAATCTTATCTTTGTTTTGTTGTTGGATTGCAGGTGACCGTTGCAGTGTTTTAGGCTCACTGGACTTTGGGGAAGAAAGTGTTTTGGGCTTCCAGACCATTTTAATGTTGTTGGGCTTTGGCCTGTTTGCTGAGACACTCACTTCTCCTTTTGTCGTTTCCTTGTCTGAAAGCAAAGTACTCTTGTTGTTGCTTTTCTCAGCTAGGTCAAATTCTCCTTTCTTCGAATTTGGATCTTCCTCCTTAATAAGTTACACACAGTTCCTTCCATCTACATATACCTTTTAAAAAATTGTTACGAGAATATTATGTGTAATAGACAGATAATTCGAATATACTATTACACTCACTACTAAAGGTAATTTGATGATTCCCTTAATATGATCCATGATGACGATAAATCATAAACTTAAACGAATAGGGGTTTTATTATTTCTGTACTTTCAAGTACTCTCTGGTATTACAGTATATACATTTGGAACAGTTATCGGCTTGATTCTAATTGATTTTTAGTTCTAGAATATCGGCTTTGTATTATATTGTCTATCTAAAATATTTGGACAAAAGGATCAACCCAAAAAAAAAAAAAAAAAACTTAATAGTAAGGTTACATACTATGAAGAAATATATTAATAAGTCTATCATTAACAACCGATGCATCAAATATTCATTTACAAACCACAAAACGGTTAAGATTAACATTTAAAAAAACAAGAAATTAAACAATGTCACAAATTATGATACCATGTACAAAACAAAAAATGGATTAAATTAATTCATTTAACAGATTCACCTTAAAATGTTTTATGTACCAGTACTAGCACTACTACCACCCTCCATATCCATCTTTTTGTGAAAAAAAACCCAACAATATCTCGATATATATTTACTTTCCAACATAAATCTCCCAAAGAAATCCCATTAAATTCCAATTCTTTCTAAACCAATATATCTATTTTAAAAAAGAAAGAAAAGGTACTCGAAATTTTCTTCCTTGTAAAGATCGAACATCTAAAAGAAATAAGTACAAAAAAAAATTAGATACATAATTGCAATTATATAATAAAAGTTGAGATTATTGCCGGTTGGTACTTCTAGCCAGAGACTGAAGGTTGCACCGGACAATAGTATCAACGAAGCTTAGAGTTTCCTCCTCCGTGTTTCCCGGCGGCACATCGACGATGTAAGACTCCACCACGACGGTCCCTTCATCGTCCGCCGCGTGTAGTGTCGTCACCGATCGGTAGTTCTTGAGCCTGTGGTCCCCACCAACGACACTAAAGCTTATCACGTGACGCTCCTCGTCCAAGATCTCGAGTCTCTCGGTGCTCGAGACCGCCGGAAGTCCAGAGACCACCATGACCTCCCGGAGATCGCCGACGTGTAGTCCATCGCCTTGGACGATACGGCACTGTCTGATGAAGTTCTTGTAAACCTTCGGGTTATCAAACCGTCGCACGAGAGCCCACACAGACTCCGGCGGCGCGTGTATCATCTGCACCACCGAAGAGCAACACTGGTCCGGACCAACGTCATGTGTGTGGTGCATCGCAACGTGCTCCGGGACATGCATACCGCGCGTGAGACACACTCTCCTGATCGGACCATCGTTCTGATCGCGAGGCTGCAGCGTGTGGAAGCCGTTTGTGGCGTCTGAGCCGTGTTGGAGTTGCACCGGTGACCTCATGATCTCTCCTCTCGGTCTCTCTCTGGAATCTCTGAATTTGTTTTTGGGAGAATTTATGGAATCGTATATATTGCGATCGAGAGAGAATTAAGTTTGATGAGAAAAGAAGAGAGCTAGCTTTTTGATCTTGTTCGCTGTCGGTTGTCAAGTTGGTTTTGTTTGAGAAATTTAAAAAGTATGATCATCTTTTATTTTATAATAATAACAATATAATAAGATATGAACATTGTGTGTTTTTTTAAAAATATATATTTGTAGATAGATGGATAGAGATAGCTGGGGATGTGAAGGCTTTGTGTTTGTATGTATATATAGACACAGTTGTGTATATAGACGCATTTGTATCATGTACATGTGTGTCTGTGTGTGACCATGTATGATACATTGTACCATCTTATGCCCCCATGATTTTTTTCCTCAGACGCCTCCTTCATTATCTTGAAAATATTACCAAAATCAATTATATTCTATAGATTCCTCATTTTAATTTCCATCTTGATAAATTTATATTTTAGAATCTACAAGGTTTAACTAGACATGAATCCAGTTAATAAATTGTTCCTAGATGATAAAAAATAAAATTGATCTTAGTTATCATTTTTAAAAAATCAGTCATTAGTTATAGTAAAATATTTTACTGTTATTGTTAAAATTTACATATTATATACACATGTTGATTTTAATATTACCAATGTGGAAGTCATAAGAAATAACATGTACAATATTTGAAATCAGAATTTTTGAATATCACACGACTACAACGCGCATATGAAATGTGGTGTCATATTTGATTAATTGATTGTGTTAAACCCCAATCATAAAATTTAAGATAGACATGGTCATGGCAAAGTTAAAACTACATACATGCATGAGCACACGTGCATGCACAGATGTTGATGGGTTTGTCATATATGTGTAAATGGTGTATGTAAATGTGGTTATGTATGGAGAGAGAAAGTTGGAGGAAGGTGAGACCTTATCAAAGAGCTTACGCCGGACGATGCAAGTGGATGTTGCAACTTGCAATCTTCTTTGGACTTAGTTTAGGTGGAAGATTATCCTTTCCTTTTTCCTCTATTTCTTTTGTTCTTGTTGCCCATTTTTATATATATTCTCATCATATAGTACAAAGGTTGTTGCATCGCGACTTTGTAATTTTTTTCACTAAATAATATAATAGCGACATGGGTATGTTACTCTACATCAAGTTCCATGTACACTCGAATTGTATAGGCATGCAATAACTTTTTTTTTTCTTTTTTATCAGCAATTACTATGTTTTCTAATCGACTATGATAATTAAATGTAGTTGGAGAGTTAATTAAATTATAGAAGAATGCATTCAGTAATCCCACTAAATACAGTAGTCCTCCTTGCTTTGTTTTACAAACTTGATTACTAGTAAAAAAACAATGTTATATTTGGTAATACCTGATTTAAAAAAAAAAAATAATGGTACATGTGAAAAAGTTTAAAATAATCGATTTGACTCTATATTCTAAACTACAGCTATCTCATAATAAATTCCACAATTAAGCTTGTTTGAATTAAAACATTTTAAAAAGAGTGATCTACTAGAAAATAATATTTGTTACCGTCTCAATGAAGATAAACCATAAAAAAATGAAAATATAATCGTAATTTGTAAGACTTGTTAATATTGGATTTTAAAACCCATCACACCAAAAAAAACAAGATACCACAAACTGTGGGTTTTAATAAGTTGTTTAACTTAAGTTTAAAATTCAAGGCCCAATCGGTTGTTCTTAAAATATACTATACGAAAGGATGCCCTAAATCAGACTTAACGATAAAAATGAAATAAATAAAAAACAATTATCGGCTCTCGAGAAAACCTAGTAAGCGGCTCTTCTCAACTTCTACATGGACGACGACAAAGTAATTTTCTTATTCACTCTTTAACCTCTATTTCTCAATTAATAGTGTCTTCACAAAAACTTCAAGTTAGTTAGTAGGGTTTCTGATTAGATCTCTTGTACTTTATAGGGATTGAAACGGAAGGGTAGGGAAAGAATCATTCCAAAATTCAGGTAAATTGAAATTTTGGTATGTGTAAGATGATCGATGCATGTCTTCAATTGTCACGTTGATATATAGTATAATCAAACTATTGCAGTGACGCTGGGAGGATTATTGTTACGGGATATGACACTGGTCTTCCTCTTGATGATGTCGCGACGGCGTTGAAAAATCACTTCTCTCGATGTGGAATGATCACGGATGTTTCTATTCCCTTAGACTCCGCAAAGAATTATAAGATTCTCCAGAGGTTTTGTGGCTTCTTCTTCCTCCATTTTTTTTTCCAGCTCATCAGCTCAAGTTAAAATATTGCTAACTAAAAATTGTTTTTGTTTCACAGATGTGGTTATATTTATTTTGTGGGAGAAGGCGCAGTAGATAAGGCGTTGCAACTTAACGGAAGTGACATGGGAGGAAGGAATGTCTCTGTTGAGGCTTATCCGTATGACGAAGATGCAAACGAGTAAACACTTAATTCTTTTCCTTTTTTCAAAACAAGATTTGTATCTTAATATATATATGTGTTGATAATAACAATGTATATCATCTCCTGCAATATCCTATAATTGCAGTATGGTTCTGGTAAGAGTTGAAGGATATGACACTTCGCTTAGTAAGACTGATCTCAAGACTGCTTTGAGTGATCATTTCTCTTCATATGGATATCTCAAAGAATTCTATATTATCGAGGGGTTTGTGGCTTCTTTCTCCCGTTTTTCCCAACTTTCAAGTTATTAAATTAGTGTAACGACTACAGACTTGTTGCTTTGTTGATTTTTTCAGCTCAGCTGGAGCGATGATTTACGGAAAAGACGTAGCAGATAAGGTGACTGAACTTAATGGGAGCCACATGGGAGGACACAAATTAGCTGTTCGGGTGACTGCTAAACCTAGAATACCCACTGTCCACAGACGCCAGCACCGCCAACGGCCACCCCCTACTCTCCCAGGTACATCAATTTGATTCTTGATTCTTGATTATATTCCTTACAACAAAGTAAAACTTTTGTGGTTTATTTTAGAATCCCATAGCTCTACCAGAGTACCAGTGATGCAGCCATTTCAAAAAGCAGGTAAATTGTGTTTTTTTTTTTTTTTTTTTTTTTTTAAGATGGCTTTATGAGGGTACAATGGTTCTTTCAAAAAATTTCCCATCCTATAAATTTCAATGCTTTTTCTTTGGTATTATTGCAGAAGTGAAAGCTCCAAGACCCCAGATAAATTTTCTAAGAAGAAAAGGAAGTTAAGTGAGGAAGCTACAATGGAGAGTAAAGCCATTTCTACTAGTGTTGAGAAGCAAACGCCTGACCTAGATGGGCTCATTGTTGAAGAGTTATGCCTAAGTAAACCCCAACGGCAAGAAAGCTGAGCCTGGATTGAATCCATGATGAGGTTTTTTAAGTTATTAGTTGTCAATCCTTAACCAAGTTTCTTACTGCAACTCTAAATGATCCGAGAAACTTCTCTTGCAGTTAATAACTACAACAAACTTCACTGACCAATATGGCTCTACTCTGTTTCTTTCTGTCTCTTACAAATTTGAGGCAATATTCTTTTTTCTAACAATATTCTCAAAACTCAAAATATCAGCAAGATACTTTTTGGTAATGCTCTAAATAAAATTAATACTGTCTCAACGTGAGAAATGAGAAGATTGTGAGAGATCATCGTTGGCTTGGGATTATCCTCTTACGATTTGAGACGCATTAAGGCCCGTAAAGATGATTCACAAGTGTGTATTATTTATTCATTCCTGTTGTTACAAAACATAAGAAAAACTAAAGAACAACAACTTAAGAGAAGCAGACTAACAAACTATAGTTGTCTTCTCTATTGTCATATTGCTGTTTCGATATATATATACACTTCACCTTTATAACAAAAAAAAAAAAAGTGTTCTGAAGTTCTCTATATCACTAAAACTCAGAAATAGAGAATCAACAGTCATTGTGGGATTAAGGCAAATAACAAATCCGAAAAGCTTCATATTGTCTAGTTTAGTTCTCCAGATCCAAGTAACTCAAGTCATCGAAAACTCCATTACCATCCTTTGCCTCGAACTGAAACGGAGGTAATCCGTAACCGTAGTTGAGGCTTTGCAGCGGATCAAATCCGCCTTGTTGACTCTCAAGCCTGTATGAACCGTTGGTAACATTGTTCCCCGGGTACTGGTCCTGATTTAAGCCTGTAAACACGTCGTCGCCATTTATGTCACGTAGTAGCTCATCGACATCAAACATATCTGAAGAATCCAAGTGACTCTGATCCAGATCATTGGGCCAACCATAGTCAGTAACAGATAGCGAATCCTGCTGTTCCTGTTGCTGACAGGTTTCTACAATCTCTTGCTCCTTCTGTTTCTCTTTCTCTTTCAGAACATCCCTCCAATAATTATGTTCAAACTCACTCAGCCAATCCTTATCCGCCTTAACAGCCCTCTTCATCTCTTCTGCACCATTCTCCAGACGATACATCGGCTTAGCTTCACAGAACATGGGTTTAGATTCACAATCTGCATCCTCTGTTTTCACATGAACACAACCAGGAGTCTCAACCGTACACACCTCAGACTGACTCGACGTACTCGTAACCTCAGAGCCATCAGACCGAGGGAAATTAAGACGAGCCAAAGGACCATACATAGCTTTAGCCGCCTCATCATAAGCAGAAGCAGCTTCTTCAGCAGTAGGGAAAGTACCAAGCCAAAGCCTACTACCTCGATTCGGCTCTCTGATCTCAGCAACCCATTTACCCCAAATCCTCTGCCTAACTCCTCGGAAACTACATCGACCGTTCTCTGGTCCTCCTTTACCTTTCATACAACCCTTCTTGGACCCTTTGGCAGGTACTTTCCTTTTCTTGGTAGAAATTTCTTCAACATTCTCATTGTACTCTTTCCATCTCTTCAACCTCTCAGCCACAGTGGTACCATCAGCTCTACTTCTAGATTTCCTTTTCCTCGATGTATCAAGTTGGGTTCTGTTTATATCTCCACTCTGATCATAAACTGCCATCTCCTTCCCAGAAACAACAAAATCTACAATACAACAACAACACTTCAATATCAGAACACTAGTTGAAACATAAGACAAAAGAACTTATATTGGTACAAAATCAGACGTATTTAAAACTCCTTGAACTTAAATTAAGAACACCTAAAAGGCATAATCGAAAATCTAAAGACGAAGAATAAGCCAAGAATCACCAATTAACAATAAATGAAGCCCTTTTCGAGACCAAATCAGAGAAATTGATCATAAATTTGTAAGAAGTCAGAAATCAGCGTACCTATAGGAGACGAAACCTGAAAACCAAAGTCTCTTCCTTCGAGTAGATAAATCGCTTTCGTGTTTAGTGTTCTTCCGCGTATCTTTTCTTCTTCTTGTGTGTAGCTTTTTCGAGTTTTTCTCTAGTGGTTGGTTTCTTCTCCCTTACTCTTTTTATCAGACAGCTTTAGCAGAACTCAAAATATCTAAGGAGGACAAGTATCGAGGAATATTTATAACCTTCTCTAGATATTTCTAATATTATTTTATTATTCTGTTTGTGATCAATGTGACGTGTCAGTTTTTGATTCGAATATCAGGGCTAAGACTTCTTTCCCAATCGCCGAGTGTCCCGAATCTTCTCGAAACACGCTGTTTATACGGAAAAGTAAAATTTAAACCTTTTTTAATTGATTTATGGATAAGATCAGGAACTACTTCATTATTTTAATATTAACAAATTTAAAATATCTTCATTTTGTTTATTAACTCTGACAACACAAAATTGTCTCATGCTCTTTCTCGATTTTTCTTGGTTTTATTGCCACTTTTAAAGGCTTTATTTATCACATTATATGTGGTAATTAATCAAAATTAACATGACATTTTTACTACTACTAGTCACTAGATGTGTAATTGGATGATGTAGTACGAATCTTCAGCTGTTTATTATTGCTTGTCTTTTCAAGTTTTTACAAATATGCTCATTATTTCCCCTATACAAAACTTTCTAAATGCGATTTTTATTATTGATTACAGATATTAAAAGAAGATTATGGTTAACATTGTAAAATTAATGCATTCCAGCCTAGAACGAATTCATAAATACGAATTCGAGAAAATGTCAGCCAGAAATGACTAGAACATTAAATATTAGTTTAACTAGGTAGAGACGTGTCAAATGGTGAAGCTCAAACTTGGGTGGCTTAGCTTCGAGCAGAGTAACAGGGTTCATTACCATATAATAATATTGGGAATTGCAAGTTGTAAGCAAAGTAGCAGTCATAAGCCTTTGCATGTGCCTCATGTGTCCTTTGCAAACCATGGCCACTTCATCCACTACGTGTCTCTAACGCCATCGCTAACGTAAGCTCACGCAATTGCCTACGTACTCCTACCCCATGGCCCTTAAAATCTTTTGATAACTTTTAAAGCCCATTCTTTCGTTACAGATGAATGAAAAAGCCCATTAAGCTGAAAAAATTCTCTCTCTCTTTTTTGTTTGTTTGGCAAATAACAACATTGTGCTCAATATCAATTTTCTCATAGCTCCAACAATTGAGAAGACAGAAACAATATACTATATAGTCTATGATTGACATTGAACACATACAACAATTTATCTACGCAAACTGACAAGGACATTTATCTTCCATGAATAGATTTAATCCAGTACAATACCAAAATCTGAATATTCTTCTATTAGAAGTGCCTCTTTTATATTGAAACTAGCAAATAGGTAGATCGTGAGGAGGAGCTTCAAGAGTCTCCAATTCTCCGACACCATTGTCGACCAAGAACGCCATAGCCAAACCCCACTTTATATGAACATCTAAGTGACAATGCATCAACCAAACCCCTGTTTCAAACCAACATTATATTATTTTCCCAAATCAAATCAAATGTAACTATTACTAAAGATATATAAACTTTTGCATTACCTGGATTATCTGCCACGAATCTTATAACAGCCCATCCATTAACAGGAACAGCCACAGTGTTTCTAAGTGGAGGATTAACAAGATTAAACTTAGAAGTATCTTTCTTGGGATTAAAGTTACCAAACCCTTCACCAACAATGTAGAAATCGTGACCATGAAGATGAATCGGGTGATTCTCCGACGTAACAATGTTCGTATCCTGTAAAACAACCTGAACTCGAGATCCATACTTGAGTTTGTACAGTTTAGTACCCTTAACCGGCTGAAACAAAGCCCGGCTTATGTTATTTCCGGTATAATCGAATTTAACCGGCGGTTTAGACGGAAAATCCGTTGTGAAAACGCCGGGAATGCCGTTGGAATGTGCTTGCAAGAGCGAGAAATTCGACGGTAGAACAAACGAAACGTTGTTCATCGATGCAGTAAACCGGGTTCCGTTTAAGCCTTGGCACCGGTTTTTAGGGAAATTCTTGGGACAATTATCGAGACCTAAACCGATAGTGAAGAACAAATTATCGTCGATTGTTTTCGGTACGACGACGTTTCGGAGAGATTTGAACTTCCTTGAGAAAGACGTCACGGTGTTGGTGTCGTTGAAGGCAGGCAAAACCGGCACGATTGGTTTAGAAGTGGCCCTCGTTTTCTTGTATTGGAGGATGGCAGTAGTTGTGGTGTTATCGAACGGTGCGTTTTGGGCGCTTTGATAAGCTCTTGCTGCTATGTAATAGCGTTTTGGCGGTTGGTCGGCGGTTAGAAGTACGTCAGTAGTTTGGCCTGGACCTAACATAAGGACCTTTGTGGCGAATGGTTTGAGGTAAGACGCGTCGGCTCCAACCACAGTGAGCTTGTGGTTAGCCACCGTGAAAAATAGCGGTTGGTTTAAAGCTGCGTTGATCACTCGTACGAGATTTGTTTCCCCTGAATTTATCGGTACTACAACAGTCTCTGCATTTTACAAATTATTTCAGATACTTTAATATTCAGACACTTAAATTATGTTATACTACTGTATAGTTTTTTTTTTTTTTGGTTTACCTTTGGTTGAGCATTTATAGAGATCACCGGGTTGGCCATTGATGGTATAAGCGTCGGATATATTCGGAGCAGCTCCGGTTCGAGTAGCTTGGTTAATGATATCAACCGGATTTGCATTCCACCATTCCCCTGATTTTTGAGTTTTTGTTTGTTAATTTAGATTTAGAGATTTCAACAAATTTGTTAATCAAATAAGGAAAAGAATCCGGTATGGTATGGTGTATACCGAGCATGAGTGCGGTTTGGCGGTCTGGTTTAGGGAAAGGAAAAGAGGAACCAGGGGTTGGGTGGATGATGAGTGCGCCGTAGACAGTGGCTCGTAGCCAGGAGCTGTGAGCGTGCCACCATAATGTCCCTTCTTGGCCTTGGATAGTGAAACGGTACGTGTAGCTCTTTCCGGGTCGGATCGGGCATTGGGTTACGAATTCAGGCCCATCAGCCCATCCAGTTCTTATCTGCCTCACCCCATGCCTGTTTTTCAATTTTTATCATATACGAAAAAACTTAATTATGTGATATACCGTGACCCAAAAAAAAAAAAACTATAGTGTGAAGAAGCTTATTCACTTTTTTTGTGTGGTATTTTTGAGTTGGTTAAAGGTTCAATTATTTTTGGAAAAAAGTAACATAATGGTATTTTCTCTAAAAGGTTTTAAAAAGTAAATTGATGTATTTAAAATGTACCAATGGATGGTGATATTGTAACGAGCACGGTTATGCACTTTGACTTCAAGAGTATCGCCGTTGTTGACTTCGAGCGTAGGCCCCGGAAACATTCCGTTGACGGTGATGGCGTTACGGGTCTTGCACAGCCTCTTCACCGGCGTCTCTTGTATCTAAATGATTGCACACACACAATTATAAGTAATGACAATTAGTTGTTAATGAATTTAATTAAGTTTTAACCAATATGAACATGCAACATACGACAAAATCATGGTGTTGGACTTTGGCGATAATCAATGAAGCCGAGAAAAGGGAACAAAGGAACAATAAAATAGAGAATGTGTGGACAGTCGTCATCAAATGTGTTTAAGCTTTGAGCTTATGAAATTTTTGAGATTAAGGTTTATAAGGTGATTAGATATGAGAGAAGGGTTTGAGAGAATAATGAAGAGGGAAAGATCCCTTTTATAGTTAAATTAAATGGAAGTTAATTTTTTTACTAAATTATTTAGGGTTGGAAGAATTAGGTGCTGATTATTCAAAAGAAAATTTAAATTACCGGTCACCAATATATTTAAGTGTCTTTATCAGTTCGTTGGATATGTTTTCTTGCTTCCTTTCACACTTCAAATGGAAAACCATGGTTTAGTTTTCTTCTATTTTAAGAGTTGATCAACCTCAAAAATGTTGGCAGAAAATATATGTTAAAAATGTTATTGGACATCGGAGCATGATACCATGCATTTTCAAAAATATGACGTAGATTTAGAAATTAGATTAAACACCTAACCTCCAAATGATAATATCTAGTATCCCTTTAAAGTTTGTTTTAGTTATTAACAACAGTTGATATTTTAAAAAATATTAACCCATGAAAACATAATTAGTTTTATGACTACTTTTTATATTGCGTAATCATGTTTCTTGATATTCCACGCCATAAGTTATAAACTTGAAAAATCTAACTAGTTCTTTTTGCGCATCCAAAATTGAGAAGAACTTGAGACATTGAAAGGGAGCAAAGACTTAGTTGAGGTAAGTAGTTGCACCGAACACTTAGCATAATTTCAACAAAGTTTAGTTGAATTGAACTCAAGTCATGTCATATCACGTCTACATTCTAGTGCTTGTGTCTCAAGCTTCTTCCTTAAATCCCAAGTTTCTCTGTCTTATCAAATACAAAGATCATTAATCATCATCTGTAAAAATATTTTGGCAATTTAATACCAAGGGTTACTCTTTAACAAACAAAAAAAAAATAATACCAAGGTCACATGTAGGGGTGTCAAAATGGTTAATCCAACCCAACTCAACTCATTACACAATGAGTTTGAAGTTAAATGAGTTCATGGGTTGACTCAACTCAAATGAGTTGAGCCAACCCATGAACTCATTTAATTTGATGGGTTAGATGGTTAAATGGGTTGACCTATTAATGTAATAAATAAATTAATAATTAAAATAAATTAACAATAAAAAGAAAATAATAATAATCACTGATTTACGTTTTTGGCTGGAAAATCACGAATTTATGTTTTTGGCGGGAAAATAACAGATTTACGTTTTTGGCGGGAAAATCATTGTGACTCACATGTATATCACTCATTTAATTGTGTTTAACCAGATTAATCATTTTAATTTGTTATATCTTCCATTGGTTATCCAAACTCAAAAAAATGGGATAAAGAGTTTTATATTTGCATTAGACGAATCTCTCAATAACTTCACAACATTAATTATTTACAAGAAAATTAACTATTGCATAATAATATATGTAGGTCTAAATCCATTCATTTTTAATATATAAATCAAAATCAAGATTCATATCTCAAACTAAGGTTGGGCATTCGGGTTTTCGGGTCGGTTCGGGTCGGGTAATTCGGTTTTCGGGTAATTCGGGTTAGGATGTTTAGGAACCGACTGGTTTTCGGATCGGTTTCGGTTCGGGTTCAATCGATTTTGGGTCGGTTTTCAATTTTGATATAGAACCCAATGTAGAACCGAAACACAATTCGGGTCGGTTTTTAAACCAGACTAACCCGAGTAAACCATACAAAACCCGAAATACCCGAACATTTAAGAACAAATAACAGAAATAGAATTCAAAAATCAATTCAAAACTAAAGAAGAAATGCATAGCATAAGAGTATTAGAACAACCAGAATTCAAATCCAAACAAAGAGAGAATAAGGAGTTTAGAGTAAAAAAGAAAAACAACCTAGAAACAATTCCAACATTCAAAAACCAGAATGCAAAGTACCAAAGAGGGAGAGAGCATAAGAGCTAAGAGTTTAGAGAGAGAGAAAGAAAATCAATCCAGAATCACTTCACTTCCATACAAGCTTAATGAGTCTTCATCCAGAAGCTACAAAATCCCAATGTCGAAGGATCTGTAGAGATAAAAAGCATGTTAAAGAATAAGATAACAACTTAATACAAAACAAGAACATAAGACATTTTCACCAAGTCACCACATCATCTTCACTTCTCTCTGATTCATCATCATTCTGATTCTGATATTCATCTTGTTGTCGTTGAGGAGGTGAAGAAGAACCCATCTGCAATGCAACAATCAAAGAATATCACAAGTAAAAGTTAAATTCAAGCTCAGTCTCAAAAATCAAAAAGTTAAACAATTTCAAATGAGACTAATGACACTAAACAAAACGAAAATCTCAAATTCTCAATAAAAATGATGCATCTACGTTGTCTCAATTAGAGAACAGAGAAGATAGATTGATAAGTGAGCAACATAATCGAGAAAATGGAACAGATTCCTACGGCTACATACTACAGATTCCTAGAGCTACATTCCTAGAGCTACATTCCTACGGCTACATACTACAGATTCCTACGGCTACATACTTCACAATTACACAACTTCACATTCACACAAAGTCACAATTCACAAACCTATTGTTAAACATAAGAAACTGAAACCCATAAATGACATAATTACAAAGCTCTATCAATCTAAGATGCATAAGAAACTGAAATACAAAATAAATTAAACACAGAAATGATAGAATTACAAAGTTTGAATAAGAGAATACGAGAAAGGAGAAACACAAACCGACGATTGATTTGTCGAAGAAGCTGATAGAGTAGGTTTAGCAGCTCTTTCTCGTGAATCGTTTAGGGGATTTAGGGTTTCCAGTTTGCCAATTTGGGGTTTATATAGGCTTTAAGAAGAGAAACGAATCAATGGAGTGGAGAAGTGGAAACGGCAAAAGCAATCTAGAAAATCGGAGAGAATATCGGAAACAGGAGATATGTGCTCTCAAGTCTCGATATTTTTGGGTTTATGAATATATGATTACTTCTCTTAACTACACATATATATATATATATATGTATACAATAAATGGCCGGTTAACCGATCGGGTTTCGGTTTACACCCGAACCGAAACCGAACCCGTTGCAAATCAATCATATTATCCGTTCGGTTTATAGAGTCTAACCGAAACCGTACCCGAACCTCTTTTTTCGGGTCGGGTCGGGTCGGGTCGGGTTTTCGGGTTTCGGAGAAAATGCCCAGGCCTATCTCAAACTCTAAAGATGAATTTGGAATACAAACAACATCTAGATGCAAAACCTAAAGTCAAAGTGGAACTGTTAACTCAAATGCCATATTCAAATACACGGATGAAATGGGTCATATTGGTCTAATGATTTTTTTTTGTTGTTGCTGTTGTTTGTTTTTATCTTAACCAACATAGCTTAGCAAAAAAATCTTAACCAACATAGCATATGCACTGTACTAGAGTGTAACGTTCAAACAATAAACTAACTGCCAATAACAAAATCACCTTTTTCTCTAGAAGTAATATTCAAATCTTTCATCATGCATTTTAACAAACATTCACGATAAACTTCTTTGTTACGTTTCTCCTTTGTCTCGATATTATCCCACTTGTCATTTTTCATAACCAAAATCAAAAGTATCTACACGTCAGAAACAAATGTATCTCAGTGCAGAAACATTCTGTTGAAGATGGATCCGTAATTTACAAACATTTCCCGAATAAACAATCAGTTTGTTTCATTTCGTTTGCCAAACCAATTTGAGATAGACACTGGGCTGAATTTTAAATTCAGAGTCAATTGAATTGAAAATGAAACTCAGAGTGGAATCACCAACATCTAACCACACTAATGATGTTCGGATAACACAGTTAGTCTCAAAGCTTAATAATACGAGTAGTAATCAATCAACCATTCAATAATCTTTGTCACACCACACCTAACGCCATAGAAATCCAAATCGAGAGTAATGTGCCTATGATCAATTGTTGAATCAATTACATGTTTGAATCAATGGAGGTCAAAACCAAGAAGATCAAATTCTACAATTTCCCTCACATAATCACATATGCAATGTTTAGAAAAAACTATAAAGAATCGTAGAAATTGAGTTTGTTGTCTACAGAGAAGAGTCCTTAAACTTAGACACGGCCTGACGCAGGAGTTGATGCGGCGGCTACTGCGGCGGAGGTGGCGGCTCCGCTAAGGAAAGACAATAATCCGGTGTTGGCAGGTTCTTGATCATCCAAGAAAAGATCCTCCGGAACTCTAAATGCGCCGTGTAAGCATACGATTCCGAAACCAATCATCAAAGCAGAGGTCAATAAAGATCCAACGCTGGTCAAGAAGACGACGACGATTGTCAAAATCACCAAAACTCCAAGCGTCTCACGATCTGAGAACGTACGGCCGAGAATGACCAGAGGTTGATCTGACGGACGGAAAAGGTAGAGGAAGATCCAAGCGCCGAAGAGGCATAGGAGAACGAGAAGAGAGAATGGATGGGAGAGAAGCGAGAGCGCGAGCACCAAGGAGACGATCGTCACGTAGTTTACCTTGAAGTAAGGGAGATTCCTCCGGATCCGAGAATACGCATCGGTGAGAGATTCTGGCCGTGAAATTGCGCTCCGATCTACGAGTTCTAACCATGGACGCCGCTGCGATAGGCTTTGACGGATCGACGATGAGAGGCGAGAGAGGAACGTGCGAAACGCCGGTGTGGATACGGTTTGCTGAGATTGAGAACCACCACCGGAATGGTCTGAGATCGGTAACGTTGGAGGATTAGCCATCACACACGACTGCGCGTGGGGATACGAAGGAGGCGCGTGGATTAAAGACGTATTATTTATTTGCGGATGAATTGATTTCTTCTGACGCAATCTGTTTCCCGTGTTAACGTCATGATCTCATGTAAACAGCTTCACCATAGACCGCTCTCTGCATCGCAGCATCTCCACCGTCCACGTGGATTATTGCAAATTTATAGAGAAAAGGCCCATTTACTGTCCATTGGGCTTACGTGGGTTTGAAATTAAAAGCCTTTATAATTAAACGGCAGCGTTTTGTTGGCAGAGAAGATGCATATTAGCCGGCTTGAAAAGTCTCCTTGTTGCAATTGTCGGAATCGGAGAATTGGTCGACGAAAATGGGAAAGCAGCCGGTGAAATTGAAGGCGGTGGTTTACGCGTTATCGCCGTTTCAGCAGAAGATCATGACGGGTCTATGGAAGGATCTTCCGGAGAAGATCCACCACAAGGTCTCAGAGAATTGGATCAGCACTATTCTCCTCGTCGCTCCCGTCGTCGGAACCTACTCGTACGTTTCTCTCTTTCTCTCTCTCGGTCTAGTCAATTAGCGAACATATTTGATGGATCAATCGTGTGGAATTCGATCTGATGATTGTGACTGATGCGATATGTGTAGATTTAGTTAGGTTGTGGTTTTATTGGACATGACAGCAAAAATGGTTTTAGGGTTATTGTTTTGTGACAAATTCTCATAGATTGGTGTCGATTTCGATGCTTAGTACTGTTTCTGCTGAACCAATACTAAAGGATACAAGTGTCAAGACAAAAGAAGTAGCTAGCTAGCTTGACAACATTATAAGATTTGATTATCTGAACCACGTATACCTCCCCCCAAATAGAGATAGTGAATTCATGATGATGATGATAGAAAGATAGTCAGTATATTAGCTTGATGATGCTCTTTTACTTGAAACAGTTTATGTAATTCATGGAATTCAAATATATGCTCAAGGAGTTAAATTATGTTCAGCTTCCCTATCTTTGATTATCATCGCTCATTCGCTCTCATAGCAATTATTTAGGAAACTTTAGATCTTGATTGAGAAATAAATTTCCTGTCATGTGCCATATTGTACTTTGACACTCATTTTGTCACTATCAAGTCTTAATTGTTGTTATTGTTTCAAAGACTCATATCTGAATCTTGTTTCTTGCAAATGAACGCAGGTATGCTCAGTACTTCAAAGAACAAGAGAAGCTGGAGCACAGGTTCTAAAGCATGGAAATATCCTGATTTTACAAGAATCCAATTCTTTCTTCACTTTTCATTCTCCAAAATGTGGTCAATTGACAATTTGTAATTGTACACTCATAGAAGCGGAAAAGTTGCTTCCTTTCATTTTTTGTTGAATAAATTTGTATTTGAATTCATGAACATCACCCCCGAAGGTTTGATCTCTATATTAGAAAATCAAATGCTGAAGGAAGATTTAGTCTAAATCGCATTTTATTGTCTGTGTATACGAAATCCTCATGAATTCTACAGCAGATGCTTAAGATCAATTGAGCATACATATAGACCTAACTATTGCTAAATCTGAGGAAAGCAAAAAGACTCTAGTTGGCAAAGAGGGTTTGATTGTCTTGATCCCATTTAACAGCAGCTTTCCTCACCTTTTGAAGAACCCTAATCACTTGTTCCTCTGTTACATTCCCTGTGACTGTTACTTTGTTCAGCTGTGTGTCCACATCGTATGTCTCTATATCTGTAATTTTCATCAAATATAATTATTTAGAGATAGTACGAACCATAATAGCCTGTAAATAAACCATAAATATCTTACAAATGGTATATTTGCTTTGAGGAGAAAAATTACACAATTGTTACCTTCAATTTTCTTGATGGCTTTGAGTATTTTCCTGATGCATTCGTCGCAATGCAAATTCACTTTCAGCTCCACAACCTGACAATAGAGAATATTTTGTCATTTTGGTTAATTGTTAATTCATAAACAGTCAAACACAGATATCCAATAAACATAGACATTGCATCAAGCATAATTTGCAAGAACACTCTAGTTGCAACGATCTCTCTTTTTGTTGTTTATTTTCTTGATAACGGTGCAGTTAGAACATGGTAGATGAAATTAAAGCAAACCATGTACAAGATCTTACTTACATTAGCCATCACAGAAACTTTTGTGGAATAAAAAGACTTCTTCTTCGTGTAGAGAAACAGAGGAAAACAGAGTATATGTGTGTAAACAAGGTCTAGTTGTGTAGAGAAACTAGAAGTAGCAGCAACATATAAATACATGATTTAATATTATAAAATGACAAAAAGAGAAGAAGAAGAAGATGACGAATGGGATTCTTTGCGTCAAGGAAACTTTTGTGAATAGAAAACCTCACTGGCCTCCACTAAGTTAGCCGCGTTTGATAATAGGACCAAAGTAATTTTCTTTTCCTTCATTTTCTACAACCGTTCTTTTGATATATTCACTTTTTCAACCTTTTCACACTACAATTTTAAGAAAACAATTATATTATCATGAAGATCATATAGTTCGGGTCGGATATTCGCTAGTATTTGTTTAGGTAGGATTCAAGTTTTTGTGAATTTTGAATCGGATTAGAATTTAGAACTTAATGGTAACAGTTTTCGAAAGATGGTGAACCAAGCAACTCCAATGTAATGTTAGAAAAACCAACATCATGGTGAAACTCAGGGACTTATTATTGTTGGTGATATCAATGAACAGAATCCATCATTAGAGAGATGCAAACATTTGTCTCAGTTTAACTTTTACCTTTTTCACTCCATCCAAACTTATAAATTAATTGCACATGATCTTTAGAACTAGAATGTAGATTCCTCGGAGAAAAATTGTCAAGTGACATTCTAGATTCCAGATTCATTCTTTGCAAACTGTTTGATTCTACTTCTGGGGACAAAGAACCAGAGAAAGCGTGGCAAAATCTATTGGTAATGCAATGATTCAGCTACAACAGACTCACAGTTAAATTACTTCACTGCGTGGTAATAAAAAGCTTGAGGGCCACTTTTTGACCATTGGGATGATACAAAAGCTTCAAATTTGAATACATCAAGTAGAATTAAACAAAGGAGATAGAAACTAACAAATCAAAGTCACTGGCAATACAAACATTCGAAAGATGATCATCAATCTTTCTTATCATTGGAATCTGAATCGCTTGCATTATAACCTGGAATTAGAAGAACAAGAACCCTAAATAAAACACAAAACATTTCACTAATTCAATAAAAGATGCAAAAAAACAAGTCTATCATATATTATTACCTGGAGGCTTATCACTCACTTGCCAAGCTGATGATCTAGTTCTTGAAGCTTTGTTAATCCAAGCACGACCCTTTACAAATCAAAACCACACACAAACAGAATTCTAAATCAGAATCACCATTACATCTTCAAATCAGAGCTAACCACATACATCAGAGCTAACCACATACATTTTAAGAACCCTAATTCAAACTCTAGTAGACCAATCACAACAAAACCTAATCAGAGGCATACAATGTAGATACAGAGACGAAAAACCAAACCTTTATATGAATTCGAGAAGAACATTAAGAAAACAAACTAAACCCAGAAAAATGAGAGCAAAACTGAATCAGAAAATTCATGAAAAAGCGAACCTTGTTCTCATCTTTGGGGATTCCATAGCCGCTGCAATACATCTGACCAACCAAAACCTGCATACCAACGTCACCAGATTTGGCTTCCTTGAGCGTATCCTGGAACCAACGTCTGACGCAATCCTCGACGACCTGAGCAAGGGGAACCCGATTAATTGGATCCGAACCCGAAGCCGGAGCGGGATTGGAACCCGAGTGCGATCCCGCCTTCTCCAGCTTAACAAGATTGGAGTAATCGAGGTGTGTCGTGTCTGTCGTCTTCTTGACGAAGACTTTGTTCCGTAGAGGAGGAGAAGGTCTGTGGGGTCTGGTTGGATTCTCGGAAGAGAGTCTAATGGCGAATTCTGCGAATCTGACCATCGATTTTCCCATTCAACCAATATAGGGTTTTCAATTTTTTTGGTTTGACAGTGGATCAATTAATTTATTTTCTTTTTTCTTTTTCTTTTTTTCTTCTTTAATTTTTTCTTTTTCTTTTGTCAACTTCTTCTTTAATATTTTTAGTAGAAATAGCAGCACAAATTTATCTACAGTTTTTGAATAAATAATTAAGACCTTACCTAATTTCTAGGTGTATCATATCAACTAGGGAAAATATTAGCTAATGAAATATCTCTCAAATGGATATATTCGCTAATGAATATATGGACATATATAAATATATATATTGATAGTTATGACAAAGAACAATTAGTAGCAAAAAATTTCCATAAATTCTGAAACGAAAAAATGGATAAAGTATTACGACTGAATTCTTAGATTTTCCTTTCAATTTTTTGTTATAATTCTTAGTTTTTACGGCAATTCTCAATTTTCACTTGATGATTGTAAAGAAAAAAAATTAGAAAAGAATAAAGAAGGTTTTTTCTTGTTAAGAAAAATATTAAATGAATAAATTTAGAATTGGTTAATTCATGTTCAATCATTTTTTGTACACTAAGAAAATTTATATAAAAAATGATATTATAAGCAAATAATCATACATATTATAAGTTTTCTTCGTTCGTTGAAATTTAATTTGTATTGCTTAATACATTAACGAAATTGCTGCCGCATTATTGAGGTCTTGAATGGTTGTAGATTTTAAATTTGTTTTTGATTTTAGTTTTTACAAAAATTTACTTTATAGCCAATCAAGATTATGAAAAATGGATTTCCTAAAAAAATAGAGAATCTATATTTTGATAAAAAAAATCAATTTTCAAAGAAAATTTAAAGTCTATGTTTTGCGAGTTTCTCATTTTTAACGTGATTTAACTTTTTCTATTCATTTTTTATTTTTTTAATTTTTCTTCTAATACAATATCTAAAAACCTTAAACCAAAACTCAAAATACATAAACAAAAACTATAATCCAAAAACCATTAAAAACTTGCAAACATTCATGGCCTGATTTTTGTTGATGTGTTACGTGACATGTATACAACGCCAATTGTGACCAACATTTGTGGAAAAAACTAATTTTCGGTCCGATCAACGGCGGTCTATTATTGTGAGATTGGTCCATTTGTTGGTGTTATTTTGGAATCGTCTGGACAGTGATCTGTTTTGGTGATCCTGTTGTTTACCAAAACGCAAACGAAAACAAAAAACCAGTTGGTGTTAAAGATTTACAGAAAATACCAGATAGAGCTAAAGATTCAAAAAGTGTTTAAACCACACGAGAAAAATTAAATCGTTGAGACAAAATTAAAATTTATTATTATTATTTTAATTGGTTAGTTTTGTTTGCAAAATATTATATATCGTCTTGATTTTTTCTTTAACAGAATTTTATACCTAGTGACATTCAATAGCACTTTCATTAGACTCCACACTTCTTTGATACATGAACATATCTTAATTTTAATTGTTCGATCTTATAGACCATCTAAATCAAAGAAGAGAGCACATGGAATATGAGCAACTATTAGAAGAGTATACAAGTCAATCAACATATATTCAAGAGAACCAGACTAAGCCGAGAAGGAAAGTCTCAAATTCATGGCCTTCAAATTTAATTATCAGTGATAAGGTAGTTAAGTTTGAGAAGGATATCATGTCAGGTTGGACAAAAAAAAAAAGTTTAAAAAGGAAAAAAAAAAATTAAAGAGGAATAAGCAATAATTAACGTATTAAATTTTTCTTTTTGTTTGCCTGTTTTATTTCGACCTCCATATTGCATTTTCTCCTAAAATCGTTCCTTTTCTTTTTTTCCGTTTTACTCAAATTATATTTTTATTTTAAAATACAATCTCATACTCCCTCTGTTTCCTTAAATTTGATGTTTTGGGTTTTGCACATAAATTAACAAAAACTAATTTTTATATTATTTAATTATTTGTTTGTTTGTTTAATAATTTTAGTTTCACTTCTCTCCTCTTCCTATTGGTTACAATTAAAAGTAATCTCCTATATATTAATAGAGAAACATTTTTTAAAAAACACCTTACAATCATGTGTTATTAACAAGATTGTCACGTTGATGTGTCGTTCATACAATGATTTGACTTCTATTTAGATAATTACCCAAAGTTTATTAGACTATTTACAGAATTTGCCATTAGTCTCATATATCCATATATCCCACTAATCAAAAACGAATTTCTAACTAAAAATTAAAAAACACACACAATCTATACGAGACAAACTTTATTATTTCTATATTAGCAAACACATAACAAATGTTACATTTTTTCTATATATGCATAACAAATAACCAATCTGTATTATCTAATATTAAAATGTAAGACATGCTACGTCCAAGCTTAAACTTAAAATCAAACAGACATTTTTTATTTCATAAATCGAGCAAACTAATGGTCTATATATTACTAGATTAGTTACAAATGTGTCATGATATTCTAATTATTTCGTTAATTAACATTAAACATCAGTAATACAAACATCATATCTCTATCTATATATACATAAAAAATTCGTGTATGTAAAGAATATATTAAATTGATCTAAGGTCTATATTTTTTAATCCAGACTAACATATATATCAGAACCGTCTCACATCACTTATGTAAACAACATTCCTCAGGAATGGCTCTTTTGAGCTTATAATTAATTACGGATGACAAAAAAAAGACTAACATATATATATATATATATATATATATATATTTAACAACTCTAGCATGTAAGCGTATAATTCATGTAAATTAATATATTAGAATATATTTTTATAACTTTTGTAAGTACAAATTTTCCTAGGTTCATAAATTCAAACTACATTCATAAAATTAATTCTCAAAAGTACTAAATCTATCATAAAATCAACAATAAATTAATTTTTCAAATTTTGAAGGCAATCCAAATTTCAAAAATTAAACAGAACCCTACAAAAATATTTCTCTATAAATATATTTTCTGATATCATCTTCATCCTCTCAAATTTACCAAACACACATCTTCTTAGTTTTCGAGCAATCTAAATTTTGTAAATCTTCATCAACTCTTTTACAAAGATGTATATGTGTTTGTTATTTAAGTTACGTTAGAAAAGAAATCGTCGTCTTTAATTATTTTACGGGTAAAACGAATTCCGATACGAAAAATCGATGATTGAAATATAAAACGTTTTTTTAACGTGCATTAGTTTATGAGGATGAAGGTCCTTTTAATCTGTAACCCTTTTGATATACTTTTATCCTATATTGCACATATACTGGTACTCTAAGTAGTTCATTCAGTCTGTTTTCCATTTGAAGCACTGTGACTAACGGACACAAGCATTCTATGAATTTCATCAAAGCTAGACCTTTTTAGTTTTCTAGATTATTTGTCGCATGTCTCCTGAAATAGAAGTTATAATTCGGTAACTTGAATCTTTCCCTCAGCAAAATTGGTGTGGCCGAACTTCTTGGTCAGTTACGTTGCAGGTTGGCTCTGTGATGAGGTCATCCGAATAATTAAGGTCTAGCCAAGGATATTTCTTGGGGAACACGTAAAGGTCGACTGAGAGGCGACTGCTCTCTATTTGCTCTGTCTAGACCAGCCTCAGATGGTAGTGCTGAACCATGCCAAGGCCAGAAATATTCCAAATAAAGAGAAAGAGGAAGAGAAGCCATCAGATTTAGATTCGACGAGAGCGAGCTGGAAGCAGGAAGAACCAATGGCTGATCTTTATGAAATCGATGGGAGCATATCGCCGGCAAAGGTGGCATCTGGTTTGAAGATGGTTGAAGATACGTGGAAATTTGCTCTCTAACGAGACTTGAAAATCTAGAAAAGTTTTTTTTTCTTTTTTTTTTTTTTTGCAATATAAAGATGTATCAGAAACCGGTCGAGATCTTGTTAATCAATGTGCTCTTAAATTTCATAGGTTATAAATTTAATATCAAAATAAAACTCAGACGAAATAGCTAATAATATCTAATAAACACAAAAGAAAAATTAAAATCCAATTTTGTCTGACTTTCAACTTTTCTCGTGCCCTAGGGGGCATCAGTTGAATCCGACCTAGCAGCAGCTGGTTTTTCCTTTGCTCCTACGATCTTGAATATACTCCAGCCGATGGTGAATAAGGGAGCCACCAATGTTGTACAAATCATCATAAGATTCATACGATTCCCTGCCATAATCAAGAGGGTGATCACACCAATCACGATAGATCTCCACTGATATAATCGGAAGTTGCTTTTTCCTGAAGAAACAAAGGAAAATTTGATTAGAAAATTTGTATCATAAGAAAAAGTGAGTGAATTGCCGAAGATTAGAAGAACTATAAGAAATCTTACTAGAAAAGTTGGCTAGTATAGCAGTTGCTACACATGCTGCGAATAGGAACAATAGACTCGTTTCGACATGTTTCGTTGACCAAAGTTCTATTATCTCTTCCTTATCAACAGTTGATTTCTTGTTGATGGTGGACACGAGTCCCATCAAAGTCGTGAGGCAACCATTGATCCAATTAGCAACTATCGCTAAGTCCTCGTCCTTACTTGCTAAACCTTGAGAAATTCTCGTGAAAAAGGCACCCATGGAGAGTTTAACGCTATTGAACATGGCAGCCATCGAGAAAAGGGGATGATGGAAACTGAAAGGGGGTTTTGGTATTTTATTTATATGTATTAGACGTTTGTTGTTTTTCCTTTTTAAATTAGGATTAAGGTTTTGTTAATTTCCTTTTAAAAGTAGAGATAGGTATAAAGTTATCTTATGATCAAATAATATGTATATAATAAGGTGATTTTTATTTTTATTTAGTCTATTTTTCCTTTTCTCCCCGGAATTGTATTTGCCTTTTTCACATATAAAAAAGAGAAATTGTTAAAAATGCCCCTTTTTCAATACCCCTTTTCAAAAATGCCCCCTTTGAGAGTCCATTTTTAAGTTTGCCCTCTTTTAGTTTTTAATGACCATTTTACCCTTATTTGAAATAAAATTAGGTCCACAAAATACAAAATATTTTTTGGCGGGAAAAGTGATCCCGCAATTTTCCCGCCAAAACACTTGTAAAAACCTTTAAAAAACCTTGTAAAATTTTCCCGTAAAAATTTTTCCCGCCAAAAAATTTTCCCGCCAAAAAATTTTTTTTGCGGGAAAAGTGATTCCTCAATTTTTTTTTTTGGCGGGAAAATTTTTGTCGGGAAAAATTTACAAGGTATTTTAAAGGTTTTACAGAGTATTTACAAGTGTTTTGTAAGGTTTTACAATGTATTTTAAAAGGTTTTACAAGGTACTTATAAGGTTTTATAAGGTATTTATAACTTGTAAAACCTTATAAAAAACTTGTAAAACCTTATAACTTGTAAAAACCTTATAAAATAGCTTGTAAAATCTTATAATATCTTATAAATACCTTGTAAATACGTTGTAAAACCTTTTAAAATACATTGTAAAACCTTATAAATACCTTGTAAAAAACCTTTAAAATACCTTGTAAATTTTTGGCGGGAAAATTTTTCCCGCCAAAAATTTAACGCCAAAAAAATTGCGGAATCACTTTTCCCACAAAAAATTTACAAGGTATTTTAAAGGTTTTACAAGTTTTTACAAGTGTTTTGGCGGGAAAAATTGCGGGATCACTTTTCCCGCCAAAAAATATTTTGTATTTTGTGGACCTAATTTTGTTATATTTCTTTATATATTTGTGATATCTTTTATTAAAAGAAGGGTAATTTAGTCATTTTGTACATAAAAAGGGGTATTTTTAAAAATAGACAGCTAAAGGGGGCATTTTTGAAAAGGGTATTAAAAAAGGGGCATTTTTGTGAGTCTCCTTTATAATAAACAATCTCATATAGAGAAGAGATCAACGTAACGAGCAGGCACATGAAGAGAAGAGAAGCTCACGTACGTGTTAAAGAAAACCCGATACAAAGTTTCTGGATCGAGTCAACCCGATACAAAGAAAACTTCTAAATTGTTTAATTTCTCGTTTATTGAATTTGAAGCATCAAATGTTTCATATCATGGTTCAACGGAGACAAAGAGAAGCTAAGATTACCAGCCTACGCATCTAGAACGTAAAAGTTAGATTCTAAGCGGAAGCACACACAACCGAAGTACCAACTACAGAACATTGGTAACTAATTATTATTAAGTAAAAATCCTCCAAAGCACAAAATGTTATTTCTTCCTAATAACTACTGTCTCAGGCGGCTAAGTAAAACTATGGCTAAATTCAAAAGCAAATTAGAAAAATTTTGATTATTAAACTTAAAGCGGAGAATGTATGTAGCAATTACATATGAAGTCCAAAAGGCAGAGGAAGTCAAGAGCTATTGCTGTTCTTGGCAGGAATATATGGGAATACTGTATACCTCAGTTAGAAACCGTAGTAAAAAGTCTCCGCTTGTGTCAAGAGTCAATGCCGACGATAGTTTTATATCAACATGGCGTAGAGTTTCATGTTGTTAAACTTGTCGCTATTCTTAATCTTATACCTCTAAACATTGACTATCTTGTATAAAATCACTTAGGGGGCGGATAAGCGGGAAAAAAAAGATCGGATATTTACAAAGCGGGTGCGATTATCTTTTGAGGGATACAGAGAGAAAATATGCGACTCCAATGGAATGAAACGATTTTTAAAGTATGATGTGTGAGCGAAAAAAAAACAATAAAATTCGATCATAACACTCCACATGTGTGTGTGTATCCTCAAACTTTCTTACTGTTTTACGAGACTCCATCGTCGTATATCTATTAGATATAAGAAGATAGATACATACGGATATACTTGATCAAGACGGTTGTTGATTTTGGAAATAGACAGGTAAACCATTGTGTATCTTACAACATAATCCAAAAATCTTGAAAACAAATAAGCATCAAACAAGTAAACCCGCTTACAAGCGTTATGAGTAATCAATCAACTTGAATAAACTCATAATAAACAGAAAACATACCAAAATTCCATAACATATAACTATGCAACTAATGATTGTACACATCTCTTTGTTGCGATGAATGCAACCGGCTCCTAGCAGCTTCCATTCGGCTCCACATATGTAGCAAAAGGAGTACCCACATCTATCAATCAATCATGAAATTACAATGTTAATTAGGAGGCTAAGACATAATAAAACTCGAGAAGGATTAGTTGTAATATCTAGCTAGAGAATAATGAGACTAGAGATGATACTTGCAACTTATTTGGCAAAACCCATGAGCTACTCCAGCCATTTGTTGGCACTTTGCCCACATTGCCCAATCTGTTACAGTTGTCTCTTCGATCCTTTGTTCCCACATGGCTCTTAGTTTAGGTGTCAAAAGATGGGCACAGCTTTCAATATTCAGTTTCGATTTGCAGCCGTAACGAGGACATCTCGGTACTCTCTCCATTAGTTCAACTTGTATATGTAGTTTGAGGCACTCCAAGCAGAATTTATGACCGCATAAAGCAACAGAAAACATCTGTTCAGCTTCGAGATCATCATCGAAACAGATACCGCAAAAAGTGTTCTTCTTATGACAAGGAGGCATACTTATGCTGATTTCAGAAACGAGTGTTTCCGATGCAAGTTTATAAGCAACCTTATTAGTTTGATCTCCAGTCACCAGAAGAGGGGTGCTAGATGTCAGTTGTTGTCTGGTGCGTTGCACATCATTCATTAGCAAGGCAATGCTATCTTTCTCAGGCCCGGAACTCCCCGTGACCTAAAAACATGATCAAGGGTAAAACGTCCATTACGATATTGAAGAAAGTGAGGACAAATGTGAATATCTTAAAGGAAAGAAAACTTACAAGTTTAAAAATGTGATAATGATCGCAGTAGATTGAGATATGAGTGATCCCCAAACTCACGGCTTCGGTTAGTCCTCGTTTCAATGCCATAAGCTCAGCCTCCAAAGCCGTAATCTCGGAGTCATGAATTGATCCTTTCATCTGAAACAAGATATTATCCTCTTGGCCGCAAATTGCAACCCCAAATCCTGCCACCAGCCCTCTTGTTTCCTCCCTTGTCAAACCCTTGAAGTAAAGCCTGTGCAAGCCAGAATCCTGTGACGGTTTTGGGCCATCTTGGGTGCCCTTTTCCTCCATGTGTTTCTCTTAAGCTTTTGTTTTCCTTAGGTTTTATGGCTCGGTATACAACTATAAAGCAGAGGCGGCTCCTCGTGAGAATCGGTTTCTGCTAGGGCAACAAAGAAAGAGAAAACCCTAACTTGATTTCAGAAGTCAAATCGTTTTCTCTCAAATCTCTCAAATCTCTTGAGACAAAAAAAGAAAAAAAAAAGAAAAAAAAGAAAAAAAGAATGTTAAGTTACATAATTTAGGAAAACCAACAAACTTTGCTTGGGCCCTAATTGACATGATTGTATTTTAAGACGGAAATATAATTCGGGTTAAAAGGAAAAATAGACAACGATAAAGGACTAAAGAGAAAATGGAAAATTGATGTTTTTTATACGTTTTACTGTTTTTTGTTCTTAATTGTTTATACGGATACCGCAGGTTAGAACCTATTTGTTTGTATACAAGTTTGTTAATACATAACCAACATTGAAGAGATGTTTGATTTGATCGAATGCTCTGAGCACTGCGATGAGTTGAGTACATTCGAAGAAATCGTAAGTCGGATGAAAAATTCATAATGCAAAAACAGCAACTATTGTTGTTGTTATTATTATTTTTTTGTTAAGAATGTAAATATAATTAAGATGAAAGTTAGGTGTTACAAGAGAAGAACTATACATTTGAAACCTTGCCAAAAAAGAAATAAAAAATAAGGAGACAATAACGCATTCACAAGATTTAGGAAAAATGAAGCCAAAGTGACATAAGATTCCTGAATTTGTTCATCTTCTTACGAGTTGAGATTGAGTTTACAACTTGCCGGTCAATATCTTTAAAGATAGTAGCCGGAGGAATAGCAATGTAGTTATGAATGAAGTTGTTTCTTTGCATCCATACACTGTAAACCACTGCATGAACCAGCAACAATCGAAGCGTTGGCACCTTGGTGGAGAGTACCTATTTCTGACTTTGACCACTCCATCAAGAGTCCCACGTGGAAAAGATAGTTGCAGGGAGGCCTAGTCTGATCGTAACTGAGTCCCAGAGGACTTGAGAGAATGGACAACCAATGAAAAGATGGTCTCTGGTTTCCACAGAACCAGAACACAAGCAGCAGGAAGTAGACGTTTGTAACCCCCAAGAAGCAAGGCGAGACATGGTAGGAAGCCTATCAAGCAGCATGAAGTAAACTATTGTTGTTTTTTAAATTCACTTTAAGGTCCAAATCAATGTAATGTGGTTCATCGTAGAAGAAACAAAAAAAAAAACGTTTATGGTAAAAACTCACATGAGATGATGAGAAGAAACATAATTCTCTGACTGAAATTTCAAACAAAACTAGAATTGTTTTACATGGTTTATAATTCGTGAATTTCATAAACTCCAAGACGAATTTAAACTTTAGTTCCAATTAAATATAGATATACCTGAACCGTATAAACAGATCCATAGTAGATCTGGTTTTACATTGTTTAATATTTTTCTAAACCTGAAATTTTTTGAAACAAACTTTGATTAATAACTGTTAGTTCTAAGTTCTAACTAGCTTCTGTGTATGAATGGAGGAGAAGGTGGACTTAGAGCTTCATCACTTTTATCTCCCAAGCAAGTTTCATATTTCTGTCTGCTCGGGCTAAGAGACGAGCTAGCTATCGCCGTGGTCATCTTCTTAGGCGAGCAACTCGGATCAAACACACCGTCATCACGAGGCAATGAAGATACCACAACCTCATCATCAATCTTACTATTTTCTTCACTTCTTTTGCAGAATTTATCCTCCACTATTTCATAAGAATTCGCGGTCCGGACTTCTTGAGCTAAAGAGCACCAGCAACAGAATAACCAGAGTGTACAATCAGCAATCGCAGGTCTCCCGCAACAGAAGTTATAGCCCGGCAACTTGAATCTTTTCCTCATCTGTATTCTCCAAAAACCACCATAGAGCAAACCAAACAAGCAAAGCACAATTCCGGTATATCCAAGTGCTTCCCTTACCATCTCGTTATCGATGTTTATAGCAGCCAAGTTGAATATAAAGAAAGGAGCCAAACAGAAGAGAATAAAAGTCGCAATGTGCACATACATGTTCCCAAACCCAATCCTCTCCATGTTCCAACCAAACACACAGAAAGTGCAGAACAGAGAGAGATAAGCCAATGAAATATCTTCCCATATATCAAGAACTCCACCTCTCCATTCAGGATTACTCACATCTGCAGAAGCAAATGAATATCTCCTTTCAAGAGATAACTTGTGATTAGTAACGGATCCTTCTTCCACAGGCTCCACTTGATTCTCCTCATCTCCTTGAGGATCATAATCTTTCCCAAGTGGACTAAGAATAGTGTACAAACCCGCACTCGCAGGAGCTGCTATTGCAATAGATATACATATAGCTACACCAATTGCAGGTCTCTCGGATCTTCTATACCCTAAGTTAAGACCGCAAAGCGCATACTGAGCAAAACAGTTCAAGTGAAGCAAAAGAACAACAACCATCATGTGGATCCATTCGTTTGGCTTGTAAGTCCCGTTCTCGCAGTAAATCTTCCTAAGCGTTGTAACATCGTCTTGCCTCCATCTACAGAGAAGCACAAGGTGGTAAAACCGTTTCGGGTGTTGATACAAACACATGAGAGTAAACATAGCGTTGAGGATTTGATTGTTAACTTCAAACCAAACATCTCTCTGTGATTTCTTGGGCAAAGCATGGTTCAACATGCCGGTCATAACCATGAACAGAATCGCACCAGAGACAGCAACCACAAGTATCCACAAGAAAAGAACCATGTTCAACGGGTTTTGTAGCCATTGCTTACCCATTTTCATCAAGCAAGCCCACTCAATTTTCCGGGAAAACACCACACTGATTCTTTCCCGGAAATTGTGGCTGCTTGAGCTGTTAACAGAGCGTGAAACCTCATCTCTTTCCTCTGCCATTCTCTTGAATCTAGCAGAAGCGGAACCAAATTTCAAAAGCTTAATCCTATTAGAGACATCAGGCAACGAACTCT
Source organism: Arabidopsis lyrata subsp. lyrata (assembly GCF_000004255.2). Lineage (NCBI taxonomy): Eukaryota > Viridiplantae > Streptophyta > Magnoliopsida > Brassicales > Brassicaceae > Arabidopsis > Arabidopsis lyrata. The sequence continues at coordinate 1,944,484 of NW_003302550.1, read as the reverse complement.
CCGACCATCTCCTAGGTTTCTCTTCACTGATAAGAATCTTATGAGATGTTGAGAGAGCAGGAGGACATGAAACCCTAGTCTTAGATTTCTCAACCTCATCAGTTGAGCCCATTTTCTCGTGCCAGGAAAAAAGAAGTAAAAGCAAATCCTTTACCGGGAAAAGTTAGTCAAAGGCATGTGCTTGGAAGCTTAGACATTGCTGGCAAAAGTGTGAAAACCCGTAAAGCAGAGATATGAAAGCGATTCAAAGAAGAAGATTCTACTAGCGGACAGATTCAAAACGAACAAAGTCTTCAACTTTGACAAAAGAAGATTGAAAACTAAAGAGGGAAAAATCTTCGAATTACATGCCCAGAATTGGAATTGCAGAGAAACCCAGAAGGAAAGAGACGAACTAAAGTTGAATTCAGTGGAGAATTACACAGAGAAAGAAGGATCAATTTAAAGCAAGAGATTGTGATTGGTAACTGATGAGAGACATCGAAGAAAGAGGAAGAAGAAAAAGTTTTTGGTAGAGAAGAGCGAGCGGTTTCTACTTCTGCCTCCTCGAAACTATTAACATGCCGGTCAGGGCCATGCCACCATTATATTTTTTAATTAAACTATTAAATAACTTATTAATCTAAGACATACTCCATCCGTTTCGTTTTAGTTGTCGTTTAAAGTTTTTGCACATAAATTAAGAAAAACATTAAATTTTCTGTTTTACCCTATATTAATATATTTTATAAAAAATTTCATTGGCCAAAATATTAAAACAATAGGAATAAAACTGGAATTTTTACCAAACATTTGCATTGAAAACCTAAAACGACAACTATTATGAAACAAAATTTAAATCCTAAAACGACAACTAAATTAAAACGGAGGGAGTAATAAGTTAACGCAAAAAAAAAACATTCTTAGTCATTCATTATGTGTCCTAATAATGAATGTAAGTATGTAACATACGCAAAAATAACTAATTAACTATCAATTGATAATTATCTAGTTAATTACAAGTTTTCTGACATATGTAACATACGTTAGTCATTCATTGATTCCCAATATGAATGTTTGAACAAATATTGGAAGTTTCAAGTGTTGTATGAGTTTTCAAAACGTAAAAAGTTAAAATTTCAAAAAACTACTACAATGTGTGGACTTTAGACTGTTTAGAGATGGATTCAATTCAATAATCTGAATTAGAGTTTTAGCCCACAAGACATCAAATTAAAAGGAGACCCATATTAGTTAGGCCCATATTCAAAACTTAAACCCGACCCATTAACATTTTTGCATAAAAATTTATGTCACACTAATTAAGAATCTAGAGACTATGGTTCAACAAGGAGACGCGTCTGAATGGTTTTTTAAGGGGACTTTCAGTTTCAAACCTCACACACCTAAATGTCGAGAACGAAAACAATATTACAGTCCACTCAAACAATTCTGATTAGCATTTAACATTGTTGTTGTACTTTATATTGTCTCTTTTTGTTTTCTCAATAACATGTAGACGATTTCAAATGGTGTTATAAGAATAAAATTAGCACAAACTATTAAAAATCCATGTCATGGTCGTCGCAGCTTTGATATTGTGCCAAAATTTGTTTTTTTTTTTCGAATGAAAATTGTGCCAAAATTTGTAAATAAATTGATAGTGTATATGTATAAATAATTCGAGTAAAGGAACACCAATTTCAATTTACTTCCAACTGCTATAGTGCTAAAAATCTCGATTTGTTTCTTTCATAAATATCATTTTTTCAAAAACAAATTCTTGAAAAAAATAGGATACGTATCCACAGACCCACTTTTTTTTTTTTTTTTTGTTGTTGTTGTGAAGCATGATTTTAGTGTTTAAATCGATTATTAAACGGTAAAATAAAGTTGAAAACCTCAACTATTTCGTGGCATTCATACTCATGAATTGGCGCTCTACACGATATGAATTTTTGACTCGTATGTTGTCAGTGACTGCAGCTTTTGTATTGTTTCGTATTGTTATTTTACTCCACCCACCCCACCAAAATCCAAAAGTGTTTTAGCTTCGTCCCACCGAAGTGTTACGTTGATATAGTAATAATTATACGTGTGTGTATCAAAGAATTTGCAGCATCTTGGTTCTACAGTCAAACATTCATATCCAAAGCTATAATATAGAAACATATTAGGCATGCATTGAGTCAAATATCAATGATGTCACCTAGTTTAGTTTCTTAATTTCTTATTTTTTTGTAATCTTTTGACTAAAATAATGGAAGACGACAAATATGGTTGACCTTGTCCGGTTTCGAAAATGTTACATAATTAGAAAGCTTAGGAATCTCAAGACTTGAGATACCTTTACACGTAGAAGCTATTGGAGCCAAACCACTATCAGAATTATCATATTATTTATGATCGTGATTTTTATTTAATTTATAAATGATTGTGTTATAATATACATGCTAATGTTATTATTATATTATGATTGTAAATGTATACATGAATATAAATATTCTACATTTAAATGCAAACCTAGGATGCAAATAAACGATGCAATGACAACAACCAAACTCTTAATCATTTTTATATATTTCATAATTCACTACCACAAAAAGCACTCTTCAAACATAACATTATATTCAAATCTCAGGCGGTTTACCCAAACTGCTATGTAAACACTTCATTTCGGTCTTTCCTCAATCAAACTCAAAACTAGAACTCTGAAGAGGCGACTATCGTTGTCAAATCAAATTTTATTTCATTCGCCTTTGAATCGAGACTAAGATACGTCACATGTGGATTACTTACGTTTACGATTAACTTTCTTATTTTCTTGTTGGTAATATTCTGTATTTAAAATTGTCCCATCATGTCATGGGGTGACTAATCTAGCTTCTTTGGCATTTTCTATGTAATTAACGGTTCAAATAATAATCTTCAATATATGCTGCAAAGAGTGTTTAAAAATTCTTTCTAGCAATTACTCACATTAACAACTTTTTCCAATTCTTGACTCCGACAAGGAGGTTCATATCTTTTCTTAATTTTGAAGTTGTTTACCAATTGAGGTGACCCCTTTTGGTTCAACCCATTTATTATCTTGTTCCTTGTAAGGCCTGGGCAAAATATTCGATCCGCGTTGACTCGGTATTCGTTTTGATTCGATTCGAAAAATCCGAATATCCGTAATATTTTGGAGAAAATCAAATAGAAAAATGTAGTATTCGTAAAAACCGAAGCAAATAGCAAATATTGTTTTTTTAAAAGTCGGATATCCGATTCGATCCGTATTTTTTGATATATATTAGAAATATATATATATATATATATATATGTACATCGTAATATATTTTTGGCTTGTATTTGTAAACTCAGTTTTTTATTTTTCAGACTTGTATTTGTGACACAATTTAATAGTTTTTATTAGTGAAGTGAAATTTATTTTTAAAAAAAATCAATATCCCTTAAAAATAAGAAGTTGAAATCCTGTGACGACTTCTTTTTCCCAAATTTTCTATTTTTCTTCGTAGTTTTAAATGCGAGCGCTTAGGTTTTTAGGGTTTTAATAAGTACAGAAGTATCGAAGCGGATATCCGCAAATATCACAAAAAAATCCGGATATTCGATATTCCGAATATCCGGAAATTTTTGGATCAAAGCAAATCACAAAATCAAGTATTCGGTTAAATCGAATCGAATAACGAATATCCCAAATTTTCCGGATATCCGCTTCGTGCCCAAGCCTACCTTGTATATATATAAAGTAAATTCACATATATAGTGGTGGCATTGACATTTGACAATAAGGATTACCAAATGTATATAATTTAGTGTGATAAAAAAAAATTTAACTTATAAAGAAAATATGAGAGATTTTCACGAAATCAAATGTTCTTGAGATTCTATAAAAATGTTAATAAACGTGATTGTAATCTTGTGGTTTTATGAAGAGCATAATTATGATTTTTTGAAATGGCTCAATAACAAATAAAAATATGGAAAGTTCCTAGTCAGCTTAAACAAGCATTTGCTTAAAGGCTTAAAGTGGCTAAATAATATTCATTAAACTTCACATCCAATGAACATTCCTGTAATTTAAAGTAACTTAAGTTAAGTAAGTATCTAGAAGCCTGTTTCTTCTATATATAGATTATTAAAGAGGGTTTGATTAGTAAGTTAATTATAGGTTGGTGTGAAAGTGAGACCGGAGAAGGTATCTAACTTCTTTTTTTTTTTTTTTTTTAATTCCACTAAGTTTGATTTTGTATGTAACTCATATAGTAATCTTGAAAGTGACCATCGTGCCTCCTTTGGAAAGTAATCCTGTAAAAGTAAAAGCCGCGTATAGTGTTATAAAAGTATGTGACTTCTTCTTCCCTTAATTATTGTTTTATAATTAGTCTTTAATCCAAATATTTAAACATATAATTCGTTTTACGAGAAAGATCTTCACACTCGATTAGTATACATTAAAATAAAATTTGAAAATAGTTAGTTCATAAATGGATAACAAAATGGCTGTGCGAGATTAAATCTATTATCTATGTACTTGATAATTTTGTATACCTAACCTCTATGGCTTTATAATTGGAAGTTTTTAACTATCCATACATGGATAATCCAGTCTGCCGTAATGGATTATGACATACTAAATGAACAATTTATTAATCTAATTAATCGCTTCAAAGCGATCGTATATTAGTGTGAGCAGAAAAAAAAATAGAGAAGAAAACCTACAGTGTAAACTTGATGTAAATATGAAATGCTATATTTCTTCAAATAGAAGTCAAGAACATAAAGAGTTGCTGGGAATATATTGGAAAAGATAAAAAATTTAACAAATCTTGTGATGTAATCTATCTTTCCATAAAATCAAATGTTTGGTCCAAAGTATTAGTTAAATAATTAGGAGGCCACTATTCTTGACAACTCTCTCTAACAAACTCTTCTATATTTTCTCGTGGTATATATGCTGAAAAAGATGTATGTCTAATCCATAATATATAACTGTATATGGCGACTTTGAACATTATTATTTATTATTACGACTTCTAACCTAGAAGATAACAAGAATTAGTTATGGCATCAAAATCAGCGTGTAAAAACATACGAAAAGCACCAAGTGATAAACCCATGTAGCTAGGGATGGCGTAAGGGTAAAGACTGGAGACTGAGAATCTAGGGATCAAAGCGTAAATTTGTTCTGCTTTTTGGGTTGCAATTTATTGGCGCAACATTGATATGTGTGTGGACCATTAGAGCAACCCAATGAGTGTTTTTTTTAACTAAGTCTCTTAACATTAAGACAACAAAAGTATAATTATTTAATTGTGTGGGTTTCTTGAATAGTGAAGAAACACTCTCTAAAATTTCTTATATAAGGTACTTTGACATACTTTGTAGAGGGTTTCTTCACTATTTAAGAAACCCACACATTTTTTTATTAATATATTTTTTCTCTCTAAAATAAGAGACTTATGTTTAAAAACCATCAATGGGGTTGCTCTTAGGTATTCAGGGATTCAGACAAGCTGTTTGCTATCACCTTCCACGATTAGTCGGGTGCTAAGACTGACTTAGAGCACCCACAGTGGTGAATGTGTTAGTATAGATGTAAATAAGTTTTTAGTATTATATTTAGAGAGAGAGAAAAGAGAGAGATAGAGACAAAATTTTTTTTTTCCCTTTTTATAATGCCCACACCCGAATGCAACTCTACATGTGGGTGTTGTTGAAAAGCCACTTTTTGCATTATTTTTCTATATTAAATTACATACATCCGACGCCTACATGCGCCACTGCGCTTGGTCTTAGACGCCCACTGCTAATTAAACAAAAAGAAATTAAATACTATTTCTTCCGGCATACACTAGCTAGTTAGCTACCAAAAAAAGGAGTCTTCAAAATTTCATGTCCCAACATCTACGATAAGAAAATGACTATTTCAACATGCTTACATATTCTCTACCCCGAGCATGAAGAGATTATATATGGATCTAGATCCAAAACTTTTTGAAAACAAATATATCATGGCTTATTTATCTGAATTAAATGTATATAAATCACAAACAGATACGGTATTTTCAGTAAAATATAAAATAAAATAATATAAATATTGATTGTATATATGTTCAAAAATAATACGTCAATTTCAACTTTGTTTAAATAGAAGTTTGATATTCAAAAATGTAGAAAAAAATAAATTCAGTTGACAATTGACTCTATCTTTCTTTTTTTTTTTGTGCAAGGACAATACACTGTATCATGATATATTTTTTTATTGTATTTAGTTGTCACTTACTAAACAGTAAAAATCCATCTTCAATTACCATGACTCTATGAGTTAAACACGCGCGATTGATGATTTTTATTGTTCTTCTATTTGCTGCCATTTTTAGAATCGGAAGTACTACAGTTTTAGTGGCATGTATTTTCAAAGATCAATCATGATTTTGAATTTTTGATTGATTATCGTGATTAAATTTTTGTAAAAACGTTTTTTTTGGACATCGAAAATCTCTAAAACCTTATCGCGCGTTCTGCTTTTTTGAAGTTTGAAAACATTTGAGATAGACAGATTTTGGACCAAAAATAAAACAGATTTCGACATATGTGTAGATCCATCTTAAAGAAGATGCGTTTCCAAATAGTTACCTTATTATATGCTGGTAAAAGACAAATTATTAATATGTATCGACTCATTAACTAATCAGTAAGATGGTTGTGGAAGCCTCCTTGGCTCATTGGTTGACAAAGGGTTGATTAATGCTTCTACACCAAAAGGTCTGGGGTTCGAGTCCCAGATATTGCGATTTATTAACAAATTTGCAGATTAATGGAGGCAAGTGTGCAAGAGATCTCCAGCGATGTACAATTATAGCCGTTCGCCAAGATTCTACGCAGAGAAGGAAGTGTCGCCAGGTCGTGGATCATTGAAGGTTTTCATCAAGATTACGAAGAATGAAGTGTAGTCTGTCGTGAATCTAGTAAGGGTCGGAAAGAATTGTCAGTTGTAGAATCATCTATGTAACAGTTCTCATAATTTGCAATTAATAATAAATCTAGACGACAAAAAAAAAAAAAAATCAGTAAGATGGTTAAACAATTAATATTTGATGTTAGCAAGAAAAAAGAACACAATATTAAAAATATTCAAAAAAAAAAACATTAAAAAAATTACAAATATTCAAACAATCACAACGATATCAACTAAAAATATCTGAAAGCATTGTTTAAAGGAATTTGTTTTCTCTCTGCTTAATTAGTTTATAACTTCATATATACACAATCTCATCAATTTACAACCAGGTGTGTGTGAATTTTCGCAGAATCTCTCTTAATCATTCATGTAATATATATCCAACAAAAATTCGATATATTTCCATCTAATGTAAAATCGGGTCTTGTCTATAGTATTAGACGAGCTAATTATATTTAGCACAAACAATTTATTCTGTAACAGTGTCACGCTTATCACGACCACCAAAGAATAAACACTCATCTGTTTTATTTTTGAACCCCATTAATCTCTTATTTTCTCACCCATATTCAAAGTCAACTATTTTGAGACTTCGGCTAATTAGTTTGATGGCTATACTATTTACTTGACATTTGGGAAAATAATATTATCGCTGATAAATTTGGTTTTTACTTCTCTCTCCGACGTAGATAGTTACAAAATCAATTCCATGCAAAAATGATAATTCAACCCTAAAAACCAAAAGAAATAACAGAGTTACACATTTTTTCAACGCGTTAGGTCACCTATCTTTCACTTTAGAACATCCTTCACGTCTCTATATAAACCTCGATTCTGTTATGCTTTGTTCTTCAAGTACAATAATCAACTCTAAGTCTATTATATTCAAGTCTTTGTTTTAACCTACAATGGCTTCAAATCAACTTACTGCTATTCTAGTTCTCGTACTTACACTTTTACTCCAAGGTAATAACAATAACGTCGTCGAAGCACAACTCACGACTAATTTCTACTCAACCTCTTGCCCTAACCTCCTCTCCACCGTCCAAAGCGCCGTTAAATCTGCCGTTAACAGCGAGGCTCGAATGGGTGCATCTATCCTCCGTCTCTTCTTCCACGATTGCTTCGTCAACGTAGTTTTTTTTTCTTTTACCTTTTTTTTGTTTTCCTTGCATCTCAAGAAACTTAGCATAATTTTTATTTTGGTTCTTTACTTCTAACCACTGTCATGCTTACATATATAGGGATGTGACGGTTCGATTCTGCTAGATGACACGTCGAGCTTCACAGGAGAACAAAACGCGGCCCCAAACCGCAATTCAGCTCGTGGGTTTAATGTGATCGACAACATCAAATCAGCGGTTGAGAAAGCATGTCCCGGGGTTGTGTCTTGTGCTGATATCTTAGCCATTGCAGCTAGAGACTCCGTCGTAGTCGTAAGCTCCCTATTTCCTCTCTTAGTCTGGTTTTGAAAATTTAAAAGATTAAACCGGTCTAAAACATGAATTTGTCTCTATTTTGTTGAAGCTTGGAGGGCCGAATTGGAATGTTAAAGTAGGAAGAAGAGATGCAAGAACGGCGAGTCAAGCGGCAGCGAATAGTAACATTCCGGCCCCGACTTCGAGTCTGAGCCAACTCATTAGTAGTTTCAGTGCTGTTGGACTCTCCACCAGAGATATGGTTGCTCTCTCCGGTTCGTTTCACTTCTCTTCTTGCTTAACCCAATTCCCATTTATTATTTACGCAACTATATATGTATCACAGATTAAGGTTGATTGCAATTTTTCAAACATCGATTACTAATAGATTGCTAAAAATTGGTGACAAAAATTATTTCTTAATCTGTGAATATTTCTTAAATTTTATTCGTTCACCAATTTGTTTAACAAAAAGAAACATAAAAAGAAATATTTCAAAGGACCAACACAACAGTCAACAGAGTCGACACAAAATAATATAATTTGATTGTGTTGTTTGTTTTTGTCGACTTTTTTTCAACACATTTTTGTAACGCACCACCGACTTTTCTGTTTTTTTTTTTTCCCAAACAAAATTACGTAATCATATTTTTTCCCAAAATTACGTAATCATATAAATTACTGTTACGCAACACCGACAAAGTAATTCAGATGATCCTTAAAATAATTAAGTCAACTATTAAACTAATCATTCAAACTTTTTTGTTTTTGTTTTCAGGCGCACACACGATCGGACAATCCCGTTGCACGAACTTCCGAGCGAGAATCTACAACGAGACAAACATCAACGCCGCCTTCGCCACCACACGTCAACGAACTTGCCCTAGAGCCACCGGTTCCGGCGACGGAAACCTAGCTCCACTAGACGTCACCACGGCGGCTTCCTTCGACAACAACTACTTCAAGAATCTCATGACTCAGAGAGGTCTCCTCCATTCCGACCAAGTGCTCTTCAACGGAGGCTCCACTGACTCCATTGTCCGTGGATACAGCAACAATCCATCGAGCTTTAACTCTGACTTCGCGGCGGCGATGATCAAGATGGGTGATATCAGCCCGTTGACTGGTAGTAGCGGTGAAATCCGCAAGGTTTGCGGGAGGACCAACTGATTCAAATCTCCTCCACGTGTTCTTTTCCTATTGGATTTTTTATTTTGTTATTTGAGTTGGTGAGAATAAGATTGATCTTCTCCAAAAATTTCGAAGATCCCATTTAATGTCTTTTTTTTTTTTTTTTTGTTCCTTTTCTTGCTTTGTGTTGAAGTGTGTATTTTATTTTCGCATTAAAATCCAATGAAATTAGCTTATATATCTGCCCAATTATGAAGTGTTATATTCGCATATTCCCCGCGTGGTTACGTGTCTAAATTATATTGGTTATAATAAATAATTAATCCTGGAAGCGGGAGAGAGATTTCCTCTGTTTTGATTACGCGCCAGTTATGTCCCGCGTGTTATTTGTTAAGCGCACGTTAGCAGAAAATCCACTAACGCTAAAATGTGCAGTTGACACGTAAGCGATCCGATGCCTGTTGAGTTCTCGTGCACACAACACAGTAAAGAAACAAAAAGGTTAAACCTCTTTTTATTCTCTGTCAGAAATAGAAAAAATCTTTGATGCGCATTAATGGCGATTCGGCCGAGAACTCGTAAAAGGGTTCAAGCAGTTCGTCGTGCTGCTGATGGAAGCGCTTTTAAAAAATGGTATTTCTCTTTTTGTTAAGTTTTTGGATTCGTCGATTCAGATTTCTTTAGGGTTTTATCTAGATTCGTGATGTACTCTGTTTTGGGATTTTATTACAGTGAAGAATGTGGTGTTATGATAGCGATTGGTCTGTTTGATATGCATGAGTGCGGTGAGAAGAGAAGGGAAGTGAAGAGATTCAAGTACATTGCCAGTGGCAATGTCATTAATATCTCGAAACCAATTGGGAGCTTTGAAGATGAACCCAGATCACCATTTGTCTTCTTCTTGTACAGTAACCAAAGACTTTTACTCTGTTTCTTAATGCAATTGTGTTCAATTTCTTGGGTGAATTAGATGGAGATAAAAAGTGGATTTTGAGTGGGTTTAAGAATTTGAATGCTTTAGGTCTAAAAAGGGAGTGATGATGTTACTTCATATGGTCAATGTCTTTCCTTTTAAGTGAAAGGTTGATCCTTTTGTTGGTTCTTGCCTTCTTGGTGCTGTGATGCAATAAACGTGGGGAAATTGATAGTGAGAAGTGAAATCTGAGTAGTTAGTGATTTAAATCTTCAGTAACTATTATTGTTTCTTCTTTCTCTAGAGAGGATTTTAGGGAAAAGTACAATGGAAACTTGGTGGATGCTAGCAGAATATGTTTCAATGTATGGAAGAACATGTTACCAGAGGTATCAGTTTGTTCTTAAAGTACTCAAAAAGCTTCTTATTTCTACTGCTAACCATGTTTTATAAGCTGGATTTTTGTATTATTGTTGCTTGTATCCAGGACCAAAAACCATTCAATGCCCGTGCTATGGAGGTTGATTTGGCACACAGCAGAAAGTTAAACGAAGAAGCTAAAAGTATTGATAAGGTCGATTATATCCCTGGATCATAAATTGATACATTGGAAGATTCTATGGAGTTATTACTCAATTTATAATTATTCGAAAAAGAGTTGCTTCATCTGCATTTGATTTCCTTTGAAACTGTTAAAAACTGTGATGACCAATTTGCAGGCAGATGATGAGGCAGATTCGAAAACTGTTGGGAGATATGACAAGGTCAGAGTCATTGTGTTTTTTATTTTACAAAACCAAGAAGCATTGTCTGTGTTTCCGTCTTTTGCATAATCAGTTGTCACTATGTTTCATTTCATTTTCCGACTACTTTACAGTTCTATGAGAGCTACGTTCATTATGAAGAGGAGGAGGACTATGATTCATCTGATCATTTCGAAAATGAGTTTTGGTATGAGTTAATACATAAGCTCTGAATAATACAACATTACCATATCCCTTGTTCTTGGCTCTTGTGGTCTCACCTTTACTTTCATTCAAACAGGGAAGACGATACTCTGCTCGACTACTGAGGATCCCGATTTCGTGGAGAGGGTTTTGGCCTTTTGGTAGTGTACAGGTTTAGAGATCTTTTTGGGAGATTTATGTAAATATAGAGAAAAACTATAGAGGGGAGGCTGCTGATCTTATTTCCTTCATATGTGCCTTTTAGAGGTTTACTAGTTTTTTTTTGGATAAGTGTGACAGTGTTTTAGAGGTTTATTAGTATTTGCAACCCCAAATACCAAGAGCCTTTCTCTTCACAGCGTACTGCAGATTACAAATCAAAGCATATTATCAAATCAAAGAAACCAGGAGAGCACCATCAAGCTTATGAAATTTGTGATCATAAGAGAGAGTACCTTTCTGCAGAACTCGCAGAAGTATTTACTGTGCTGGCTCACTTCCATCTTTTTGATCTGTTTCCTAACACTGGCGCCATATCGTGTGCCTTTGCAGATACAAAATCATCAGGATTCAGAAACAGAAGACTGACATGATAGAGTTGAAAACTGAATTCAGCTTCTGCTTGTCAATGATAAACAATGAATTATGAACGAATCAAACCAAAAAAACCTTGAGTATCCCTTACGCTCTCAAACCTATTTTCAACTCAATTCCCCAATAATCCACCATGTTTGTTCAGAATCCAAAACTAATTAACATGACCTTATGCATTAGCTTGAACCTCAAGGTACAATAAAAATTAAGTTTTAGGGTTCAGATTCAATTTTTGTATATTATTTTAAAATAAGTCCTTTATTTCAGTTTTTTTATAAGACAGCACACTTTATTTCAGAGAAATTTAATGGGCCGAAGAAAAGCCCATTAAAAGTCTCAACTGTATCTGCTTCTTCTCTCTGTTCTCTTCCTGCTCTTCTACATCTACGCCCTGGCCGACGAACACATATACAGTGAGTGAGAGAGAGAGAGAGAGTATGAAATTTAACTTCTAGGAGCCAGAGGATACGCCAGATTCACGGCGATATCCGATGCCTAAAGAGCCGGTTCGGTGGGTTCCTCTCCAGAGCCACCCGGTTTTCGCTTCTCTTCCATCCTCCCAGGATGAACTCGCCGCGTCGCAGCGTTTTCCGAGAAATTTGATGGCTTGGGACGGAGACTGGCGCCTATACTACTGGGATTCTAAACGATATCTCCTTCACCGATTATCTCTGCGCTTGGGTGAGCCTGAACCATCATCCGTCCTCGCCGCAGTCCCGTCCAAGGTCATTTACTCCCTCTTTCTGTTTTCACCGCTAATTCGGCCAAAATGAGTATTGAGAAGAAGATTTATCGAAAGCGGAAACGGATTTCTTAGTGCGATTGTTGCTGACATTTTACTGACTTTGAGAAATTAGGTTTAGGAAGAGTTTGAGAAATTAGATTTCTTACTGATGGATGATAGGAAGATCTTTTCTTCTTGCTATGTATTAGTGTCAAAAACCTATAGTTTTCCTCTGTGGTCTGCTACACAGATGAATTTTAGTGATAAAATGTGGAAGTGTCTTTTTTTATGGCATGTGCAATAAGATGATGATTGTTTGAATAAAAAGCTTGGGGACCGATCGCTATAGGTGATTATCCTTCTAATTGTAAGGATTTGAAAGAGTTGTCTTAGTTGTGTTCTTTTAAGTTTTATTGGTTGGAGCTACTGGAGAAAAATGATCAAGAAATAATGTGATTGTTTGGTCTGATGTACTTGTACATTGCTGGTAAGGAATGTCCAAGGTTCTGCTATTTTCGTGATTGACTAAGTTTTAGTAAAAAATGATATTATAGGTGATGCAACCAGACCTTCAACTGACATTTTCTGTTAGCAAAATCTCCATTAATAAGTCTGGATCAGCTGTACTTCTTGCCGGCTCAGATGGAATATGTGTGATGTACCTATTTGGACGTGCTTCTGTGGTAGAATACAATATCATTTGCAGGTAGTGATTAACGTTGCCCTTATAAGATGCATTTATATTCTTGATTATGATGTTACCTAGCTTAAATTGATGGCCTCTCTGCTTATACGTTATCACTTCATAATCTATGGGTTGCAGGGTAGTTTCTATTGGTTCAGAAATCTATACTAGTGGTGACAATGCCATAAACTTGCTACAAGCATTGTGGCACCCTGATAGTGACACCCATTTGGAAATTCTATCCTCGGATGCAGTTTTCAGGTAACAATCTTTTTGGTTGATAATGAAGGTGGATGTACATGTCAATATATTGATCTATATCATTATGGAAAGATGTTAAAGAAATTGTAGAAGAAATTCAGTAAAAAAGGCTGTAGATTCTTAATTTCTGCTATGCAATGACATACTATGTTACCTTCTGGTCCAATATCTCATTATAAGGAGTCGAATCATTCCATTTAATCCTGATTTAAGAGCTTCTTGGCTTACTAAAAGTAATTTGCGTGCTAAACTTTTTGCTAGGCTATTCGATTTGTCTTCAGATGCTGATTATAAGGAGATCTGGTGAGCCAGGAAGATCTGGAACAGCTTCATCAATTTATCCTGCTGATTTCAGTTTCTGAGGAGATCATCTGTGGGATAGATTCACTGTAAGTTCAGTACAAATTCTTGTTTGAAAACTGACAGAGATTTTGCTTAGTTGTCTTGTCAAATAGAGCTTTGAGGATTACATGTTTATGTCTTCACCAAATCTTTCAATGGTGCAGTTCTTTATATTATTCACTGATGGTTCAATTTATATCCTGTGCCCAGTTGTGCCATTTGGAAGGTAGGATAATGGTTCTTTCTCCTTTTCATTCTTCTCTGGCAGTTAATTAATAAGTTTTTTATCGCTTGAAGCTGTACCTGGTATGCTAAGTTTACAAGATAGTAACATTTTGGTTTTCTGGTTTCTTGAACACGATATGAATGATTCTCATTAAGCTGTTTTAGATCCCAAATCTAGGCTCACTAGCTCATTTGAAGCTTTTCAGGGGTATTCCTTTGATATATCAAATAGTTTATTCATGCTGACGCGGGGATGCCTTGTATACAAATGCATTCCTTCCACGGACTATCCTCTTTATGTCCAATTTTTATAAGTCATGGAAGATGTTTTAGTTCGTTGTGATGTTTTGTGTTTAACTGCCCTTGAGGCTGACTGAGATTACTTCGGATGTATATTGCAACAGTGTTTACAAATGGGAATCGGTAATGGAGATTTACAACGATGCAAGGAACTAGAGGTGAAAATATATTGGTGGTGAAAGCTCATCCTTATGCTTTGCTTGACGCATCATTGGCTTTACAGGTATGGATTCCTCATCTTTTGGGGTTGTTACGTGAGATTTTTCAAGTGCTCCTCGTAGATTTTAGTTGTTTCACCAGTGTTCTAGATATGTGGTTTATAATCCAGTGGTCTTCGTCAAAGATTTATACCCCCTCCTTAACTTGATTCGGAACACAGACGGGACAAAAGAGATGACACAAATACACATGGACCACCCTTAAGTGTTCTTTGTTTGTCTACTGTTTGCCTTGTAATGCTGATCTCTTGTTTTCCTTGTGTACAGGGCCCTTTATATAAAGCATCTAGTGGCGACGGAGATGAAGATTTCGCTGTTCGGGAGGCAGAATGTAAAGGCCGGGCAGTGAGTCTATCATATAATCTTGTCAGCAAAGATTCGATTCTGGTAACTGCCTGGAGTGCAGGATCTTACGGCTCCACTAGTATTGGCAGAGTAACTAGGAAACCAAAACACACTCACTGCCACTGGTGAACGCTTAAACATCTTTTCAAGTATCTGGTTCCACCTAGTGTCTGACTTAGCACCCTGGTATTGAACGTGCATAGACTTTGCTCTATACAGATTTCCCTAAGAGAGAAAAAAAGAGAATTTTTAGTAAAGACTCAATACCAAAAAGAAAGCAAACATTCAATACTTACCCTTGGACCTCTAATACCCTTGGTAAGTATTGAATGTTTGCTTTCTTTTCGGTATTCTTTACTAAAAACTCTCTTTTTTTTTCACCTAGGGAAATTCTGTCTCTGGCTAGGCCCCAATCC
>NW_003302550.1:1927054-1928916 GCF_000004255.2 Arabidopsis lyrata subsp. lyrata | reverse complement strand
CGTAGAGTGTATTATCGACTAAGAAGTAGCTGAGTAGGACAAATGGTAAGTACTGTGGTGCGCGAACACTGAGCATACTAACTCCAGCTATGCTAAGTCAGTCTCTAGGTGGAATCAGATACTTGAAAAGATGTTTAAGTGTTCACCAGTGACAGTGAGTGTGTTTTGGTTTCCTAGTTACTCTGCCAATAAGCTGGTCGATCCATTAACAAATCAAAGGAGAGCTCAGATTCAACATATTCTTTAGAAAAATGGTCGTCGAGAGAGAGTGACAACAGAACCGGATAGAGATTTAGGGTTCTAAGGGTTTGGGGAAAAATGACTTGCTCCTTATTAGTGTGTTAGGCTTTGTTCTTGGATCATATGGGCTTGCAATGCTAACAATAAGAAATACAAAGACAAAAGTAATTATGAGACCAAAGCTTCAAGTATGATTTTGTGTCTAAAACAAAATTTGAGAACTTGAAAAAGAATCAAAAAAAAAATTGGAAAATAAATCATTTTTTAGTATGAAAAAAGAATTAAAATGCGTGATGATTATGAAATTAGAAGAATTAAAATGCGTGATGATTATGAAATAAGAATCAGAACAATGGTTACAAAAATTACTTAGCATGTAGAGGAGGAGGCCTAATCTGTCAATAAGACTGATCACCAATGGAGGCGATTGACCGCGGTTCTCCATCGGCGGAGATTGACCAAGATTATCCATCGGTGGGGATTGAAACTGGATGGGAACTGAAGGGAGATCTAAAACTTGCTACGTAGGATATGAATTAAGAGGAGAAGTCGAAGATTATTAGATTATAGATAACAAGAGGACGAGAGGATTGGTTTATTATATAGAAAGAGCGTGAGGGGGTAAGATAGGCCAACAACTTTGCCAACGCAGACGTCCAATGAATGTCTTACACCTGTCAAAAATCTTACCCGATTACGTCTCTCTTTTTTTTTATTAGTTAATGATTCGGTCAACACAAAACTTTGATTAAGGAGATAAATTTAAAGATTCCCGGATTTTACGGCCTTACCATAAACGTCAAGATTTTATATAGATTTAATATTAGGTGATAATTGCTTTCTTTTTTCTTCAGTGATAATTGCTTTCTTTTTTTCTTCGGTGATAATTGTTTGCATTTGTAGATTCCCAGATTTTACGGCCTTACCATAAACGTCTCTAATTTATACTCCTATTTAATACTAGGTGATAAATGCTTTTTTTTTTGGTAATGCTTTCTTTCTTTGGGAAAAAACCCGAAATAACCACCATCTAATTTTTTTTTTGCCGTTTAATATGTGTAGTATTAAATTTGGAATAAAAATACGTCACTTAATTTCGGTTGTTTTTTAAAACATTCGTTGTTTAAAAAATGGTAAAATCGTACATCCGAGATAACGACTGTTAACTTTGCTAACGGAAGCACTAACTGTAGTTAAAACTTAACCCATAGTTGTTTATATATATATATATATATATACATACTCTTTGCCAAGTTTAACGAATTTCTTGTGGTCAGGTGGTTAAATGTGTGTAGACTTTTCATCTGATCTAGGGTTCGAATCCCCTTCGGACCTTTTAGACGTTTTTTTTTTTTTTTTTTTTCCCTTCTTCTCTTTTGGCTTTCTCTTCTCCTACTGAACAATGGCTTTCCAGACCAAATCATAAACCCAGAAATTCAGAGATCGAAAATTTGATGCGTTGCAATTTTCAAGCAAATCCATGTCCTGCAGATTCGTCCAGTAAAAACTCAATCGGTAGAGAATGCAACAATCGTGTTTACTTTTTTTTTGGGAAATTGTAATTGAGAATTCACCTATGGAAAATGTAACGAGATCCTTGTTAACGGAGGGAAATACTAAAG
>NW_003302550.1:1761440-1926770 GCF_000004255.2 Arabidopsis lyrata subsp. lyrata | reverse complement strand
TCACTCATGACAAAACGAAATAAATATCAAACTTATGTGGAGGTTTCCAAATAAATATCAAACTTATGTTGACTTTGCGAATAAATATCAAACTTATGTTGACTTTCCAAATAAATATCAAACTTCCGTTGACCTGGCCATATTAGGTACGACGTTGAGTGGGTTAATAGATCTCGTTAACGGAGGTAATTTTCTGTTAACATATATGTTAATTGATAACGACATTGTTTCATATAACAACAAAACGATGTCGTTATGTCGTAACGATTGAATTAAATCCCTAAAGTCAATCTTAGATCCCCAAATCGAGCATTATCCCTAACCCTAAATAGAGTATGATTTGAAACTCGGGATTTTATTGAACAGTTACGACAAAACAACGTCGTTTTATGTTTAGAAGGAATACTTGTTAGTGTTTTGATCAACAAACGAACTCTGTTTTAACAGAGTATGAAGAAACTGGATCTTATTGATAAGATAAAATGTATTACACACAATGATATTATTGAGTTTGACTCGATCTACTTATACAACACGAAACAACGTATACGTACATGTGTTAATCGAAAAGACACAACTTTACGTACGTACATTCGTGATTCACATTGTCTGTTAACTCACTTAACGTCATGCCTAATATGGCCAAGTCAATGAAAGTTTGGTGTTTATTTGGAAAGTCAACATAAGTTTGATATTTATTTCGTTTCGTCGTGAGTTGAGGATTTAAATAAACGTTTTGAATAAGTTGAGGATTTTAATGACATTTTTCCCATTTAAAAACGTCTAACAGATGTTGAGAGAGGGGCACTCGAACCCAGGAAATGATGGAAAGTCCACAGACATTAACCACCTGACTAAGTCAGTATATTCGTCTAATTAAACAAAGAGAATGTATATATATATATATTTAAACACCATTGGTTAAGTTTTAACCACAGTTGGTGCTTCCGTTAGCAAAGTTAACGGTCGTTAACTCGGAGGTACGATTTTACCAATTTTTTTAAAACGAAGGTTTTAAAAAACAATCGAAATTAAATGACATATTTTTATTTCAAATTTAATACTACACGTATTAAACGGTAAAAAAAAAAATTAAATGGCGGTTTTTTCAGGTTTTTTTCCTTTCTTTTCTTATAAAATAGGTAATAACTATTTATATTTGTGATTCCCAGATTTTACGGCCTTACCAAAAACGTCTCGATTTTATTATATTTTAATGTGGTAATTGTTTTTTTCCCGGTGATTTCTTTTTTCTACTTTATATTAAAATATGTGTTTTAACAAATGTAAATTGTTTTGAGTGTTGTGGTCCACGGTGGACCGCTCATGCGGTCATGCCACAAGTTCGATACATGCAAGCTGTAGTCTAAACTTTACACGTCTGTGCATTTTATAGTGTTTGAATTCAAAAGATAGAACTCTATTCTTTCCATTTTCTAATGCATAAAAAAAAAATTAATACCTTCTTCTTTTTTTGTACTGCTTCTTTCTTTTGTACTACAACAAAAATCTAGTTTAGTAAACAAGTGGGAATCGTGAGGTCCAATGAATGTCTCACACCTGTCAAAAATCTTACCCGATTGCGTCTCTCTTTTTTTATTAGTTAATGATTCGGTCAACAGAAACTTTGATTAAGGAGATTAATTTGTAGATTCCCAGATTTTACGGCCTTACCATAACGTCTGGATTCTATAGATTTAATACTAGGTGATAATTGCTTTCTCTTTTCTTCGGTGATAATTGTTTATATTTGTAGATTCCCAGCATTTACGGTCTTACCATAATCCCCTTCGGTGATAAACCAAAAAGAAAGACCAAATGTCTCGAAGCTAACTGTGTTGTCACTAAGCTTGAGAAGTAACAACTCTCGAAACCAGTTAGATTCGCGGGTATCTTCTAGACTTTTGTCTTTGTTCTTCGACTTCTTTCATCCAATCAGAAAGCCACAAGAGTCCCTTATAACCATAGTATGAAACAGCGGCTCCCATCGCCATTAACATCACGGCCATCAGTATCCTCTTCGTGAACGACAGCAAGTTTCTGCAGAGAAGAAACAAAAAAAAAAAACAGATGGTGTCTTTAAGTAGATGACAAAACATATGAGACATGTGGCTTCTCCGATTTTTTTTGTTTTAAAAGACAGAAATTACCTGCAGCCTTGTGGTCTCCTGAATGTCCTGACTCCTGACCCCGTTCACGCCTTTTCCTTCGCTTTGATGAACTTTTCCCGCTAGGCTCCTCCTAAGATGTTTGATTAGAAATAAAGGTTTGTAATAGTTGCTTTAAGAGTGGGATTAATTCTGAGAGCTTTTTATTGTTTCTGTTTACCTCAATCTCTTTGACATTGCGCTGCTTTAACACCGATTCAGCCATCTGTACAGTTGGAATCGCAAGGGTCAACACCGAACTGGTTCTTTGGTACTTCTTTAGGGTCAGAACCTGTGGCCCTATGAGCTGCTTGAACATCTTGGCATACCCATTCCTTCTTCAAGGTTAGGCACTTGCAACTAACAACCACCTTGATCCATACAAAAATCGAGACAAGTAAGATCACATTTGTACCAGAGACAACATCCCAAATGGATATAAACTCGCAGGCGGATATCTTTACAACGCAGTTGCATCATGGAGTCTTGGAAGTAATACCTCTTTACCACACTGTTCTGGCGATGGACACTGCCCAGGATGACATATCTCCGGACACAAATGGGTACAGTTTGGCAATTTTCTGCAACAACAATATCCTCTAGTTTCAAGAGTGTGGTTTTCTAATAATGTTATTCAGAAAATGTAAAAAATGAAGCTTGGGAACATGTGAACTACCACAAGGAGGTTTCTGATTTGTTTCAGTGCCACAAGGTACCTGAACAACATAAAACATCCAACTGCGTTGTTAATACAGGTTTCACATACGGTACCAGATTTTCTATCAAAGGACCAGAATCTATTAGAAGTAGCAAACAATTAAAAGCCTATGGACACAAAAAGAAGAAGCAAAGAAAATATTATAACAGTAGGCATAAAGTCATCAGATCTGGTTCTCAGGCTTAGACCAAACAAGGCCTCAAGATCATTTTTTCCGAAGAGATTTTAGTAAGTTTAAGCTGATAGTCTCGCTTGTTAGATGTCAGTAACATCTCCTGCTTCTATCAGATGCATCTACACAAAATTAAAAATTTTCTATAGATCCACCATAAAAATAAAAGTAACAAGACTATATATATCACGACTTGATAGTAGGAAGCCATATTCACGTTCAAATCCTAATTCTCACCTCAAAATGCGTCTTACCACAAGCACAAGATATTGTTACCATTATTGGACAAGGAGCACATGGAACTCTGCAATGAACACACAACAAGTAATGTTATTCCATGTGTATGAGTTGATATCTTACAATACACAATGTTTAATCAGTCTTATAGTTCCAAAGTTGACACCAGAAGGACAAAGAAAGTCCAGAGCATGTATGATTCCTGCAACGGAGTCTTTTTCCACAAATCTGAAAATTTCAAACGAAAAAAAGTAGAAGCCAAGTGTGAACAATGTCACTAGACTGGACCATGAGACACAGCATACCTCTGAGCATGGTGGACATTCACCATCAAAACATCGGCGTCTACAAGCATGACGTGCACAATCTCTCACTCTCTGGCATTTCCTCTCACACGCCAACTCTTGATGGCAAGGAACCTACTCTAAATTAAGTTCCCAAAAATCTTTCCATCAACATTTGATTTAACTATAACAAAGCATCATGAAGTATCAAAAAGGCTCTCTTTCACCTGCTCTTTCGTGCCCCCGCATCTGCAAGACTTAGTAAGCACAATCCTGCAAGTCTCAAGGCATGAACCGCGGTGGCACCTCTCTGGACACCTATGGTAGCCACAACCAAGAACTTTATCACAGGTGCCACCACATAAAGGCGCCACAACATCACAAGACAAGCCTTGGTAGAATCTCTTGCCACAGGGACAACTCCTCTTTCCCTGATATGGACACAATCCACATTCTCCCGAGTGACATCCTCTCCCGTATAAATGTTTGCCACAATTAAGCATATTCTCACAAGAAGCCTCACACCTAAAGACTCTCTCGCAACAATCATTCTCCTCCTTCTCCTTACCACAACAGCACTTGTAAACCGCGCGTTATCTGCACGGTGGACACTTGCCACATGACAAATCTCTCTACAGTTATGGATATCACAATCCAGGACTCTCTCGCAGACGTCTCCGCAAGAGAATTGCTTGTGTCCACATCGACGAACATCTTCAACACCGCCGCAGAAGCATTTAGCTTTCACGAGCTTGGGACAGGAAGCACAAGGTCCAGGATGACACCAGAGCAAGCAACAGTGACCACAGTTGTTGCTCAACGGCCTCTCGCAGACCTCGCCGCAAGAATGAGGCAAGATCCATGGATTATCCGCCGGAGGATTCTCCTCCTTGCCGCAGTAACAAAGGTAGCGCCTTGGAATATTCGATTTCTGATTCGACGATCTACATTTCGGACAGTTCCAGACAGCTTCCGGTTCTGTCGGATTCGAAGAAGGTCGCGTGACTGCACGCGCGGCTTGTAGATCTAAGCACTGACGAGCCCATGATTGAACGCAGAAAAAGTGAAAGACGGCACGATACAGCACCGGAGGAAGACGATGCGAGAAAATATTGGATCTTAGCGACGATGAAGCCTCTCATGTATCAAAGTGAGGCTCTCTTTAAGATTTTGTTCCTATGAAGATGAACCCACCTGGAGTTTCGCCAATTGTTCTTGTCGCCGTCCCAAGAAGAACCCCGTGACTATCCATATTAAACACACCTGTAAGAAAACAATGGACACTTGTTGACGATTTTCATGGAGAAATAATATAAACGAAGGATTGTCTAAAAGTAGGAAGCTTTTATTATACTGGCAAGGCATAGAGTGAAGCAGTTGATGTTTGACCGCCAAGAGCAATGGTAAGGACTTCAAATAGTCCCGCCGCTGCAGCATCTCCAAGCCGTTGAACAATCACATCTATGCATACCTGAACCGGTAGCACACATAATAAGAAAATAATAAACCAAAGTGCAACCTTTCCCTTTTGCAGAACTGATTTTCGTACTAGAAGTTGAGGAAAGGAAAGATTCAGTACCTTAGCTTTGTATTTCTCGTCTTGCGAGACAACTGTGAACAAGAGTTCCCTTCCAGGTCTAGTTACAACATAAGTTGTCACCTACCAAGTTATAAAATGTCAAGTGTAATTAATGGAACAGTAAGGCAAAATGAGAGAGATTGTTGTAAACCACAGACCTTTCTCAAGGTTTCAGATACAGCAACTGTAACCCAAGTTGGCCATATGGCAATAGCAACCAAATTCCCAAGTGCAACAAATGGAGATGCAGATATTGCAACCGTGACACCAGCTACAGTCAAGATCCGGCCCTGTAAGATTTAACATATGAACTGATATAATATGGACCATGATAAAAAAAAATTCCAGGTATGAGGACGAGAGTTATAGGCGGATTGAAGATGGTTTGAACAAGTATGCAGGATCAAGGAAATGGAGAAGCATTGATCTTATAACTACATCATATACAGTAGGTTTCATGCAGCAGAGCAGAGGCAAGTGGATGACCCTGTTCAGAGACAAGTTCATGTCCTCTTTCCTTTCTTGGTTGCTGATGAAAAAGTCTCATTTCAACTGTGGAAGCCTTAGCCATGAATGATTCTCAAATATTTTTGGTGTATTGCTATATTATTCGATACAATGTTTCTAGTGTATTGGCATTTGCCAAATGCAATTAAGAAAATCAAAATCCAATTGGAACTTCTCTATGGAAAACGTAACCCACAAGGAACTTGTTTATGCTCTGTATTATAGATAGATGAAGAAAATTCTCTCTAACTGTTCAGTCTCTAGCTCTCGGTTTGCTCTCTTAGCCGTCTAATGGTACTTCTCACTGTCACCGCACTAGCAGTGCTGCCAAACGAATAAGCAGACAACAGATTAAAAATTCAATCATCACAAATAAATAATGGAAGAATGAGAAAAAAGATGAATCTTTCTTTCTTACTTCATAGTGTATGCACCACCGGCCTTGACTTTCCCGCAGTCCTTGCAACCCCAAATACCAACAGCCTTTCTCTTTACGGCATACTGAAATTTACAAATCAAAGCATCGTAAAATCCAAACAATCAAAGAAGAGAAAACCATCAAGCGTATGATATTTGAGATCATAAGAGAGAGTATACCTTTCCGCAGAACTCGCAGAAGTATTTGCTGTGCTGGCTCACTTCCATCTTCTTGATCTGCTTCCTAAGACTGGCACCATATCGTGTGCCTTAACAGATACGAAATCATCAGAATCAGAAACAGAGGACTTACAAGAAGTAACAAAAAATATGTTGTCTTTTCTTTCATGATAGATTTAAAACTGAATTCAGCTTTACTTCTCAATGATAAGGCCCATTAAAGAGGCCCAATATTTTACCCAAAAAAAAAAGAGGCCCAATATTTTAAAGCGATAAAATTGCTACGTCATCAGGGGTGCATTTTTTTTTTTTTTGGTGATCTCATCAGGGGTGCATTTTTTTTTTTTTTGGTGATCTCATCAGGGGTGCATTTGTTTCGCTTACATGCTATATATTTATGATATTTTGATTTTTATCTAACTAAATTATATGAATCTCATTTTATAATTGTCAACATAAATAAACTCATTGTTCAAATAATATTAACTTTAAAAAAAAAAATATTATTTTTGCCTTCATATCTTAAAAATATCCATAATTAAATATTATACAAAAATAAAAATATATTCATTCTAATATTATATATATGGACTGACAAAAGAAATCAATATTGTAAAACTTACTACTATAATATATCAAAACTATATTCTAAAATATATAATATATAAATTTTGTACGAAATGAAATGTAACATGTATAATACGCAAGAGGATTACAAGATTGGTTTGCATCAAGACAACACCAATGAAGGAATCTTCTTTGTAGTTTCTTTATAAAAAATTTGCATTCATTTGTATAAACGTTTATTTTTTCTTTGAATATAATTTAACATTAGATTCAAAAAATAGAAATTTAACATGTGCTATAGTACGAGTGATTATCTAGTATGTCTTTATGAATGTACATTTTTTGTTCTATCCAATTATTGAAGATAAATCATCTAGAATAAGAAGAAAAGGAAGTTAAGTGATAACCTCAATAACAAATAATGATTCTTATTTCAAAATCATTACTCCTTTTAATTGAATTCCGATTTGTTGATAAGTAGGATTGATGATGTTAGAATTTTTTTTTTTTCATTCTTATCTCTGTTTTCTTAGCCAGAATTCATTTTATGCATTTTTGAAAATTTTGTTTTCGTAAGCTATTCACAATGTTACCGAGTGGCCGTCCTATGAGTTGTTGAGTGATCGAGTAAGATTTTTTGAACTGCTTCCCTCTGTTGTTTCTCAAAGTTTGAGAAATCATTTGAGTGAAAGTCTTCAGAATATCACACTCCAAACTTGGAGGATCAAGAAGCCATGCATTCTTGACTCATGCTTGGCTAAACAAGTGCTTTGGATTTGTTGGGCTTATGCTCTCATCCGTCAATTTGAAGGTCTTCTAAAACTCGATAGACAACTTGCAATGGATGAGCATTTGTCAGTGAATCATTCTTAACAAACCCTAACACCGAAGACGTATTTGTAAATGTGTTTTTTTTTTTAATTTACTTATTTCTTTAAAGAAAAACTTTAAATCATTTATGACACATGTCAAAATCTTCGGTCTCAAACTTGTTCTTCCACCAATCAATAAACAATTATTTTAGGACATTGATTGTTTATATACGCAAGCAACTGCATTCAAATGTGTTTTTTTTTTTCAAATGAAACTAAAACATCTACTATTTCAAACAAATTCATTAGTATAACGAAAACAGAGTTCCTCTGTTCCACATGAACTTAATGCTTGTGTTTATGCTTTGCAAATTAACCAAATAACCATATTATTGAATCGTTAAGTAATTATCTTTAGAGATTAGACGAATTTGGAAAAGTAAAAAAAAGTTGGTAAATAGAAATGTGCTGTTGAAAAACGTGGATTCATTAACGTCTTTTTACTTCCAATACTTAAGAGCACATTTATTTTCCACAGATTACACCTAGACACAAGCATTATTGTTTCATGGCTATAAAAAAAATTGCCACGTCATCTATAATGCGTGCATTGGTTTCGCTTGGTTTAGTTGGTCTTTGACTCTTTTTTTTTTTTTGGTAAGTGACCGGTGTTGGTCTTTCACTCTTTGGGGTTGGTTTAGCCTTTTTTGGCGCTTTTTAAAATTATTGAATATTTTTCTACTTACAAGTTAATGATTTCCAATTGCTCTATCTGAAAGAAAAAAAAATTATTCGGTTACAAATACAGATATACTCCAATCTCAAAAGAAAGCGCGAAATATCCCTTTGTATATTTATCAGCAGAATCCAAAATCTGTGTTCTTTGTGATCCTTCATGTCGGTGGGGTTTAAGTTGCTTTCCCATAACTCCTACATATGAAGTTGAAGCCTCTCATCTTCTGTATTAATGTGAGACTCTTTTAAGATTTTGTTCCTACGAAGATGAACCCACCTGGAGTTTCGCCAATTGTTCTTGTCGCCGTCCCAAGAAGAACGCCGTGACTATCCATATTAAACACACCTGTAAGAAAACAATGCAGACTTGTTGAGGATTTTCATGGAAAATTAACATACACGATGAATTGTCTAAAAGGATGAAGCTTTTATTATACTGGCAAGGCATAGAGTGAAGCAGTTGATGTTTGACCGCCAAGAGCAATGGTCAGGACTTCAAATAGTCCCGCCGCTGCAGCATCTCCAAGCCGTTGAACAATCACATCTATGCATACCTGAAACCATAGCACACATAATGTGAAATAATAGACCAAAGTGTAACCCTTCCCTTTTGCAGAACTGATTTTCTAACTAGAAGTTGAGAAAAGGAAAGATTCAGTACCTTAGCTTTGTATTTCTCGTCTTGCGAGACAACTGTGAACAAGAGTTCCCTTCCAGGTCTAGTTACAACATAAGTTGTCACCTACCAAGTTATAAAACGTCAAGTGTAATTAATGGAACAGTAAGGCAACATGAGAGAGATTGTTGTAAGCCACAGACCTTTCTCAAGGTTTCAGATACAGCAACTGTAACCCAAGTTGGCCATATGGCAATAGCAACCAAATTCCCAAGTGCAACAAATGGAGATGCAGATATTGCAACCGTGACACCAGCTACAGTCAAGATCCGGCCCTGTAAGATTTAACATATGAACTGATATATATGGACCATAATAATAAAAAATCCAGGTATTATGAATCAATCTGTGAATTTTATCTCGCATATGACATACCGTTAAAGTCAGTTGTCCAATGAGTATGAAAACTGCAACGAAGCTATTTATCTGGGCAAACAGTCTTCTTCGACCAATGGATGATTTGATTGTCGTGGCAATTATATTCACTTTCTGCAGTTTAACTTTATTTCATCAGTGGGACCGTAAGAAGTTCAGCTTTCTTTTTGCTAAGTCCAAAAATTGATTCTATAAACTCAAAGAAAACAAAGGAATTTTAAAGTAATGGTTCATATCAGAATCGCACTAGTAACAAAGTGATATTCTAATTTTCATGTTGTGAAATATTGTTCAAATGGCTGTTGAAGAACAAAGAGTCTTGGTTATAATTATCATAGTTCTTTAAAGAGCAGGTAAATGAATAGTATAACACAGAGATGGTTCGCATGACAAGCCTAATATTGCATTGTCAACTAGTTCTGATATTACCTTCACATGATTTAGATAATCTTAAAACTAGAAATCATTCAATATATAAAGATCTGTCTTACTTGGAAATAGAAGAATGAGGAGATGACCGCACCGAGCCAGAGGAACAAAGACACTAGCAAAAGATAAGGCGATGCTAGTATAAGTCTCATGCCATCGAAGATGGCCCAAAGCTGAGGTCTGCTTGTGGAGATAGGCGATTTAGGAGAAGCAACTTTTGGAGAACCAACTTTTGGAGAAGTAGCTTCCTGTTTTCTCTCACGTTGATGATCATTATCAGTTCCCCTAACAGAACCAACAACAAAAATCAACTTCTCGACCAACCATGAGCATAACTGAGTCAAACTCACACTAAGTCTAGCCCAGAACCTAAATTGAGTACGCACACATCTCGCTTGTATTGTGAAAACTTAAACTTGAGCATTACCAAGACCAACCTCAACTTCCAGATAAATCATTTCAATTTTTCGTTTGGTTCCATACATAGCCACATATTGTTCCAAACATAAGATAGGAAAACATAGCAAACAAAGGGTGGTTTAAAAATCAAATTCATCTTACACATATGGACACGGATTGTAGCTTAGCTAACCTTAGAGGAGACAACTCCTCAGAGGACTGGGAAATGTCATTGGTGATCCCTTTTGAAGCCTGTGCAGCCAATTCCATCAGAAGAGCAGCAAATAGAAGTAGATCTGTAACGAACATCAAAATGATTTTCGAGTGAATTCAAAATGGCATACATGGAACAAACAAAAGCAGAAAAAAATATCTCTATCTAGGTACTTAGATTGTAAATGGAAGAATCATCAGACAATGTGATGCATACATGGACCCATCCAAGCAGTGGCAGCAGCAAATACAGATCCAAAAAGCTGTCCAAGGGTAGCACCAGCACCAACAAAACCAAACAATCTTGCACCTGACTGAATTGAAGAATGTTATATGCTTGGAAACAATAGCCAGTTCTTAGAAATAAAGTACAGGGCAGCAGAAACTACCTCACTATCCATAACGTCTATTATTCTAGCCCACGTTGAAGAAATAGCGACAAGATTAAGCAACGCAACCTTGGAAACATACAAAAAAGAAGTATCACGTATCCAGCTACATCAAAACTTACCCAAAGGAAAAATCCAAAAAACAAAGAGTTAGTCATACTCATACCCAAAGGAAAAATCCAACTCGAACAGAAATGTAAAACCAGCTATGGTTGTCCCATCCATTAGCTCCATCGATACCAACTTTTGTTAGGCTGGATGCCGCTTCAACTGCATCCTTTGAAGCAGTAGTATGTGTTAAACCATGAGACATGACTTCTTCCAGAAAGCTTATGAATAATCGAACTCTCCTATCTTACCTTTGAATTAGATGAGATAGACTCTGTTGGGGAGGCCATCCAAAGAAGGAAACATAGAACAAGTGATAGACTAAAGAATCTATGTATTATAACCAAAGCCTGCAAATTTCGAAAAGCATGGTATATAAGATGGCCAAAAGATTACAAATTGGAAAGAGAAAATGTAAGAAAGAGTTACCTTGGATTTGGACAAATTGGGCAAAGAGAAGATGAAGGTGGAAAGAGGAGCAGCAATGAGAGTGAGAAATAAGGATCCGACGAAGAGGCCAGGGAGCTTTGATAATCCCAGCGATATTGCTCCTTCATCGCGGAGTGGAAGAACTACGAAATACGCACTCAAAATCTGATTCAAGAGAACAAAAGTTAATGGACACTCGAGATGAATGGTTAAACAGAAAGAGAGAGAGGGAAGGAGATCGGTACGAAGAAGAAGCAGGAAGATGAGTGTAGCAACGCCGGAATCTCGTGCGGGTGCACCGTGACTACCGTGGAGATAACCGCATCTAATCGAATTCTGCCTGCCATTTGGTACCCTCGAGCTCCAAGGTCAACGTTTCCGAAGACCGATGGTAAGCCAAATCGGAGAAGTAGTCAGAGACGAACAGGACAAGAGAGAGGAGACAAAAAGAAATATACAGAGAGCCTCTCTCTCATTCAGAAGTGTCGTCATTGTCTCGAAACGGCAACTAGTGAATAAGTTCTGAAAACTGAAAGGCTTATTTTCATTCCAGAATAGCTCAATAAAGGCCCATCAAATAACATACGACTTTTCATTACTACTACTAATCAAACTCGAATGGGATGTGTCTAACTAAACAAACTTTACTAACACATGACTTTTCATTACTACAATCTCTACTATTGTCTGTAACAAGTAACAACACTCTACTTGTCAATTAACATAAAGGGATACAAAAATAGATATATATATTTCCATATAGTCTTTTCAACATATTAACATAATGAATCATGTGTTATATCTCCAAATCGTTTATTCACATCTAGATTTTAAAATTCAGAAAATGTAATTACAAATTTTGACAATACGTACTAATTAAAGTGATATTTCAATTGGACCGGAAACTATAATGACCTAGTCTTTCAACTCTTTTGAGTCCAAACACTTGCCGCGTTATCTATGCAACTGCCATTGACTGACCAGTGACCTATCTATCTATTTTCACATTATATATAGTAATATAGACATGTACTTTCACGGATCTTCTTCACCAAATCACACATTGACGAAGAAGTTAAAAAAAAAAAAAAACAAAGTCTTCACTCATATATAAACAAACAAGAAAATGGCTAGAATTGGAGCTTTGATTCTAGTTTTATTCATCTCCTTCTCTCAGCTTGCTTCGTTTTCAACTGCTAGGAAATTTCCGTCGGTAATTGATGGCGTCATCTTCCCCGGGGAGATCTCTGTTGTCTCCAAGACGGTGGTAGGGTGCGAAGGCGAGGATGATCACTTCACGGCGTCATATGTCACCGGAAAATTTGGGTCGTTGGTGTTGAACGCTCTTCCGAGAGGGTCAGTTCCGGCGTCTGGACCAAGCAAGAGAATCAACTACGTCAAGACTTAACAAAACTGCTATCTTTGTCACTCGGTTGACTACGAATGACAATTTTTTAGTTACTATTATTCTTTGTTTTATAGAATTTTGTAAATATCAAATACTATACTTGTGTTACTATTAAAAGTAATTAATATGTTTAAATTGGTTCTTTTCAATAGAAAGAATGAAGAAATTATATTTAGGTTTTAGGCTTTGTACGTCAATAATTCCCTACAATATAATCAAGTAGATATTTCAAATGGGGATAGACCTTGTTTGCTAAACGAATACAAAATTAACTGTTTCATTGTCTTTCTTATGAGTTATTACTATAAAAGAGTGGATATGATCAATGAAAAACAGAGTTTTGTCTTAATTAAACACAATCATTGCCTCTTCTCGTATAATGTCTATTACTTTATCTTGGTACATAATCTAGAATTGTCCACCTTCAAAAGTTTGACCGAACTGCCAATCCTGAGGGACAACATCGTAGCTCACAACAGTCTGACCATCACTAGCAGTGACTTGAAAAGATAGGCTTTGCCCTCTGAGGTAAGTGTTGCTTTGCCAATTCTGTCCCCAGTTTCTTGACATAGATTGCCACTGATCAGTCTTTGAGCCTTTCAAAGAGACGGCCCTAACATCTCCAGCACCACCCACGTTTGTGATCAACACGAGGTCGAAATACGGATTCCCGTTGATCGTGAACCTTATCCCTCCACCTTTCTCACATGGAACCCTATCATTATAAAAGGACAAATGATATACATTGATACCTAGAGCGTTTTATATAAGAAAACGTATACTGAATTGTCCTTTTTTGGCTAAAATTTTGTTTTTACCTTCTGAATGCGACAGGAACGATTCCAGCCCGGTACTGAGCGATCTGGAGGAAGGCAGGCTCGGCCAAGTCAAAATGCTTGAGAGGAGGATTGCACCAACCACCATTATCATTGGCTAAGGCAAAGTTTGGAGGACAGAAGTTTGTAGCTGAAACGATGATGGAACCAGGGATGCACCACTCAGGATCATCCTCACACTGTAGCTCAAAGCAGGCCCCACATTTCTGCCCACTATTGAACAAAGCCGTGCTCAAAGCCGCGGTTTGTAGCCCATAGCCTTGGCTGTGTAAGTTACCGTACCCACAAGCACCACCTAAAAAACATCAACACTTGAACGGTCAAATATGTTAAAAGTATCCAATTGTGCTGACTTAATTAATGATATGTGTGGGTGCGAGTGAAAGAAAATGTTTCAAGTACCCATTGTGCCGGATGCATCAGCTCCACCGTAGAAGGTAGCATGGCCTCTCTCCCAGCCTCCGTTGTCGTCGGAGTTTATAATGTAGAAGTTGATGGTGAATAGTGAAAGAAATAAAATATGGGAATATTCTGTAAGCTTCATGATTTTGCTGAGGGGCTAAAGAGGATCGGAGGAAGTAAGAAGTGGAAAAAGGAGATGAGTGAAGTTGGTATATAATTCGTTCACTTATATAGGGATTGATTATGGAGTTCACTACTACTAGATATCACTTCTCTTATGATACAAATATATTTGTTTTTGACAAAACGTAAAATGGAAGAAGGTGACATAATCGGATCGGTCTTAATTCCCAGGAATTCCGTGTGTACGTACGTAGGTTATGCATTATGCAAGTCTTCACATGCAATTCCGTTAGCGCTTAACCATTCCAACGGGCAACGGCTATACCGCATGGACCCCTACTTTTATGCCACGTGGACTAATTACGTATATTATTCTTTTTTTTTTTTTTTTTTGTCAACGTATATTATTCTCTTCTTCTTGTTTTTTTTTTCTATCGAAACCCACGTCACAGATTCACATGTCTTCATTTAATATATTAATCGGTGAACAAATCATGCATTCTTTAGTGATCTTTAATTTAATTTCTGACATAAGATGTCATCAGTCATGAGAAAGAGAAATAATGAAATGTGACTACGGTTAGGCACTTAATAGTTAATTCTAATCCAATCGATGTTTTTAATCATAGTTTTAAAATATATAGTCAGCTTTTTTTGTTCTTTTTAAACTATATATATGGCTTTTACCTATTTAATCAATATCATAGTCTAAAAATTGTGTCTTTTTTCATCCCTAAATTTGTAGTTTAAGAAAAAATACACAAGTGAAGTTCGTTTCCTACAATTGCATGCGCACACTTGAATAATTCATATATAGACTATAGTCATAAGTTAATTGGTTAGATATGAATTGTGAGGAAGAAAGAAACATGTAAAATGAGATCATCAAAGCATGACGTACTATATATAAGAACATGAGATCTCCCGTTGTTTCCGGTAACAGACTTTCTTTCAAGTTGCAGTCAATTATCAGTTTGTCATCATCATTTCACATTCTTCGTTATATATGCATACACATCAATAAAAAATTTCTTTTTTAAAACTAGAAATAAGAAAAAGAACAGCCACAGCAGGAAAATTCGATAATATATTTGAAATTTGCAAGTAATTTAACACATTCAAGAGAAAATTGATTGCATTTTACGAATTGAATACATATCTAAAACCACTAAATAGTCCAAAAAATCAAGTATGATCAGAAGCTCTACACCACCGGTTGTGTGGCTCGTCCTCGTGATCGGGCATGTATAATACACCGTATACACGTATGATGCAGACACCTACGTCATAAGATTTAAGAAATAAGAACCAGGGACAGATCACAACCACCTAGTAGTCTAGCTAGTACACAGCCGCCTCTTAGTTGGGCTACTATGGAGCGTGATTCGGCCCATCAAGGCCTGCCCAATGAAATATCAACCAACCTTATGAAAACAGTCCAACACTAGACTTCAACTGTTTATTCTTTTTGTCATATGGTTTCAAGATTAACCGAACCAAATCGAAATTTAACCTAACAAACTTTGACTTACGCTTTCTAGTCGTATCCACCATTCTTTACCACTTTGATTTGATTGCAGGATTCTAGTTTGGGTTGATTCTATAGCTTTAGACCTAACCACTTTTCAATCTGAAATGGAAAACATTTGTGGACCAATATAACACTAATCCTAGAGCTAGATTCTATACCCCAAAAGCCCGCTCACCGACAATAACGTCTATAGATAGAATTAAATCGTTTTTTCTACCCCCAGAGCCTAGTCACACCTAATTTACATCACTTATTGTTATTGTTAGTGTTGCCCAAAAATTTGTTATGTAATTAACTAGCATCGGCTATTTATCCATCACTATAAAACAGATACAATTATCTTCTTTTCTTATTTTTTTGGTTCTTCCATCTCATTTAAAAAAAAAAAATAGGAAAGCTAATCATGTTTACACATTCGTATATGAGAATACACACGTATTGGTTGATGGGTCAGTTCGTCTTATAAAGTAATTATGTATGATAATGGAGGTAGTGGATCTAAGAGAGACAAGTGTTTGTTTGTGTCTCTTGCGTGAGAACTTGTGTGTATGTTTGATTTGTACATCAGTAAGTGTTGAATTGGATGTTGCTAATATGTGGACCAGAGATCCCACCCAGATACTTCTTTTTCCCTTTATGTACACCATTCAATTTAAATCCAACTAATATTTTACACATTTTCGGTAACATTAACTACGTTTCAATGTGCCCCGAAGATAGTAAATTAGTAGATTAATTGATAAACTCGCTTTATTTTGTACTGTAGATCTTTTAATTATTTAATTGCTTTCCATTAGAAACTAGCTAGGCAAAAAGAAAAGTGTACATCCACGTAATAGTTGCATCTTCTTATGATTGAAGTAATTAGTTACATTTTCTTGTTACACATATTAAACATGATACTATATATGAATATCTGTTGCAGCCAAAAAAAAAAAAAAAAAAAAAACTAGAAATATCTATTAATTGAAGATTAAGTTTATAAATTCTAATTAGTAAAGATTGTAAATGATGGAACAAATGCATTATGCTATAATCATCATGATTTGTTGAGAATATGATACCCCAACTTATGTTTATATATACAAAATAAATGTTCGAATGTTTTCTTTTCTCACTAATTAATTTCTTTCTATACGAGAGTGGATTTCATCTGGCTTGATTCCAAAGTTCTTAAGACCACTAATTGAGAGAATTCGTTATACATCAATTTTAATATCTACTCAACAATATATTCTGCATTATTAGTTGTCTTTTTGGCCTTGTCCTTTACGTTTGTCCCTGTTACTAATTATACAAATGCAACAAGATTATATGCCATAGTATTATCTCTCTAATTTATCAAATATATATATCAGCAAATCTAACCAAAGATTTCTTGGACCGACCATCTCATCATCATCCCTCTCTCTCTCTTTCTCTAGTCTACCCATTTCCTACTCTTATAGAACAACTTATTTCCTTTTGTGTAAAACTCAAATAAGAACTTGTATAAAGAAACAGATCATTAAGGATTTGAGATTTGATATCTCCATGGATTTATCAAGTCTTTGAGTTTCAGACTGGAATCGAAGCCTCAGAGTAAAAGAGAAAACAAAAGCTGATCTTGTGCTTATCATAGCATGAAGAAACTTGAATCTCTCATCTCAGTCTCTTTTGTAGTCCGATTCGAACATAAACCAGAGCAATAAGAAGAAGAAGAAGAACCTTAAAGGAGAGTCAAAAAAAGATTTGTGCATCTGTTTCTAAAGCGTTTACAGATGGCTAGATTCTTACTTGAGACGCAAGCTACCCCGACTATTTCAGCTACTGATGCAAATCCTAGAACCTTAGGAGACTCTGTCAGCAACAAGAAGAATATAGCTAGCATGGATACACACATGGTGATCGTACTAGCCGCTCTTCTATGCGCCTTGATCTGTGCTCTTGGCATCAATTCGGTCTTGCGCTGTGTCTTACGCTGCACAAGAAGGTTCACTCCCGACGAAGATCCAGTTGACACTAACGCAAACGTAAACGTAGCAAAGGGGATCAAGAAACGGGCGTTGAAGCTTATTCCGGTTGATTCATACAGTCTTGAGCTTAAGATGAAAGCCACAGAGTGTTTGATCTGTTTAGGAGATTTTGTTGAAGGAGAGACAGTTAGGGTTTTGCCCAAATGTAACCATGGCTTCCACGTCAAGTGCATCGACACTTGGTTGCTGTCACATTCCTCTTGCCCCACTTGCAGACAATCACTCCTCGAACATCAGACTCCAGCTAATGGCTCCCGGCGGGGTGATGACGTGGCAACGTAACAGAGCTTCATGAGGTCACTTTCAATGTTGAGTTTTTGCTTCACCTAAGTAGGTTTTTTTCTTTCTGGTTTGGTATATATATATATTTGTTTTGTTTGTAAATTACTGTTTACAATTAGGGAAGTTTATCCACAATTTACTTATATAATCTTCTAAGTTTTGGCTTTTCAAGTTTGATTTGGTTTTTGATTGACTTTGGTTTTCAGAATTGTTTAGCCTTTAACGAAATCTTTTTTCGGTTCGCCTCAGTCAGTTTTTTGTTCAGGTTTGAATAAAATAAATTTTTTGAGAAAATTGATTTGCTTCGATTCGTTTCTGTACTCAATTTTGTTTTTTTTAGTTAATGTGATTGTGACCTAAATGTATTGTTCATTCGGATGAACAGAAGTTAATAAAAAAGTTTGGGCCATTAGGCAACTGGAAAAAAAAGGCCAAGCACAGAAAGTCAGAAACGTTACACTAAGACTGTAAGACTTTGTAGAGGTTTTCAATTACCTCAGATATCACCACATATAATTATATAAAATGAAGACGAATAGAGTATCAGATATAAGGGAACAGAGTGTG
This sequence comes from Arabidopsis lyrata subsp. lyrata, assembly GCF_000004255.2. NCBI lineage: Eukaryota > Viridiplantae > Streptophyta > Magnoliopsida > Brassicales > Brassicaceae > Arabidopsis > Arabidopsis lyrata. The sequence goes on along the minus strand of NW_003302550.1, from coordinate 1,908,233 downwards.
CGTATAATATTGTGAGTCTAGCTCATATAATATTGTGAATATTTTCAAACCTCCTTTCAAATAAATAAAGATTTTATATGCTAACTCTACTTTAACAATGTAAAACATAAAGATTTCTATTAGAGGTTTAAATGGATTTATAAAGGTTTTAAAAATTTACAAGGATTTTAAAAGAATTTTAGTGAAAATCATTATTATTTTTTAAAAACAAGTTTAAGTATTAATATTATTTTTTAAAAATGAGTTTAAGTGTTAAATCTACATAACGCGAAAACATACCGAATTTCGAACACCAAAGCTTACGGACCAACGAAGGACATGATGCCTAGTGGCGGTTAGTTTTCAACGTTTTTAAAATTTAACACTTAAACTAATTTTTTAAAAGTAATAGTGAAATTAACATGGTTTTGGTTAAAAGCATTATTTTCTAAAAGTTTAAGTGTTAAATTTGTTTTAAATTTTAATTAAAACAATTAATAATTTTTAAAACTGAGTTAAGTGTTAAATTTATATTACGTGAAAACATGCCGAACTTCGAACACCAAAGCTTACGGATCAACTAAGGACAGGATGCCTAGGCGCGGTTAGTTTTCGACGTTTTTAAAATTTAACACGTAAACTAATTTTTTTTAAAAAAATAGTAAAATTAACATGGTTTTGGTTAAAATCATTATATTAAAAAAGTTTAAGTGTTAAATTTGTTTGAAATTTTAGTTAAAATACTTATTAATTTTTAAAAATGAGTTTAAGTGTTAAATTAAATCTATATTACGTGAAAACATGCCGAACTTCGAAAACTAAAGCTTACAGACTAACTAAGGACAGAATGCCTAGGCGCGGTTAGTTTTTGACGTTTTTAAAATTTAACACTTAAACTAATTTTGAAAAGTAATAGTGAAATTAACATGGTTGTGGCTAAAAATATTATTCTCATATCCCTTCTTTGTGTTTAAATGTTAAATTTGATACTACAACGATTAGACTATTTATAAACTGATGATTTGGGACTCAAGTTTCCTTTTCTTTTACTCTTCTGTTATTTCCATTTTTTTTGCTTGGGAAGTCCAGAGCAAAATCGAACCTTAGGTTCGGTGATAAACCAACGGCTAGTCAGATGGTTCGGGTAAAACTTCCCATTTTGTAGTGACGTCATAGGTTTTACCACGTGTAATTCTCAGTTGCTATATTTCTACTTAGTTACTGTTAAACCAACATCGCGTCGATTTCTCCTCTGTAGTTTGCTGCTCTGTATCTGCTTAGTGCAACAAAAGCGAAGTCACACTACATCACGAACCAAAGACCAATCCCAAATCGTCTATTGCAAGTGACTACAGTAGAAATCAACAAAATTGGTTCAATCAGCCAAAGTAAGCTCCACAAAACCTACTTAAGTATCCTTCCAATGTTGAATCTAAACGAGTAAAGCTGGTTTAAATTGAGATGTAGCATGATTCATCCACATGCTTTTTCAGAATTCTGTGATGAGATTACCTTATTGTTCGATTAGATCAAACTTTATAGTATACGTTTGATGATACAAATTCAGGATTTGGTCAAGGCGGATCCATAAGTTACTAAACTGGTGTTTGTAATTCATGGAAGTACGAAAGAGGAAACAAAATCTAAACACACCTTCTAGTCAAACCAATTTCCTTGTTTTCCACTATGAAAAAGTCATTCTTTGCATCAAGATGAATGAAAGACCATTGTTTGATAGTACAGTACTTACAGATAATAAAATCTTGATGGTAGAAGTTATGACAAGATGATTATATAAGTTTCAACAAAATCAAGACACTTTTTGTAGACTAAGCATTAATCATTTATAAAGATAACCAAACACAATGTCTCATATAACAACGACATAAAAACACACACACAAATGACACATACAAATGTTTATTTATGTAAGGGGCCAAGGTTCTTATGTTAAAACTGCAGAGATCGAATCAGCGATGGAGACAATAGTCGACGGTGAGACTCCTCGACTTCCGGACAAATACCATCTCTGCATCATCCCCACCACATTCGCATTCTCCACCTTCAGTTTCTCATCCTCTTTACCTTCCGTCTCAAACCCGATCTACCACCAATCAATAAACAATTATTTTAGGACCTTGATTGTTTCATATACGCAAGAAATTGCATTCAAATGTGGTTTTTTCTTTTCTATTTCAAACAAATTCATTAGTATAACGAAAACAGAGTTCCTCTGTTCCACGTGAATTTGATGCTTTGCAAATGGATGACTAAACATACTTTTATTTCTAAGAAGACATGAATTCGATATAATAATAGACGTTAACAGAGGCTCTAGATTATACCTCGCAAATGCCATCTTTGGCTGAGAAATGGTAAGTGATGATGGAATTAGCTTTGAAGTACTTAGACTGGAAAAAGCCAACGACCTTCTCGAGCTCGGTTTCTTCTTCTTCCTCGTACTTATCCTCCTCAGCCAAACGATCCCTCACCGTATTCTCTAGCTGCACTCCGTACTGAGCTCCTTTTATTTCCTTTATCACCACCACTCTTATAACCTTCTCCATCTCCGCTGAAATAAATAGAGACCCAAAATATATATATAGTCATCAGACGAACCGGTTCAATTTTATTCGACACGTACTTAACCAAATAAATTAAGTAAACCGGAGTTTATCCGGAGTAAACCAAAAAAAGAAGCCTAACCGAATTATATGACTAGTTCTTTTCATCACACTTTTTGGTATCACACAGCCAAAACCAATATTTAACCAAGTAGTCTATCTAAACCAGAAATCATCAAAACCGGAGAACCCTAATTCAAATTTGATTTGAAACGTAACAAGGACTAATTAAGATTACCGGAGGCAAGGGCGTCGAAGAAGTCGTCATCGCCGGCGAGTTCTTGGCCGGTTTTGCCTTTCCAATTATCAAGATGGGTTTTAACATCTGAAGGATCCAAGTAAACTCCGATCGCCGTGAACTTTACTTGAAGAAAGTGGATCTCGATGTCTGTGATCCCTATAACAAGAATAAAAACAACCCACATTAAATTATTACCTGAGATTTTATTGCATTATTAAGGTATCAAATATTATGGAAGCAAAAAAGAAAATATGGTTATCTTAGACCAAAAAAAAAAAAAAACCTTGGCCCAGAAGAGAGAGTGGCTTGGAAGTGATGATCTGTGGAGGAAAAGGAACATCATGAACCATGACCATCTCTGTTCCCACTGTTTGATAAACAAGAAACACAAATCTTAAGAAAAAGCAATGAGAAACTTTCTAGAACTGATAATCTTCCTTTAGTGGATAAAAATTTGTAATTATAAACAATGCAAAGAGTGTAGACTTACTTTCTAATTTATATTTACTTGAAACTGAGAGTGAAGGAATTTATAAACGGCTTGGTGTACTATTTTATGATCATAGAGAAAGAATATCTATCATGTAAATGTGAATATCTATATATTAAGCCAGGGACTGGTGGTAGGTAACATATTGCTAACGTTCAAAGCCTGTGATCTAAAAGAAGACGTATTCTTTTGATGAATTGAATTATTTTGATACCAAAACAACTTTATTTCTTTCATTGAATGTCTATGAAATATGTTTGTTTAGCGATCCACCAGAAAGCCACGTGTTTAGATCAAGCAGTCAGCCCACAACCACTCGTTCTACCTAACAAATGAAGATAAAGAAGTAAAATAAGAGAGATAAAATTGTATTACTATGATACAGTAAAGAGATCAGTGAAAGAAAGCGTACATAAGTTAGATACAAAATTAGAAGCAGCCACCTTTCTCCACAACGGCTATTGAAATCAGTAACGTAAAAGTGATGATGACAAAGAAACGGCTATGATCGCTTATTGTAGTTTGGATTAGATTCAAAAGCTGAACCCAGAGCTGAGTCGATTTTTAAAATGGGCCAACTATTTACAGTTTTACAAGCCCAAATCTCCAAGTCCATAGTCTTTTAAACGTGGCGCTACCTAAAAGGGACAAATATTCATAATGATGCATTAAAAATTTAACATAAAGATTTAAAAGGGATAAGGAATAAGCAAATTTATCCTTAGAGATTGATTAGACGAATTTGGAAAGCTAAAAAAGTTGGTAAATAAAATTTACAGTTTTATAGCCCAATTCTCCAAGCCCACTATGATACACTATCAGATTCCTTTAACATTTTTTTCCTTCAACATTTAAAGCACATTTATTTTCCACAGATTACACCTAACCACAAGCATTGTTTCATTGCCGTGTCATGGCTATAAATAAGCTTATTCCTCATCATTTCATTTAAGAAAAGAAAAAAGTAAACTTTTTCGACCTCAAATAATTTCTCCAAATTGAGATAAAAACAATGCTCGACTCCACCCCACTGCTTGCGTTTATTCTAGGTTTGCTTCTTCTTGCATTAACTATGAAGCATAAGGAGAAGAAGAAAACCATGTTAATGACTAGACACACGAGAAACCTCTCTCTCCCTCCCGGGCCGAAATCTTGGCCTCTAATCGGAAACTTACCGGACATACTAGGGAGGAACAGACCGGTGTTCCGTTGGATACATTCTCTTATGAAAGAACTCAACACCGATATTGCATGTATCCGTCTTGCGAATACTCACGTAATCCCCGTGACATCCCCGAGAATTGCAAGGGAGATTCTGAAGAAGCAAGACTCCGTTTTCGCCACTAGACCACTAACAATGGGGACAGAGTACTGCAGCCGCGGGTACTTGACTGTTGCGGTGGAGCCACAAGGAGAGCAGTGGAAGATGATGAGGAGAGTGGTGGCATCTCACGTGACGAGCAAGAAGAGCTTCCAACTGACGCTCCAAAAGAGAACCGAAGAGGCTGATAACTTCGTCCGGTACATCAATAACCGTAGTGTCAAAAACCGTGGTAATGGTAATGGTTTTGTGGTTATTGATTTAAGGCTTGTGGTGCGGCAATACAGCGGAAATGTAGCTCGGAAGATGATGTTTGGTATAAGGCATTTTGGTAACGGAAGTGAAGATGGATCGGGACCAGGGTTCGAAGAGATTGAACATGTGGAATCTTTGTTTACGGTTTTAACCCATCTTTACGCCTTTGCATTGTCAGATTATGTCCCGTGGCTAAGGTTCTTGGACTTGGAAGGGCATGAGAAGATTGTGAGTGATGCAATGAGAAAGGTAAGTAAGTATAACGATCCTTTTGTTGATGAAAGACTTATGCAATGGCGAAATGGGAACATGAAAGAGCCTCAAGATTTTCTTGACATGTTTATAATGGCTAAAGACACTGACGGGAAGCCTACTCTGTCGGACGAAGAGATCAAAGCACAAGTGACGGTATGCATATTATGGACTTAATATTATATCTTTTTAATTATCGAATTATATCTGGCTACTACAATATAGTACCTAGAGTTTTTTTTTTAGCAAAAAAGTTTCGTCCTTTCGTGACCAATAGTGACCTGACTTTATTAGTACATGTACTGTGTCTACAATTGTAAATCATTTGTCTATGAATGTTTTGTAGCACTTAGGACTGGTAAAAGTAAAACTATTACAACACCTCTCTAACCAGTTAAGTAAACCGGGATAGTTTAAAACTGATGATTACTTCAAAGATCATGGTACATTGTAATGGAGTTTCTTTAGAAAATCAAAGCTCTAAATATTTTCAATTTGGAATTCCATGCATTAGTGATGCATTTTCATAAGCAAAAGGTTTAATTTTATTTTACAAAAAAAAAATATTTTATCTGATCACCTCTAACTTTTTTGGTGGTTGATTGGACTATGAAGGAGCTAATGTTGGCGACGGTGGATAATCCGTCTAATGCGGCGGAGTGGGCTATGGCGGAGATGATTAACGAGCCGAGCATCATGCAAAAAGCCGTGGAGGAGATCGATAGGGTAGTTGGAAAAGACCGCCTTGTCCTTGAGTCCGATCTCCCAAATCTCAACTACGTGAAGGCTTGTGTGAAAGAGGCATTCCGGTTACACCCCGTGGCACCGTTCAACCTCCCTCACATGTCCACCGCTGACGCTGTGGTAGACGGTTACTTCATCCCCAAGGGAAGCCATGTGCTGATTAGTCGTATGGGGATTGGGAGAAACCCTAGCGTATGGGACAAGCCTCTTAAGTTCGACCCGGAGAGACATTTGTTCAATAACATAGGCGTGGATCCAAACGAGCCTGATCTCAATATAATATCGTTCAGTGCGGGACGAAGAGGGTGTATGGGTGTGGACATTGGGTCAGCCATGACGTACATGTTGTTGGCTCGGTTGATTCAAGGGTTCACGTGGTCACCAGTGCCTGGTGAGAGTAAGATCGATATTTCGGAAAGCAAGAGTGACCTTTTCATGGCAAAACCATTACACGCGGTTGCAACACCTCGTCTAGCTCCACATGTGTATCCAACCTAATTGAGAGAGTAAAGATTACTGTTTTTCTAGAAAAAGCTATTACGAATATTGTAGATGTAGTTCTGGAGTTTGCATCTAAAGTATAAGGGATGATCCAGATAGACTAAATATCTAAATCCAACAAATTCAACAAAATGTGGATTTATTACCTTTATGGGATTGTTTGTTTATCATTCAATGAAAATAATATAACTTTTTGGCTTTATGCATCTAAAAATTTGAAGGGGCGATCCTAATAGACTAACTATCTAGATCCAACAGATTTAATAAATTGTGGATTTATTACCTTTACAGGATTGTTTGTTTTGATCCAAAAAAAAAAGAAAGGATTGTTTGTTTATCATTCAATGAATTTGTATTTAAACATTGTAGGTTTTATCTATTTTTGGTGGATTTTTCTTAGAAAAAACTAGTAAAAGAAATTTGGAAAACAAAATTCACAACTTTGACCATAATATTAATAGGATTTCCGCATTATTACGACATGTACTATTTTCATTCTCACGATTTCGACCTATACTTTTCTATCCTTCATAAATAGACATAAACTATATTTATTCTTTACAAAACGACATGAATTTTTTTTCGGTCCAAATGTCTACACCTCCAATCGAAATAGATAATCCCGATTCTAAATCCGATTAAAACGTTAAATAGCAATTAATTACTGTTTCGCGTTTGACTAGTTCCGACTATTTTTTCTTTGACCCGATAAATCCAGCTTAAAAACCAAATAGTTTGTTTTGGTGATAGAATTAAATTCGCTTCTAGGGTTCTTCATATTTGGGGAAAAATCGATAGACGAGTGAATAGGAAATTTGGGGAAAACATATTTTGAGTGATTTTCATATTTAGCAAACGACGTCGTTTTTAAGCTGGGCTTATCGAGTCAAAGAAAAAACAGTCGGATTTGGTCAAACACGAGACAGTAATCGCGATTTAACGGTTTAATCAGGTTTAAAATCGGGATTATCTATTTCGATTGGAGGTGTAGACATTTGGACCGAAAAAAAAGTTCAGGTCGTTTTGTAAAAAATAAATATAGTTTATATCTATTTATAAAAGGTCGAAAAGTATAAGTCGAAATCGTGAGAATAGAAATAGTACGGGTCGTAATAATGCGGCAACCCATATTAATATGAAAAGCTTATAAATATATTTAAGCTATAGTTGACTCCAACGTGGACTCTAAGCTGACGTGGCAAACACGTGGTGAGCACGGAATCCACTTAATTAAGAAGACGAGTGTCGCGTGTTACTCCGATCTCCCCACACACCGAAACCACATTCCCACGTGCCTATCGAGTTCTACATCTCATGATGACCGTCCGATCCGGTCCTCTGAAGCATTGTCTTATAATCCTACGGCTTAGATCAAGCAACACTCGACGGCAATACGTCTGTTCTAGATTATAAAAAACGCCGTTATTTCGTTAAAGGTCTTTAATCATTGACCTCATCCCACTTTCTCAAAGGGCAATAATCCTCTACATGATTCCTACTGTGCAACCATGTTCCCTTCTCTAGTATACTCCGCTACAATCACTAACAACCACTTAAACGTAAAAGGCATATACGCACCGGGACTTAGCATGGATTGAGTTACACCCGATTACAACTCGTCAAACAGGTTTCAGTTTAAACTGACGTCAGCATATTTTAATAACCTAGCGTTATATCAAGTCATCTTCTTACGTTAAAGTTCTTCCTACAATCCTATACTCATCCGACCGCTAGATATATTTCTCCGCCTGAATCCTCGCCGTTGTTTCATAACGTCTTGTTCATAGAAACATTAAAGCGAATCTAGGGAGGATTTAATCTCCGGATTTTGTGATTTAAGATTTTTTTTATTGACGTGGAAATCTCATCACCGGGGAAAGATGGCGTATGCAAAAATCGGTTACGGTGGAAGTTATCTAGTGCAACGCGGCTCATTGGAGCATCCATGTGGATCCGATCATAATGCGAGATTGCTTTCATCGTCGTTCCCGATCAATCTAGGCGGTACTCGGCGATCTAGCGTTGGAACGATCACGGCGTCGATAGCGGAGACCGTAACGGAGATAGAGAAACAGAGAGGTGGAAGAAGAAGCGGAGGGAGAAGCAGAGGAGGTGGAGGAGATAGTAGAGCGGTGGAGGCGGAGCGTGAGAAGCTAGACAGGTGGATGAAGGAATCGGTGACGGAGATCGTTAAGAATTTAAGTGAAGCGCCGTTGTTAGTCCATTTGTACACCGGAGATAAGGAGGAGGGAACGGTGGTTGTGATGAAAGCGGAGGAATGGGCGGCGGTGAAAGGGAGATGGGAGAGAGGAGAGGCGGAGATGCCGGAAGGAATTGTGTTCGTGGAGCAGTTAGGAGCGGCGGAGGAGAGTTGTGGCTGTGGTTTTGACGGTGGCGACGGCACACGTGCGTGGGGGTTGGTGGTACAAGGGAAAGGAGTTGAGTGTGGGCCGGTTTGTTATCTGCTTAAGACGACCCGTGTCGGGTCAATGTCAGGGTCAGGATCCGGGTCGGGTTTGGGTATGCGGTGTACGCATTTCTGTTTAGCTAAGGTGTCAAGTTTTAGAGAGACTAGTGAATCTCAGCTTAGGAATTGTTGGCTTGTGGGAAATTGATAATGGAGCCCTTTGCATAATCTTGTAAATAAATATTTGACCAAATTTGGGTCAAATATCCAATATGGTTTTTTTTGTTTTGTTTTTTTTTTTTTTTTTTTTTTTTTTTATTAATTTTTTTTAAAAGCATACCATAAAGGCAGCGCAGAAAGTTCACATTACAAGTACAATAAAGTTGAGTAAAGATGGTAATCGAATCTTCCGCTTCGATTAGCTTGATAAATAAGCAAAGGAGAGATACTAGCCACGTCCACGACCGCTTCCTCGATTCCCGCGTCCGCGGGGACCCCGTCCACGGTTATGTCTTCCCCGAGCATTAGAGGACGCTTGTACCTCCTGAGCTTTGATCGACGGCTGAACAGGTCTTTCGCGTAGAATTCTCTGCCCAGAAGGAGTCATAGAGCCTACTAAGACATCGTATGAATCTACTATATCAAATATGTTGATATTATTAAAAACTTAATTTAGTAAAAGAAAATCAAATATGTTTTTAAAAGTAACAAAATTAAATGGAGGTTGAATAACAATTGTTTTTAATGTTTGTAGATTACAATAATGTAAACGTATTATTTTCCAAAATACAGAATTGAATAACACAAGATTTCACAATTACAATATTTTATGCAATTAATACTTATAAATATGATTAGCTTTTAATCTGTTACTTAAATTGAAAATTCAAATGGCAAGCGGAGCCTTCTTGTAATTTACGGTTTAAGTAGTTGGTTTATTAAAAAATAGCAATAAAAGTGAAAAAGGCCTTTACGAAATTAGTAATGAGCTAACAAAAATTCAAAAGATTCGATTATAAAGGCCCAAATTCACTATTCCCTCCAAATCGCGTTTAAGCCTCGTTTGAATTTGAAAAACCTCAAAGATCCCCCAGAAAAAAAAAAAAAACCCAAAAGAATTAAAACATTTGTTGTTTGTCAGAAATGATTAAACTACGCCCACATCGCGCGCTCTTCACACCTCATTCCTCTGCTTCTTCTTCTTCCCTCTTCTCCAATTTCTAGGGTCTCAAATCCAACATTTCCGATCTTTACTAATTGACCATCAGATCTTAAAACCCTAGACTTCATCACTCGAACCCTCGATCTCCATTTCGAGTATTTTTCCCTCGAGGAATCAGAGAATCTGTTATCACCATTTTCTGGGTTTTCTCATTTCTCGAAACTTTTTGGCTTTTGTTTTGGTCAAATATTCGAAGGTAAATTTCTGGGTTTGCTTTCGTGGTTTTAATTGAGTCGCTATGGAAGAACACGACAATGTTTCTGGAGGGTTTTCTCCGATTCCCAGATCCGACTTAAAGGTAACCTCTTTACTTCTTCTCCTTCATTGGATTTTTGTTGAATTGATTTTGTTCGTTTGCTGATTTACTTTGCCTTTCAATTTCTCGATCTAATTATACATTGCTTTACTTTTTCGATTTCTGGGATTTTAGATCGGAGGCGCTGAATTGGATGAAAGACTGAAGTTGAGTAAAATTCAACCTGTTACACCAACTCTAAATTCAGGTAATTTACTGTTACTAGCCGAGCCAATTTCATTCAATTGTTCATCGTTTTATGATTCTTCATATTATGGTTTCAATGAGATTGAAGTTTAAGAAAGGCATAGAATAGATAGCCTAAACTTTGATTCAAATGTAATTTGAACATCCGTTGCTACAGGTGGCACTGCTTCTAAGGACATTGAAAAAGCCAATGAAATGTCTCAAGTTGGTAAAGTTTCAGAGAGTTTTGTTAAAGAAGGGATGACTAATAAGACTCAACTGTTAGGTCAAAAGGTCAAGTCTTCTTCCAGTAAGCTTGTTCTCAACGCAGATGTTGATTGTGATAAGAGAGCTTTGCTTAAGAGATGTGATAATGCGGATGCTGTTTCCAGCTGCTTGAATGATGATTTAACATCGGTTTGCTCGTCCAGGAGAAGCCAGAAAACTAGTTCAATGGATGTTTATTCAGAGTGTGGGAGTTCCAATGGTCCTGTTGCGAAAAAAGATCCAATGAAGGTTTGGACAGAAATGAAACAGAACGGGTATCTCTCTAATCCGCACGGTGGGATTTCAACGACATCAAGTAGCTGTCTCGTATCCTCTTCTCATGGAGGGATACCGGCTCCAAGGAAACGTGGACGCAAAAAGAATAATATTGACGCTGCAATGGCTAAGAAGAGAAAGATAGAGATTGCAAGGAAGGAAGAAGTTGACAGGTTTGCTAGGCTAGCTGCTCCTAGTGGACTGCTTAATGAATTGAACCCTGGAATTATTAACCATGTGAGAAACAAAAAGCAAGTACTTTCCATTATCGAAAACATTGTCAAGTCTGAAAGAGATGCTGGAAACTTCTATCATTCTACATTGAGGCATAGTAATAGTGCAGTTGGGAGTCCTAGGAAAAACTTGGGAGATGTGAACACTGATGCCTTCGGATCTGATTTTAACCAAGGATTCAAGTATGCCATGCCAAAAGGTAAGTACTCTATGCGCTACTACGATGAGAAATGCGCAGATGATGAGTTAAGTGAAGAAAACAATACAGTTAGGTCGAGGTTTCACGTGGCAGGTAAGTTCTCAGAAAATGCCAGTTCCTTGTCGAGCGAGGACGCATCAGATCTTAACAGTGCTAGTGTTCTCACTGTTAATGGTATGTTCTAGAATTCAATACACAATGTGCATGGTTTTATACTATCATATGTGGCTTAGATGGATCTTCATCTCTAATTTGCAGCGGCTACTGTAGCTTCTCAATGGTTGGAATTGCTTCATCAGGACCTCAAAGGCCGTGTTTCCGGTAACCAAAACTCTTATATGGTCATTCATGCTATGAAAACTTTAGTACTTGGCTGTTCTTTAAATCTCTTTTTGGTTCTTTTCAGCTCTTCGACGTAGCAAGAAGAGGGTTCGTGCAGTTGTCACGACAGAGCTACCTTTCTTAATAACGAAAGAGTTTCCACCCGATCAAGAAAATGACCCAACTTTACTCTTCGATGGGGCTTCAAGGGCTTCAACAGTCGATGTCCACAAGACCAGATGGATGACTTTGTTTAAGCAACTCGAACACAAGCTCTCAGAAGAAGAGTCACAATTGGTAATAGAATTAAGATTTCCTAACCACACATCTTACCTTTTTTCATTGGCATCTGATATGGAGTTTGTGAACTTTGAAAATATTCAGGAAAGCTGGTTAAACCAAGTGAGATATCTGCAATCACATTGTGATCAAGGTCTGCAACACTTGAGCTTGAGTTCTGGTCAGAATTTCTTACACTTAGGGATGCCACTGGACTCTAGGTATGGCCATTTCACTACCTATTCATCTCATTACCAGTTTAATATGTTTCCCCAATCCAAATTTTTAGTTTCCTGCTGTTCAAATTGTGTTGCAGAGCTGTAAACGCGCTGATGTCAGATAAGGATTTAGTCATTAAAGCAGCTGCAGCCTCTATATTCTCGACCTGCAGTTTTCTGGAGGAGAACATAACCTGTAGCTGAAATCCTTTAAACCTCTGACCAGTATCTGATTTAAGCCTTTTAGTTGAAAACTTTTTCCCAGTTACTTTAGTGTAAACTTTCATAGCAGAGTTATTCTTTGTAATATCCATCTGTAACACTAGGAGCAATATGCTCATCAGCCTTCTTTTTTTTTTTTTTTTTTTTTTCCTATTTCCTTTTATAGATTCATTTTTCAGCCATTTGTTTTACAGTAAGAACCTTAGTATGCTAAATTAGTTAAGATTCTGAAAGTTATTAACATCTCTTCTTGAATAAAGAAGTAATCTTGAGATAACTATGTATTGTATTATGATCCGAATATGTTCTGGCTATTCAAAGTTTGGATCTTGCCCTAAGCCTAATTTCCCCAAAAAGTCAAACCTCACACATGGAGTAACTACTACAATTTACAATATGTAACAGTGATCTGGATCTGTAAATAAGGTTTTGGATCTTACATAGAGAACCTAGGAGCAGAAACTGGTGTCATCATGCTGAAAACAAGGTTGCTTTGTTTAGAGCCAGTTAGAGACCATCTTGTTTGGTGTTGCTTTGGCAGATGGATCTTCTGGAGCTTTAGCCAATGAACGATACTGAAGCTTCACACTCTCTGCGTTGTCCAGTGTTTTCACCACATACCTGCAAATGTAGCAAATGAGCTCTTAAGTAACAGAAACATTTATACAAAAGTTGGTATAGATTTTTGCTCAAGGGTTGTACAGGTGATGCCTTTATCAGTGTACAAGAAAGTTTGCAGTGAGAAAGAAAGAAATGAGAGTTTACCAGCCGTTTAAGCATTGAGTAGTCACAACAGCTTCCCGGCCAACAAAACGAGGTGGTGTCCTCTTATTTCCCTGATTCATGTTTCACTCCATCGGTTAGCAACTCCCGCAATCTTCCATCATAAGAAAATACCTACGATAGAGAAAAAAATCGCAGGGAAAAAAAAGAAAGGACCGACCTTTATTATAACTCGATCTGCCACAGCAAATGGGAAATGATTACTTTTGTTCCTTGATCGACCTGAATGATTAGTGACACCAAATGCACGTCTCTCCTGTGTATATGGAAAAGGAACCTCTTGTTTGATACATAAATAAATGTGAGAGGTCATATGAATAGTAGTATTGAATTACTTGATCAAATCCTTCTCGTTTTCTCTTCGATGAATGGTTTGACTGTGAATTCTCTTCTCGGCAGAATGCTTGTACCGCAACTCGTAAAGCTGCGAAAAATCGGGCGAAAATAATGACAAGGAGTTCTCTGAGACTATACCAAATACAGAAATCATGAACTCTAGTAACTCACTGAGATTTGGGGTTATTGAGTCTTCTGAGACTGGTTGTGAACATGTGCAGCAAGCCTTCTAAGAGAAGGCGACGGAAAATAGATTTCATAAGCAAAAGAAAAGAGACAAAAGCAAATAGCAGAAACAAAACTCTGTACCATCTGTTTCACTTGTTCAATTCCTCCAGCTCCAAAAGTGTGTCCACAAGGTAAAATCATAGCATCAGCCATCAAAGACCCTCTGCAATTGTGCAAAGAGAATCACATTTAACAAAAAAAATAGGCTATAGATTAAACGCAAGCATGATCAAATACCAATCCAATGGTTTCCAACTTAAAAAGTATCAACGTCCACACTAACTTCTTGGCGAGGTAATAAGTTAATAACACTAAAAGCTCTTTGTAATTCCGGAACCATATATCACTACACCAAGATTCAGAAAGTTCTACATATTTGCTTCCATTATTGGAGAATTTAAGAACTAAACGAATTTCAAGAGTTTAGAACAGAGTCCTATAAGCTCAATAACGACTTTAAGACCACAAAAAAAACCCGTAAAAACCAAGCCAAAACAAAAAAGAACATACGTTGTAGGATCAGACAAAATGGTCCTCAAGGACTCGATTGAATTGCTCGAAGAAGAAGAAGGGTCTCTTCTGCCGCTGAAATCACACCCATTATCCACAGCGATAGATGATTCCTCATTCCTAGAAGCAAAAGTCGTTTCCATCGTCTTAAAATGCTGTGAGTAGTAAGCTGCGTTGTCTTGTCCAACCACTATCACTGCATTACCATTTTAGTCCACCGCCTCAATACTCCCAAAAGTAGAAACTTTTCAAACTTAGAATTCCAAAAAAACAAAAAACTTTGTGTGATTCTCTTACCAGCTCCTGCAGATACAGAATCTTCGCCAGCATCTTTGTTCATGCCCATGTCGCCTTCATTTCCGTCTATGTCATCATCCTCGTCTTCTTCTTCCACGTCAACGTCATCCTCGCCGTCGGACCCACCACTGTCGTTAGGGTTTCCGATAATGGGTTTCTCCGAGTAGAAATTCTGACGGAACTCTAGATGAGGGTGTGGATTAGCTGCAGCGGCGGCTGCTGCTGCTGCCGCCGCGAAATACCGGTGGTGGTCGCCGATAAAAGCAGCGAATTCACGGGTTTTAGGGTCTTGTTCGCCGACCCGAAAACGTAACGGGTCAGCGTCTTGGACAATCATCGGCGGCGCGTTGAAAGGCGCCGATGATAGCCCTTTTCCGGCCATGGAATGATGGAATCAAACGATCGAAAATGATTTAAAACCTAAAAATTAAACAAAAATTGAAGATAATTAAGCAATTAAGAAGCTAAAATCAGGGTTTGGTTTAGTTTTGTGAAACAAAGAAGGAATTTTGAAGAAGAGAGATGAGTGATATGGGGAAATAGTTTCAGTTTTCAGCGATCAAATGAAAAGACTAAAAGAGGAGAAAGAAGAAGAAGAGGGAAGCAACATGACGTCGTTTAGAGAGAAGATAAACTAAAACAAAACGGTGACGTTTCAACCACAACAGACATCAGGCTCAGATTCTATATCGGGCCCATGGATCCAAAAGTAAGTGTGCGGAAGAGAAGTCAACGGAATTTATCTCTTTACTGTTGTTGTTTCGTGTGTCCGAAAATAATTTGTCTGAAAATCATTTATTGTTTTGCCTTATTAGAACACTGTACAACTGCTATATTGAAGCTACTAGATATCAATCACCATGTATAAACTATGGATTTAGATGGGAACTTGTCATTAAGCCAACAATATTCCTGTTTCAACTGTATAAAGATAATCTTTTATTCTATCATATCTTTTGTGCAACTGCCATTGGAACTTGTTCTGTTCTTCATAAACAGTGTCTAGATTTGTTGGACTAAATATGTTTGATGGATATCAATATAAAACATAAGTAAATCCATCGGGACAGGTTTTCTGATTTTTCTCTAGTACTCATGATTTCATTGTTCCCATCAAGAGGATTAATGGTGTTTTCAAGATGTTTTAGTGTTAATCATATTCTTGATCCAATCATCATAGATAACATTTGGATTATGAGAACTTTCAGGATTCTTGGAACACAGACTATGGTTAAAGTGGGTGTTGGAAAGCTATTTTTATATGGACTCTCAAGTTGAATGGAAAAAGGATCCAAAGATTCTGCATCATTGTGCGTTCAATAATTAGTCTCTCCTGTTGACTGAATATTATTAAGATGGTGTTACAATGAGAGGATCCTTGTAAAAAAAAGTACAGGTACAACCATACAAGGAATCAAGCACTAATGAGATCAGATCATAACAAACAGACAACAATTTTTATATTTATTCTGGAGAAGACTGGTCTCTCTGTTCTTTGATGTTCTTGAATATCTTAGAACTCTTGTCAAAAATCTTTGCTCTTCTGTTATAATCTTTAGGGTCTCTCCCATCATCAGCCCCCATGATAGCTTCCTTCTCAAGGTACTCCACAGGAGACTGATCTCTCTGTTCTTTAGAGTTCTTGAAGATCTTAGAACTCTTGTCGAAAATCTTCGCTCTTCTATTGTAATCTGTAGGGTCTCTCCCATCATCATCACCCATAATAGCTTCCTTCTCAAGGCACTCCAAGAGCTCCCATACTCCTCTGTTTGCTTCTCCGCCACATATACCTCTTCTCTGAGTCAATTCCTCCTCTTCCTCCGGTGTAATTGGCTCCATTGCCGCCGCATAACCCGACCCCGAAGCCACGCATCTAGCAGCAGCAACCCACCTCTCCTTCTTGGCTTTAAGGCTCAGCTTGGTCTGTGGGATTGCCGTGACCGAAGATGAGGTTTTATATGTTCTCGAAGATGAGTTGGTGATGATCTTTGTGCAGGTTTGAGAGATAGCTTCCATTGTTTTGTCTGATGGAGTTCTGTTGGGTCTCTTTGTGGTCTATATAAGGTTTGGGTAATGTGACCCATTAACACACGGCATTCATCACACGTGTGGGAGTGGCGATGAGTAAGAGAGTTTTCGAGATTCTCCAAGCTTGTTCTTGTGGCACGTGTCTCGAGATTCTTTTGCCGACCTACTTTGACTCTCTTCAGAGGCTTTTATCCAAGCTTTTGTTTAGTATAGTAAGCTTACTGTTCGCCGACAAAAAAAGAAGCTTACTGTTCAAAATCAGACACGTTTGTTTACTTCTAGAACTTGCACCTAAAGATCATTTTTGAGTTTTGTAATATGAACCAGACCTAACCGGATCCAACTAAAGTTTTATTATCACATCGACTCGGTTTAGTTTGATTTCTCATAAATGATTTCAGATCAAAACTTGCATACAGATTTTAGCTTGAATGTGGTACCTAGGCTTTGTATTCTCGCATTCAAAATATGCAAATTTCTGTGACAAGTTTGTCTAAAACCTGCAAATTCTATATAGTTTCAAAACCTGCCTGATAAGAGCATTCACTGTAAGCAACAACACATTGAGTAGCAAATGGAACATCTGATAAGTCTACAAACTGCAAAAGAAAACGAACTAAAAGATAAAAGATATAGCTAGGGACTTGACTAGATGAAAATTCCCAAAATGGTAGAAGATGTTTTTCTATTTCAGATGTGCAAACCCTCTTCACAGCCTTTGTGAGGATCACATCGTTGAAATGTTGGAACACAAAAGGCGTATGGAAGATTTGAATTTTAGTTTCCACCTTCATTGATAAACCCTTCTTTGCGGCCTTCAAAGCCAGGACGCAGGAGCTTTTTCTCTCTCTTGGCGATTTTCCGCATCTTATTTTGTTCAATCCTATCGGCAATATTCCCTGATCTCTTTTGCTGCTTCTCCACCTTGAACTTTTGTTGCCCTTCAACTCTCTCTTTCCACTTCTCTGCGTTCTTCTCGTGCCTCTTCTTGTCTTTGTGGATGCTTTGCTTCAATAGCTTTGGGTCATCATGAACCTTGATACCAGCTGCCCTGCTTGTAGCTGCCTTCCATGAGTGCTTCTTTGCAATTACATCTCCTTTTTCTGGATCCTTCTTTGCATCCTCTAACTTTATAGCCCTTTCAAGTTCTTTTGCCTTTGAAAGCCTCCGTTTCTTTTTCTCTTTTCCGTGTTCTTCATCGTCATCAATCTTGACGTAACCAAATGTAAGGTCCTTAGCAGCCTCCTCCACATCCAACTTACCCTTACCTTTATCTGCTGACTTATTTTCCTCCACAGTCTTCTCCTCAGAAACTGTATCCCTCTTTCTCTTATTTGGCAGAATCTTCTTCCTTCTCTCATTGCTTCTTGGTCTATCTGAACCTCCACGACCACCTTTGAGCTCATCAATTTTGCGGTGGAGACGTTGCCTCAGCTCTTCGTACGTAACAGATTGATGATCCTTTTGTCTGTTGTTGTCTGTTTCCTCCTCACTGTCATCATCAGGAAGCTCAGTACCAGAGTTTTGCCGGTCAAACTTCTGCTTCCGTAAATCCGCGTGTTTCTTCTTTTGCTTCTGCTTCAGTGAAGCCAATCTTTCCTTCTCTATCTTCTCCTTCAGTAAATCGAGAGTCGTCAAAGCAGACTTCTCTGGGTCCAACTTATCTCTCTTCGCCTTCTTTAGGTTTTCATTTGTTATTTTCTTGGCTTTAGCTTTTCGAGCCTTGCTAAGACCTGGAAACCATTTTCTTTCTGTCTCATCAGGTAAGTAGAATCTTGCAGGGATGAGCTCTATCAACTTATCGAAAAATTCAGTATGCTGATGAGTCTTGAAATCCAATCCAGAATCACGATTACCCTTCTTCTTTGCCATCTACAACAATAACCAAAACCAATCACAATCAGAAAAAAAGCCCTTTCGGAGAATTGACATATAACAAACTAAGGACTCATAGTCAAGTTTCAGATGCTAATTAACACATAAAAACTGTAGAATCAACTTACCATGGCGGATTAACAAAATATGAGATAATAAAAAGTTACTCGAATGCTCAAGAATTACTGGGGAAATCAAAACTTACATCAGTCCCACGAGTTTTAGTCATTGCTCTCCACAGAGGAGATTAGCCAAAAAGTCGGAAACCTCAAGACAAGCTGCAGCAATAAAACAGGAAATATTAATAACTGTGAAAGACTAGATATGTATTTTCGATATACATTATGCATAGCTATAGCTAAGCTAGTACAAATACTGAATCACATCAAAAGACACAAACTTTACTCGTTTACTAGATACAGAACTAAAGAAGATGACTTTGTAGACAAAATTTCAATTTGTGTTCTTGAGCAAATATGCTCATTCATTATCCAGAAGAGAAACAGAAACCCTAGTATAATAGAGCAAGTTTACCTAATATAACAAGCTCAGGATAAGTAAAGAGAATAAGAAGCATGCAAAAACAAGCATAAGAAACAAATGTTACCCTATAGAATGTAGAAGAAACCTAAATCGAACAACCATGAATCGTAGAAACTAATACAATTTTAAGTTTTTCTTATCAATTGAGGAATCATCATAACTCAAAACTATAAACGATTCTGACTCTGGAATCAATTTTCTTGAGCTAAAAGAACAAACCCAGATGGAAAGAGAACGAATTGATGGAAGAAAGGAAGAAAAAACAAAGACAATCGAAGGAAAATCTCACCTGTAGCGACGATGGCGAATCAACGGCGTTGAGAGAAGAAGACAGAGAGACGAAGAAGAAGAGGAGGTTCCGTGAAAGTGGTTAGGGTTTGAATGGTTTTGTTATTTCTCAATTTTGATGAGGGTATTTATGTCAATGCGTTACCTCAACTTCTCTCCTCCAGCGCCCCAAAAACGGTTCGGTTTAATCGGATTCAAAAGTGGTGAACCGGAAATCGAATCGAACCGAGAAGTTTTGCACGAATATGTTGTGAGAAGGAAACCACCTCTCACACGTCTCCACGTGGCATATTCCCCTTCACTCCGCTTCAGGATATTTCAGTTTTTAAAATGATCAAAACGGTGTCGCTTTTCTCTGCGTTTGAGAGTAAAAAGCTAGCTTGACCGGAGTTTCTTGTCTTTTGCTCCAATCTCCGGCGAGCGATGGCGGTCTCAGCTTTCCGTGGCACGCGGTTACCGTTATTTTACCATTCTCAGGTCTACTTGTTTTCTATTCTCACTTTCCTTCCCTGAAGTCGTTTCCTTTATCTGCTCTTTAAGGCTTAGCTCCTTTTACTTCTCTGCTCAATCTCGATAGCTTCATTTTGCAGTTTCCCGTCGCGAGAACTGTATCACGAACGTCTAAGAAGATGATCGGAAGCAGGAATTTGAAGGGTTTTGTTATTTCGGCTCAGTATTCGCAAACGCAGGACCTTTTCACTTCTCGTCTTCAAAGTACGGAAATTTCCTGCTTTTTGTAAACTGAATCTCACTGTTTACATTTATGATGCTGAATTATATCTCGTTAGGGTGTTTTTTTTTGCTAATTGGATTTGTTTTGTAAATCTACTTATCAGAAATACGTTGCTTTTGTGAAGACGGTTAATTGATCCATGTATTTGTTTACATGGCTTTTGATGCAGGCCAGATAGAGAAGTTGCCCAAACTGGTTGAGGATATAATTCAGACATCGATAAACACAGGTCCACGCGGTGTGACACGCCTTGTCCAAGGCGTTCAAGCCTTTGTAGGGGTTGGAGGAGAGTGGCTAAATGATTTATCTAAGGTGCCTGTTAATCTTATTTATAGGTTTCATATATGTTTCAAGTAAAAAGTTCTTAAATTTTGTTCATAACACTTGACACTTCCTGTCAGCTGAAACTATGTTTTTTTCTTTCTTATGGCTTCGAACTATCTTTGATTGCTAACTACTTTCTCACTCGCTGCAGTCTACAAGCGCGTCTGGTGGATTACCAAGTGAATTGCAGCTTGGCCTACTGTCTCCTCTATACTTGAGGAGACTCTTTGAACGCATGGGAGCTACTTACATTAAGCTGGGCCAGGTAAATCATGTTGCTAAATGTAAAGCATATTGTATCCTCTGATGATGTCATGTAAATATCTAGAAACATGTGAAGTGTATGTCTAAAGTAAGCCTATTTTGTTGTTTCTCAATATATTTCCCATTCTATAATGTATCTTTTGAATTTGTAGTTTATAGCATCTGCGCCAACTTTGTTCCCACCAGAATATGTCAAAGAATTTCAGAACTGCTTTGACAAAGCTCCTCCTGTGCCATTTGAAGAAATTCGTAAAATCTTGCAAGAGGATCTTGGGAGACCCATAGAAAGTGTATACGAATATGTTGACCCTACACCAATTGCATCAGCCTCAATAGCACAGGTGTGTTCTTCTGCTTCTACTTCATTGATCGAAATTCTTTTTTTTCATGTACTCTTCTTCTGCTTAAGGGAATCATCATGACCAGGTCCATGGTGCAAGGCTTAGAGGCTCCCAAGAGGATGTAGTGATTAAAGTCTTGAAGCCTGGGATAGAAGATTTCTTAGTGGCAGATTTGAACTTTATCTACGTTGTTGCTCGTATATTTGAGTTCCTTAGTCCTGAGTTTAGCCGTACTTCACTGGTAAAGTCCTCTGTACTTAATTTGCAGTCGCTCCTAAGATACTCTCTAAACCATATACCCTATTGATAGGTTGGTATTGTCAAAGACATTCGTGAGTCAATGCTTGAGGAAGTAGATTTCAATAAGGAGGCTCAAAACATTGAGGCCTTTAAGAGATATCTTGAAACCATGGGGTTGACTGGGCAAGCTACTGCTCCAAGGGTGTACAAGTTCTGCAGCAGCCGGCGGGTACTTACAATGGAGAGGCTATATGGAGTTCCTCTGACTGATCTAGACTCTATAAGATCACTTGTTTCCAGTCCTGAGAACAGCCTTATTACCGCGCTTAATGTGTGGTAAGATCTTTGAAATTCAATATTAAAATTAAGATTGTTCCTCCTCCCAAATGTAGCCCGTTAGTAACATTGATCTTCATATGATGTAACCTGCAGGTTTGGAAGTTTACTTGCTTGTGAAAGCTTCCATGCTGATGTACATGCAGGAAACTTATGGCTGTTGCGTGATGGGCGGATTGGGTTTCTTGATTTTGGTAAATCATACTCTCTCAAGCCTAATCAGTGCAACATTTCTTGCATTGCATGTGACTATTCAGTTACTCGGAGCGACCCTACCACCTCTGATTCATCTATTAATGCATGAAAATGCAATTTTATCCCATCAATAGTCTTCCTTTTTTTGTTGGTAATTTTTGGTGTATTCAAGCAAGTATCCACATTTTTTTCAGGCATTGTTGGTCGGATATCCCCCAAAACATGGGATGCTATGGAAGTATTTTTAGCGTCTATTTCAACTGAAGAATATGACTCCATGGCCTCAGCTTTGATTCAAATGGGCGCCACAAACAGAGATGTTGATGCCAAAGCTTTTGCAAAAGACTTGGAAAAGATGTTCTCATCTATCCAGGCAAGAAATTTTACTCTTCACTGACTAAGATGACCCTCTGTAACCAGCTTGATTTGCTTTCAGAACTGTAGTGCAAAATAATTACAACAATTTTCGCTAATCTTATGGAGAAAAGTGAATCTCTTCTTGCAGGAACTAGATACAGAGATAGTAGTGGCTACAGCTCGTGGAACAAATTCAGACACAACTACTGTTGCTGCTAACGTAGTTATGGATGAGAGACAGATGAATGCTCTTTTCCTCGACCTGGTAAGCACTAATTAGGCGTAACTTGAAGGATTTTTTTTTGGCTTGAAAGATGTTAGGATACAGAAGTTGCATTGATTCAAGTTAAGATAAACACCGGTTTGAGAGTGCATAGAGTTGAAAATAAGTTTTCTTCCTCTTGTAGGTGCGTGTTAGCGAATCATATGGGCTTAAGTTCCCGAGAGAGTTTGCACTTCTGTTGAAGCAACTTCTGTATTTCGATCGATACACGAGACTGTTAGCCCCAAACCTGAACATGCTGCAGGATCAGCGGATTTCTATCGCGTCCAACAAGAGGACGAATCGATATAAGCACAGCTTCAAATAAGTTCATACAGATATACTTCACTAAACCTATTCAAACTTTTTATTTATTTACTAGTGGTAAAGTTATAGTAGATTGATCAAGCCAGGAACAATGATGAATTTAATCTTGTTACAAACATATCATGACTATATACAACAGATGAACAATATCTTCTTCATATCTTCTTCTATTTTTTTTGTATAATTTTGCACAAGTGACATGGTTTCTACTTTAAACAAAAGTGCAGAAACAAATCTTTTACCTATACACAGATGTGAAAAAAAGAATGATAAACCAATGGCAAAACTTTCCATCTGAGAAGTACATAGTTCTCGTTGCTTCATCAGAAGCAGAGATCTATACAGAAGGAGGACGCTGTGAAGCTTTAAAGACTTGGCTTACAGTAGAATATCCCATTAGTCGGTGAAGCGGAGAACCTCTAGACACAGGTAGCTCCTCATCCTGAACAGAGGATCTCAGCTTTTCAGGTTTGGAGGGAGCTTTGTCTCTGGGAGACTCTGATGTTGAATTGCTATTCCTATTAGCATTTATGTCATGTGTTACTGCAGGAACTAAATGAGTTCTGGATTGAAGTGAGAATCTGAGAACAGAGGTGCAAGTGCCGCATCTGAGAAGATGATGCTTCCTCTTGAAAATGAGAAAGTCTACAGGAAGCTGCAGGTTTTCTGAGCAACTGTAACAGCTAACAAAAGGTGCCCCACCAGCTGTTGGACGGACATGACGCTTGGCCACACGTTGTCTCTCTTTTAGACGACGGGTCTGTAACTCATGGTGGTGGCCAGCATGTCTATTACGATGATGATCCTCCACGTCTGAGACTATCTCGCGCCTCCATCTCCGATGATACTCAGGTTGTTCCATTGGTCTCTGTGGACTTGCAGAATATGAACTGTAAGAATTATGAAGCTGACCTGAATACCAACCGCCATGGTTTCTTCCCATCTCTCCTGAGATCCTACTTCCTTGGCCCTGACCTCTTGCCCTCGGGTTGTTGTGATACATATAGTCAACAAATTCGTGGTTCATGCCTCCAGCGTATGAAGGCATTTGAAGCGAGTGTGCACGGGAATAGCGATCAAACTCATCATGTGACGGATATGACGGGCTTCCACGTGTGTATGGTTCTCTCGGATAGAAAGGCATGTCAGGTCCGAATTTGTTCTGTCACATGTCTCCTCCCTTGTCTGCCAAGACGCCCTCCTGGTCCCTCTAGTTGCAGAGACCTGTTCTGATGCCGCTCGTTATATGTGGTAATCCCATTGCGCCTATCCTCAGAGAAAGGGGAGGAGGAACTAGCGCCTTGCTCCTTATACCCAGGATATCTATGCATCTCAAATTTGCCTGATCTTATTTTCTGAAGAGCATTCCATTGTTCGTTATCATCGAGAAGTTGGTCTTCCCTTTCATCAGACGAAGACTCACTCCCATCATAAGCAGAAGAAGTCTTGTTTGCAGGATAATCAAGTTGGCTTTGCTTCTCTTCAACAGGGGAAGCATCAGGTGAGATCTCAGCATTACCAGATGAATTACTCGCTCTTGCAGCCACCACATCATAAGCAGGAGTCTTGTTTGCTAGAAAATCAACTTGGCTTTGCTCCTCTTCAACAAGGGAAGCATCTGGTGAAATTTTAGCGTTACCAGATGGATTACTCGCTCTTGCAGCCACCAAATGATCAACACTCAAGCTTCCAGAGCTAGCCCCAGATCCTGCAGCTTCTGCCACGCTGTTCATCATATGAGACTCCAATCTGGAATTGTCTCCTCCTTCATTCTTCTCAGAATCACCAACTGAACGTTCCTGCTCTTGAATTTCATTTGTCCCATCTCCATTCGATAACTCTAACTCATCAAGCTCCTTCTCCGTAGAGTCCATTGATGCATTCCTACCTTCCTCATTCTCTTGGCCCGCGGAACGACCTGCGGATGACGGAAGAACCGTGTCCTGCCCCGAGCTGCTGGACATATTGTTGGTTTCAGGTACGCTTCGCGGCTCATTAGCTTGAGCCCTCTCTGTCTCTCCTGCACTTGGTGTACTGTTTGGAGCAGTGTTTCGCTTTTTCGCTGAATCAAAGAAGCAACAAACAAATTCAATAACTGATAGAGATCATGCCACAAAACACAACTTGGTTTGAGCTCAGAAAAAACAGAGGAAATCCAAACAGATGGACCAACCAGGACTAGAACAAAGCCAGATTTAGGAACAGAGTTCACATTTTAATCAGAGGCAAAATCGAAATGGAAAGTTGCAGAATTGGAGAAAAACAAAGACCTTGAAGAATGGCGGAACAACCACCACACTGATAAACAGGAACATCTTCGTCTTCCTGTAGAATCTTAAAGCACTTGGGGCATTTCACCAACCGGATTTTCTGACCCTTCTGGCTCGCCATTGTTGGTACCAAATTCAATGACTTAACTCTACTTTTTTTTTTTTTCTTTTTTGGTTTTAACTAACTCTACACCTACTTAATCAGAGAATCATCATCAACAGAACCAAGAACCCTAATAAACAGAGAGAGAGAGAGAGAGGAACCAAAGTAAAAAAGATTGAAACTTTGTGAAGTTGTTCAAAGTTTCTAACAGAAAAATTGGAGCGGAGACCAGAGGAAGAAGGTCAACGCGGTGTGACTTTTAAAGTTTGTTGAAGAGAAGAAATGGTATAACCCGGTTCTGAGAGCTGGTTACGGATCCGGGTAGGGATGAGAAATGGCGAGAAGCAAAGATTACATGATTCAAGAAGCCATGATAAAAGATATCATAAGATCCTCCACAGAAGAAAGAATCAAAGTAAAACTCTTTGCAGAGACTTTTAACTCGAGAGATTGTAGAAGAAGAAAACCCAGAAGTTGAAGATTATATAGAGAGAGAGAATGAGAGAGAGGAGAATTTCTTGTCGTGGGGGCGAAGTAGAAGAAGAAGAGGAATTGAGAGAACAGAGACAAAACTTAAAACCAAATCGTTGGACGGACTGTTTTTTTTTTTACTTATGGTTTCTCTCTTTTCTTGTTTTTTCCTCTGAGAAAAGTCTCTCTTTTTCCGTGTCAAAAAAGTTTTTTCTTTTTAAAATCTTTTGAGGAATTTTTCGATATCTTTTTTATTCTTGCAAGTCAATTAGAATTTAGACACACAAAAAAAAAAAAGAGCATCAACGACTCGTTCTCTAATCAATATTCTTTCTTAAACAAAACCCAATTTGTTGATCTTTTCAAAATACTGTATTGGCCCAATGTTTTAAAAGAAAGCATCTGCAACAGAGATTTGTTCGAAGAAGTCTAAGAAGATAAGAGAAAGAGTAAATTGGGTTCTCACCTAATAAATTTTTGGATAAGAGTTATAAATGGAATGGCATTGTTAATGTCGGCGCCTGTTTCATTTATTTTGGATAGAGAAATTTAGCCCCACTATACTATACTACTTCCATTTTTATCATTTATTGATTCCCATATCCTTTTTTTCTTACTTTTACCATTACATTCTTAAATCTTTTCTGACATTGGAAGTTTTGATTTTAGTTCTGTTGTGTGTTTGAATTAAAAGGAAAATAAAATATTACTCTTCCACATATTACTTTTCCTGAAAAGAGTTGTTAGTATATTACCGTGAATATTGAAAAGAGTTGTGTTCCACTTCCACATATCTATTTTCGACAAAAAAAAACTTAAGGTTTCCTTGGACCTGACAAAAAGCATAATGATTCTTAAATTTTTCATACATATATCATTGGTCCAATCTAACGGCCTTTTTCTTAACTTTTATTTTTAACCAGACAATTTGAGTCTTTTGGTTCATAACCTTTTTAGGTATGAAACCAGTTTTCGATGATTATCATATATAGCACCTACAACGAATTTGAAATCGATAGCAACGTGACAAAATATTAATCTTCAAATTGGTTCATAAAGTTATAGGGAACTTTTGAAAAATAAATGAATACAAACAAGTTTTGTAGGGCTATCAAAAGTAGTATTAACTATCTGTATATTACATTATATTTCTTAATAACAATATGAAAAACTAAGGTAATGGTCGACAGACTCGGTCTTTTATCGTTTTCTGCTGTCTAGTTTCTCTACTTTCTAGATTATCGTTTTGGCTTTGTGATTCTATAAAAAAAGTCAACCTTTGTTGTGGTGTCCTCCTATTTCCTTGTAGACTTAGAGGTTACTTCAATATTTGTTTTCTCTGCACAATCCGATGACAACGGGATACGATCCACAAATCAAATCAAATCAAATCATTCGAGTCTTCTTCACATATTACACAAATTCGATTATGTGTTGACTCTTTAATAGAGTCAATAGTTTGGACCACTACATGGTTTGTAAATGTTTATTTATATCTCAAATGGCTGTTACCTAAAATTCAGGACATGAACAAAAACCATCTTACTAAAAAAAGTCAAAAATAAAGTTTCAAATGTATAAAAGATAATATTGGAGGTCAACTCTCATTTGAAAACCTTCATATATATATATATATATATATATATATATATATACTAGATGTTAACCCGCGGTACACCGCGGGCCTATATTTTTGTTAAATATAAATTAAAAGTTTAATTTATTAAGATTATCTACAGATATAACCTATTGTTTTGTTTGATTTAAATATATTATATATATATATATATATAGTGTACGCTTAGTATGTTGTAGGTTTCAATTTTAAGATATAGAAACGAAAACATACAGTTCATTAAGCAACTCTATATAGCAGATTTGAATATGAATTTATTTTGTTGTTTGCATTTTAGGGACTGACCTGTGGTACGCCGTGGATCGATTTCTTATAACTAAAAATTTTAAAGTAAGTTGTATTTGTTTTGTTAATATTATTTGTTTGTTTATTGTTTAAAATTGTATTATTGTAGTCCCATATTAATATCTAACAATACCCATCATACCATAGAACATGTCTCGTGAAATTAAACATCATTTTATCAGTTTTAATAATATTTTATTTAAAAAACATATAATCCGAGTCAATTTAAAAGTTTGCTTTAAATAGAATTTAAATATATATTTAATTGTTGTAGAGTTCAAATATTATTAATATTATAAACTTTTTATAGAATTTAAATATTGTAAATGTTTTATAAAATTAAATATCTATAATGTTTAAATTTCTTATAAATTTTTATAAAGTTTAAATATTTATAATATTTGAAACTTCATAAAAGTTCTAATATTATAAATAATTTATGCATTTTATAAAGTTTAATTTTTTTAAAAGTATAAACAATTATCATATTTAACTTTTAATAAAGTTTTTATATTTATAATAACTTGAAACTTCTTCAAAGTTTCAATTTTTAAAAATAAATAACCGGAGTAAACCGGATAACAATTTTATATTGGTGAGATTTAAAATTATTTCTCATACTAAAAGATATATATTAATTTACTGACACCACAAATACCATAGCTTAATCTTGTGGGATAAAATAAAATGTTCAATGTTATGTTCTCTAAATCTTTAAATATAAATTCTGAAAACTCTGGTTACTATGTTATGGTGCAAGTAACGTTAAATAGAAAAATAATGATTTGCCTTTCATGTATTTAGTATGCATATTTTGTGGTTTCTATTCAGACAATTATTTTGTCAAACAACCGACAACCATAAAACTTAGTGAGAGAAAAATAAAATAATAAAAAAATCAAAATGTAAAATTTTAATAGATTATCTATATATATATAATCTATTGTTTTGTACAATTACAATGTTTTAAGTTTCACGTTTTGTACAATTACAATTACAATTACAATGTTTTGTACTAATACTACAACTTATTTATAGTACTAAAACTACCCAACCCCATATAAATAAAATTGGGCCTAAATAATTTGTCAAACCAATCCATCACATACAACCCAAATATTTTGTCTAACCCACGAGGCCACGACACAACCTAACCTAGATCTAAAACTATTTCTCTCCGACCACTCTCCCACCATTAGCCGACAAAAGCAACCGCCTCCGGTCGTATCCACCACCGTCGCAACCCATATCTCACCGCAACTGTCACACCGTTCCCTTTACTCATCCACCAAGCTGAAGCTCTATTACCCACCGACCACCGTTGCACCAACAACTCACCGTCGCCGTCACAACCATTCCCTACCTGTACACAACATCACCTGAAGCTCGATGACAAACCGTTGCAACAATCTCTCCCTTCGACATCTATATTCACCAGAGACTCAAAAGTAGCAGCCATATGAAGACGAAAAAGGTGTGTTTAATGGTTTTTTGTAAATCGTGGCTTATTTGTGTTTGATGATGTTAATTGACGTTTAGGTGTAGAGTATTTATAGGGTCAAAATTAGGTCACTAATCCCTATCACTTCACGCAAAAAATATTCGATGTAGCAACAAATTAAAGATAAAATCTTTGGATTCGTTAGTATTTTGGAATATGCCAAGATTTTAATTTTTAAGAGTCAAAATTTTGTTTCTTTAAATCGATTTTGTAGAGATATTGCGGAAAAAAAATCTCCGAAAATGAAGGTGGTGAGTATAATTAGTTGAAAGATGAATCCGAAAATGAATGTGTTGATTAATTAGTTGAAATACGAAATCTTGGAATATATATTTTAGAAAGAAACCATAGAGATTTTTATGGAGAAGAGTCATAACTTTGTTTCTTAAAATCGTTTATTTACAGATATTGTAGAGAAGAAAAATCGGAAATGGTATGTTGTGAGTCAATAAATGATTGAAGAAATCTCGGGTATTAGAGGCAATATCTCAGTTTGAATTTAAGACAACTTTCCTATAATTTCTTATCCAAGATCCGGATAGAGTTAAACCCGGGTAAAATCCGGATCCAAATGAATTAATGCAAAAAAACCCTGTAAAAATATATATGTAGATATATATATATATATATATATATATATATATATTGTTCTAAATTGCTATTATTTTCTATTTACTGTGTTCCCATTATGTTTCGTGAACACATGAAGTTATGGACCTTATGGTATTGAATAGGATGAATTTTCTTTTAGTTTTTGGTTTAAAAATCATTCTATTGATCAAGTTCTTGAAATAATAAAAAATTTACTAACTAAAAAACTTGTGACAGCATGCTTATATTCGCACAACGATTGCAATCATAACTGGCTACTGTAGACGATTTAAATGATAAGAATATCCAATTCTTCTATCTATGTTTTGGAGTGTTTATATTCTTTTTACTTGAAAATTTCCGATTTATAAATAAAGAAGACAACTCAAAGCAAAAAAAAAAAAACAATTCTTTTACACCTGAGATCTGAAGTTCTTTATATTAAATACATGTCTTTAATTAATAATAGATTCCATATGAAAGAATTAAAGAAAGTAAGATAAAAAAAGGGCCCATAGTAACCTTTTCTTTAGCTATCTTTTAAGATTGATAATTGATTTTGTTGTTGTTGTATCTAACTAATAAAGTTCGTAGCCAGCGGTCTTGCAAAGTCGTTTCACACACTCACACATGCAATCACATTTACAACTTTAATACTACCATGAAAGCATAAACTAAAGCAATCAAATTAAAATATTTGCATGCGCGTACTTCATTACGCGGTCGAGCATTTATCGTTACATATGGTGATATGGAGGAAAATTTACGCAATGGACCTATCAAAGTATAACTTGAGAAATTTTCATTTTTTTATTTGGTTATAAGCTGAAACAAAGTCATGTTGAAGATGACCATTCCTGATATAGTCAAACCTTAATATAACTATTAAAAAAAAAAAAAAACAAATAGAAAATCTGTTTGACCAAGACACAAAATATTTCACCACGAAATAGAATTGGAATTCGGAGCATATACATAAACGCAGAATAAAAACCAGACTCATTCAACTTTGATTTTGGTCATATTAGTTCTCAGGTCTAGATTTAGTTTTTAATTTTCATATTTTTCTCTGGTTCGAGCGAGAAGAATAATTTGTTTTTGTGTTCACTAAATTTTTCTTGACAAAACACATAAAGCAGGAATAAATGTCAATCATAATTGAGTCCTTAGTATTTCACATTAACTCCAATTCTTGCATTGAGAGAGTCAACCAAGTTGCGATATTGGAGGATTAGGTTTGTGTTTGGCTTTTGACCTTTTCTTCTCTCGCTTTTAATTACTTAGGCTTTACGTCATTATGTCATAAGCACAAATAAAAACTTCAGACAGAAACACCTGTAGTAAGTTCAAAATTACTTAAATAATCACACAAAACCACATATATAAAAGCATTTCCGAGCTAGAATTTCATATAAATTCTTACTAAAGAATCTGAAGATTAAGGTCTGAGACAGAACATAACTCACAATGACTCAAACATGATGAGACAAAGAAAAGAGACATAAGACTGTAACGACTAACGAGTAAACAAATGATAAAGAGTATTCAATCCAAACTCACACGACGATGGTTGCGTGATGTTGCTGGTTATTACCCGAAAGAAACCTCAAAAGCTGTCTATATCCGCTTTTGTAATGATCCAGAGAGAAACAAAGCTGTCTAATCGCCTCTCGTTTCTCTTCCTCTCCTTCTGATATCGCATTCCTCTGCAACTCTGCTTGCTTCTCCAGTTCCCACACCGTAGCTCTCAGTTCCTCCACAGTTTTCTTAGCCTTACTCTGCATCTCTGCTTCATTCTCCAGTTCTTTAACCACAGCTTTCAGTTGCTCAACAGTGTTCTTGGCATTTCTTGATTCAGACACAAGCTCGGTCTGCTTATAGACCAGTTGGTTAAGTTGCTCCTCCATTTGCTGAATTTGGATGTCTCTTGATCTCATCTCTGCTTTTAGATTGTCTACTTCAGCATAGACTCCATCTTTCTCTGCCATTAACATGTCGTACCTCAGCTTGTGCTTGTCGAAATCTTTGTTTAATGCTTCAATATGCTCACCACGTGTAGCCAAATCTGTCTTCAATGCATTGATTTCAGCTTGCAACTCAACCTCTTTTCTCTGCATCTCCATTTTCTCTGCCTCATAATGCTTAATCTGATCTTCCAATACCTCACCGTGTGATTCGATTTCTCTGACCGGAGCTTTAAAGGAAGTCTTGTTCTCTAACAAACCAGCAATATCAGTCTGCAATTTTGTTATCTCAATAGAAAAACTTTGCTGACAATCACACAACATTTCCCTTAGCTTGGAGATCTCAGCATATGACACATCTAAACAGTCCCTACTCACCTCAAGTTCAGTTTCCAAATCAACCACCTGTCTTTGCACCTGGAGAACTCGTCTTCTCTCAGCCTCAATAGCTATGTCCCTAGTCTCAATTTCTCCCTGAGCAGTTTCAAGCTCAGCACATAGATTCTCGGTAAGCAGAACATCAGATTCTTTCTTCTTGGTCTCACCCTTAAGCTTCTCAATCTCTTGTTCAGATTCTTGGAGCTTCAAACTCGTAGTCCTTAGCTCTTCCTCACACTGGACATATTTCTTCATCAAGTCATCATAATTCATTTGTTTTTCAGCAGCTAAGTCATGGCTATCCATTGCCCCTGGTGAGACCAGGTGATGGTTAAGAGATGAGTAAAAGGCCTCTGTTTCCGAATCTAACTCGGAATAAGAAAAGTCGGAATCATGATCCATTGTATCAGACTTGGGAGTTACAGGAGGAGAAGATCCATTGTGGTCTGAAACTTGACAATTGATATGTCTAATAAGACTTTTATGTTTGAAGAGAAACACAAACAACCAAGATACATGAATGAATTATACGATTATACCTGTTGAGATTTCCACAAAAGAATTAGAATTATGTGGTGAATCTTTCGTGACTTCAACTGTTGTAAAATCCATCTACACTTAAACGAAAGAAAACTAATCAAGATCAAGGAAAAAATCAAACTAACGAGAACATGATGATGTAATAGAAAAACCCTATAAGTACAGAAGATAAGAGATTAAGATAGAGAGATATACGAGATATGAAAAGATATTTTTTGTTTTTGTTTTGATACTCCTAAGATTTAGCTATAACTAAATGTATTTATATTATCTCTAGCTACAACAATTGTCATTTAAAATTTTCCAAAAAACAAATTAAAAATTGTGATAATAAACTATCATGAAGAGCTAACTAATCGAAATCTCAGGAATAAAAAACTAGGGTTTCGTAAATGTTAAGACTTTCTTCTTCTATGTAACAAAATTGTACTTTTTCACTACATGTAAACAGAAATAATAACTATAGTTTGCAACAAGAAAAATAAACTTTTGAACAAATTTGATCACCAGATGAAGAAAATAGAAGAACCCTTCATAAATCTCAGAAAAACAGAGTAAGTAACTCAGATCATAAGATCTACAAAACCCATCAACAGAACAAGCAAAGATCTAACCCTGAATTACGTAGGACCAAATAAACATGAGATTCACTGACCTTGAAAAATTGATCTGATCGAGGGAACAAAAGAGCAGATTAACAGGGAAAGTGATGGGGAAACAAAGGAAGGTTTAAGTAGAGGATTCTAGGGTTTGAGAGTTACGAAGCAGAATGTGAAAAGGTATAAAGGGACGGACGACAAAGAGGAGGGAAGATTTGTCGAGTAGCGAAGAGAAAGTGGCGCTCTTTGGGATTCAAATGTTTGCCATTTTCTTCTTTTGTTTATCTGACAGTCTGTTCTTTGCTGCCCAAGTGGCCACACATCTTCACATGCACCACCCGTTTATCAAGTTTGACCTATTAATTATTGGGTTCGGTTCTATTTAGTTTTCTCTCGTAAATAACGTAAACCGAACATATATATATATATACCAATTTTGTCTGCAAAGTGCAACAAACCCATTTTGTCGATTCTGTTGGGCTTTGATGATACTGACGTTGGACCTTTGCTTTTCGGCCCGCTGGTTTTAGCCTATATTGATATTTGATACTACTAGTAAGTAAAGTATCACTATCAATAATATATTTTAGACTAATCCGTTGATTAATTTTTTTTGTCGGCAAATATTTTTTGAGTTTTATAGGTAAGAAAGTAAGTGACGATGAATATCCTTTAACCCCACTACTTGTGCTTTGTTTTGTTCTTCACACTACTATTTTAGTATCACTATCAATTAATATTTTGATTTAGTCACTGTCTAGACTAATTCGATGATCTAATAATTTTCCTATATATTTTCAAGATTTATCGGCCATTTTCACTTTTTTACAGTCACAGTAAACTGTAACTAAAAAAAATCGACTGTGGAAGTTGTCGGTGGTGGTGGTGGTTGTTGCTTGGTTGGATTATGATTTGTGACAAATATATTAATATTTTAAAAATCAGAAAGAGTGACGAGCAGAGAGACAAATAGCTTGCTCTTTGCATCCTCTAAAGATTCTCCTCTTCGTCTTCCTTACTTATACATATCTCTCTGTAGAGAAGAAAGCTCGGATCCAGAAAGAGAGAGATTCAGAAAGTCACATCACCACTCCATCTTCAGATCTCATGGTAACTCTTCTTCACTCATGATGATCCATTCTCAGATTTGACTTCCTTTTACTCGGATCTCCTCAGATCTAATCGCGTTTACTGTTTTTGATAAATCCGAGCAGATTTGAACTATTTCGACGTTTCGGTGTTGGAAGCAACTAAGTGACGACGAATGGAATCCGAAGGAGAAACCGCGGTATGCTTTTGACTCTTAGCTTCATCATCATACTTCCTTTATCGAAATCAGGAATTATAGATACTGAAGTTGATTGATTTGGTTGTTTAATTGCGTATTGGAGAGATCTGGTTGCAATTTTCTGTTAAGGTTTCTAATTTTGGCTACTTGATTCGACTTAATTGTAGGGGAAGCCGATGAAGAACGTTGTTCCGCAGATTTGCCAGATCTGTAGTGACAATGTTGGCAAGACTGTTGATGGAGAGCCTTTTGTGGCTTGTGATTTTTGTTCATTCCCAGTTTGTCGGCCTTGCTATGAGTATGAGAGGAAAGATGGGAATCAATCTTGTCCTCAGTGCAAAACCAGATACAAGAGGCTCAAAGGTTTACTTTTGATCTCACTATTACTGAAATTTGATCCATTAACTGTCTTCATTGTTCATCGATAGTTTATCAGTATGTTTTGAATTTGTGGTATTTATAGCAATTTGCTAATTTCTGATTCTAGGTAGTCCTGCTATTCCTGGTGATAAAGACGAGGATGGCTTAGCTGAGGAAGGTACCGTTGAGTTCAACTACCCGCAGAAGGAGAAGATTTCAGAGCGGATGCTTGGATGGCATCTTACTCGTGGGAAAGGAGAGGATATGAGGGAACCCCAGTATGATAAAGAGGTCTCTCACAATCATCTTCCTCGTCTCACAAGCAGACAAGATGTAAGGCATTGTTGTTCATTCTTCCCTCTTAAGCATTTGCAACCTCTCGCGTAATTGAGTTTTGGAATCTGATTTTGTCATTTGTTTATTTACAGACTTCAGGAGAATTTTCTGCTGCCTCACCTGAACGCCTCTCTGTATCTTCTACTATAGCTGGTGGAAAGCGCCTTCCCTATTCATCAGATGTTAATCAATCACGTAAATATCCTTATTTTCTTACTATCCGGCCAACACATTTACTCGTACCGAGGCTTTTCGTTTGTGTCAAAACTCTAAACAATAAAATCTGTTGTTGTCATTCTCGCTGCAGCAAATAGAAGAATTGTGGATCCGGTTGGACTAGGGAATGTAGCTTGGAAGGAGAGGGTTGATGGCTGGAAAATGAAGCAAGAGAAGAATACTGGTCCTGTGAGCACGCAGGCAGCTTCTGAAAGAGGTGGAGGAGATATTGATGCCAGCACAGATATCCTCGCAGATGAGGCTTTGCTGTGAGTTCATGTTCTGTTATCTCGTTTGGCAGTCGTGGGTCCTGTTCTGCTTCAGGGTTATGACATTGCACAATCTGAGCATCTTTCCTATTAAGCAATGTCCTGATGCTTATTTTACAATTTTATTTATTTTGCAGGAATGATGAAGCGAGGCAGCCTCTGTCAAGGAAAGTTTCAATTCCTTCATCACGGATCAATCCTTACAGAATGGTTATTATGTTGCGACTTGTTATCCTTTGTCTCTTCTTGCATTACCGTATCACAAATCCAGTGCCAAATGCCTTTGCTCTCTGGCTGGTCTCTGTGATATGTGAGATTTGGTTTGCCCTATCCTGGATTTTGGATCAGTTTCCCAAGTGGTTTCCTGTGAACCGCGAAACCTACCTCGACAGGCTTGCGTTAAGGTAAATTATATTTCCCCATTCTTCTGAAGCATTATTCAAAGAATTGACTGCCTATAAGATTTCCCATTTTAATTTGATCATGCTCAATTTTGGGACAGATATGATCGTGAAGGTGAGCCGTCTCAGTTAGCCGCAGTTGACATTTTTGTGAGTACTGTCGACCCCTTGAAGGAGCCACCCCTTGTGACAGCCAACACAGTTCTCTCCATTCTGGCTGTTGACTACCCGGTTGACAAGGTGTCCTGTTATGTTTCTGATGATGGTGCTGCTATGTTATCATTTGAAGCACTTGCAGAAACATCAGAGTTTGCTCGGAAATGGGTACCATTCTGCAAGAAATATTGCATTGAGCCTCGTGCACCAGAATGGTACTTTGCTGCGAAAATAGATTACTTGAAGGATAAAGTTCAGACATCATTTGTCAAAGATCGTAGAGCTATGAAGGTAAGTTTGTAGTTTTCGTCATGCAGTCACCCTTACTTTCATTTCAGTATATTGCATATTGACCTTTTATTTTCTTGCAGAGGGAATATGAGGAATTTAAAATCCGAATCAATGCACTTGTTTCCAAGGCCCTAAAATGTCCTGAAGAAGGATGGGTTATGCAAGATGGTACACCGTGGCCTGGAAATAATACAAGGGACCATCCAGGAATGATCCAGGTAAGAGAAATTGGTTTAAGTATGGAAATCGAGAAGGCTCTCTCTTTCTATCTCGATCTCTTCAGAGGTTCATTGTTGAAGTGCCATTTGTTGAATGCAGGTTTTCTTAGGGCAAAATGGTGGACTTGATGCAGAGGGGAACGAGCTTCCGCGTTTGGTGTATGTTTCTCGAGAAAAGCGACCAGGATTCCAGCACCACAAAAAGGCTGGTGCTATGAATGCACTTGTAGGTTTCTGATCTCGGAATTTTGACTTGTTCTTTCTCTGAATTTTTTTTGTTAGTCTAACCTGGGTACTTTTCAAATGAACAGGTTAGAG
The DNA here is from genome assembly GCF_000004255.2 of Arabidopsis lyrata subsp. lyrata. Lineage (NCBI taxonomy): Eukaryota > Viridiplantae > Streptophyta > Magnoliopsida > Brassicales > Brassicaceae > Arabidopsis > Arabidopsis lyrata. The sequence goes on along the minus strand of NW_003302550.1, from coordinate 1,871,242 downwards.
TTTCAGCAGTCCTTACCAATGGACCTTTCATCTTGAATCTTGATTGTGATCATTACATAAATAACAGCAAAGCCTTAAGAGAAGCAATGTGCTTCCTGATGGACCCGAACCTCGGAAAGCAAGTTTGCTATGTTCAGTTCCCACAAAGATTCGATGGTATTGATAAGAACGATAGATATGCTAATCGTAATACTGTGTTCTTTGATGTAAGTCACACTTATCTATACTTGCGTCTAATTTTCTGTTCTTTCAAATTGCTTTTAGACACGAATATACATTAAACACAGTTGCTTGAGTTTTGTTGTAACTTTTTGGTGATATGTTTTCCAGATTAACTTGAGAGGTTTAGATGGTATTCAAGGACCTGTGTATGTGGGAACTGGTTGTGTTTTCAACAGAACAGCATTATATGGTTATGAACCTCCAATAAAGGTAAAACACAAGAAGCCAAGTCTTTTATCTAAGCTCTGTGGTGGATCAAGAAAGAAGAATTCCAAAGCTAAGAAAGAATCGGACAAAAAGAAATCAGGCAGGCATACTGACTCAACTGTTCCTGTATTCAACCTCGATGACATAGAAGAGGGAGTTGAAGGTACAACTGTTTTTATTTCTTCTGTGGTTTTCCGTTATACCCTTATATTGCTGTTTGAGATATTGATCCAGGGGAGGGGGTTATTTATATTTGACAGTTCATGAAGAAAAGATCTTGAGCAAAATGCTTACGTTGTCTAAATAGTTTCCAGATAGATATCTCATCATGTCTTAACTTATTTGACATTTGTAAAACTCAGGTGCTGGTTTTGATGATGAAAAGGCGCTCTTGATGTCGCAAATGAGCCTGGAGAAGCGATTTGGACAGTCTGCTGTTTTTGTTGCTTCTACCCTAATGGAAAATGGGGGTGTTCCTCCTTCAGCAACTCCAGAAAACCTTCTCAAAGAGGCTATCCATGTCATTAGTTGTGGTTACGAGGATAAGTCAGATTGGGGAATGGAGGTATTATCTCATTTTAACTCCTATATGAAACTGCAATGTTCTGACATATCCACTTTGGCACTCAGTTTGTTTGTATTCTACGCTGTCTTTCTTCAGATTGGATGGATCTATGGTTCTGTGACAGAAGATATTTTGACTGGGTTCAAAATGCATGCCCGTGGATGGCGATCCATTTACTGTATGCCAAAGCTTCCAGCTTTCAAGGGGTCTGCTCCTATCAATCTTTCAGATCGTCTGAACCAAGTGCTGAGGTGGGCTCTAGGTTCAGTTGAGATTCTCTTCAGTCGGCATTGTCCAATATGGTATGGCTACAATGGGAGGCTGAAATTTCTTGAGAGGTTTGCATATGTGAACACCACCATCTACCCAATCACCTCCATTCCTCTTCTCATGTATTGTACATTGCCCGCCGTTTGTCTCTTCACCAACCAGTTTATTATTCCTCAGGTTTGACACCTCTTTCTCTCCCGATCTTTATAACAAACCATAATTACGGTCTGCTTTATTTAAAACCATGTTATGTTTGTCATTGATTCGTGAGACAGCAAATTGAAGAGATTTACGGTTTCAAAACCTGATTAGCTGGCTCTATTGTTCCTCTTTTGCAGATTAGTAACATTGCAAGTATATGGTTTCTGTCTCTCTTTCTCTCGATTTTCGCCACGGGTATACTAGAAATGAGGTGGAGTGGTGTAGGCATAGACGAATGGTGGAGAAACGAGCAGTTTTGGGTCATTGGTGGAGTATCCGCTCATTTATTCGCCGTGTTTCAAGGTATCCTGAAAGTCCTTGCTGGTATTGACACGAACTTCACAGTCACCTCAAAAGCTTCAGACGAAGATGGAGACTTTGCCGAGCTCTACTTGTTCAAATGGACAACACTTCTGATTCCGCCAACGACGCTGCTCATTGTAAACCTAGTGGGAGTTGTTGCAGGAGTCTCTTATGCTATCAACAGTGGGTACCAATCATGGGGACCACTCTTTGGTAAGTTGTTCTTTGCCTTTTGGGTGATTGTTCACTTGTACCCTTTCCTTAAGGGTTTGATGGGTCGACAGAACCGGACTCCTACCATTGTTGTGGTCTGGTCTGTTCTCTTGGCTTCCATCTTCTCGTTGTTGTGGGTTAGGATTGATCCCTTCACTAGCCGAGTCACTGGCCCGGACATTCTGGAATGTGGAATCAACTGTTGAGAAGTGAGCAAATATTTACTTGTTTTGAGGGTTAAAAAAACACAAAATTTACATTATTTTCATTGTTTTATTTGTTCACTTTTTTACTTTTGTTGTGTGTAATTGTCTGTTCGTTCTTCTGTCTTGGTGTGATAAATTTATGTGTAGAATATCTTACTCTAGTTACTATGAAAAGTTATAATTAAAGTGAAAGCGAATATTTTTTGTTTCTGTAATGAAAATGCAAGCAGTTATGATTTTTCATTCTTCATGTCGACCTAATTTCCTTTCTAATTGGATATTGACATTTTCTGGCTTAGGGAAAAGAAGTTAACTTCAGTTCCGTTTGATCATAAGCGCTAAACTACGATACAAAGCGAAATTATTTTAACAAAAACTCAAAGAGAAACAAAATCACAGGAGGAGAATTTGATCAGACGCACTAAACTACGATTCAAAGTAATAAGATAGAAGTAGAATTGATCAAAGAAGTTTTGGTGGGAATGAGAAAATCTTATTCAGAGACATTCGAAGTAGCCTCTGAGGATGTTATGTTTTGCTGTAACTGCGGCGACTGATCACATCTCCTCACATCTTCAATCATCCTTGCAACCTCTTCCATCTTTGGCCTCGATTCTGGATTCCTTGCGACACAAGCCAACGCTAGCTGAAGCATCTGAACCATCTCCTCTTCTATGTTCTGAAACTTCAAGAGCTCTACATCGAAAACTTCTGCAGTCCACTCTTCCCTCACAACAGACCGAACCCATCTCGGAAGATCAATGACGACACGCTCATCCTCCAGACCAGGCTGAGTTAAAGGTGTTTTCCCGGTTAGCATTTCGAGTATCACCACACCAAAGCTATAAACGTCTGACCTTTGACTGACTCTCCTCGTCTCAATAACTTCAGGAGCATTGTAGCCGATGGTTCGCGGTGTGTGAGTTGGGAGGTTGAAGAGTGTGACTAAAGATGTGTCCGATAGACATGGCTCAAGGTCTTCAGTGAGAAGTATGTTGGACGATTTGATGTCTCCGTGAACGAATTTCAAAGAGTGAAGGTAAGAGATTGCTTTTGAAGTCCCAGTCGCGATCTTCATCCGCGTTTCCCAGTCGACTCCTCTGTCTCCTCTGTTTCCTGTCCGACAAAATACAAAAAGGAACAATCTTTTTCGTGACCCACAAGCTTTACATTACCAAAAAAAGTTAGGTTTTGGTCTCTTTATGACTCACCGTGCATAATCCCGAACAAGCTTCCTTTCGTCATGTACTTGTAGACCAATAGCTTCTCGTCTTTCGAATAGTAATAAGCAAGGAGCGGTACAAAATTCGAATGCTGGTTAATCTTCCCGACAACCTCCATTTGCTGTTCAAACTCTTTCTTACTCGCCACAACTTCTCTTAAACGTTTCACCACTACCGCGGTTGTGTCCTCAAGCACGGCCTTGTAGGCCGTTCCGAAACTCCCTTTACCGAGAACTTCGGCAGAAGCTTTCAAGAGATCCTCAAGATCGAAATTGTAATTGCATCTCTCGAAAAAGAACAGCTTGTTCTTCTCTGGATCTTGAACTCCGCTCCCGAAATCCTGCGGTTTCTTGCTATTAACTCCACCTATCTGCGTTCGCCTTCCTTCACCGCCTTCTTCTTTCTTCGTCCTCTTCACCAGACAAACTAAGAAAACAATTCCAAGGAAAAGAACGGCTACAGAGCATCCGACTATAATGGCGATTATGTAAGCTTTACTCTGTCTCCTCCGAACAGGATGAAGATTCTCTGTCAACGGTCTTGGCAAATTTGAAGACGGAGAGATGGCTTTTCCGGAACATGGATTCAGAGGTAAACCACGTAGTAATGAGTTTCCGATGAAAGAATTTTCCGGCGATCCCTTGAAATGCTCAGGGATGGGTCCACTCAAGTTGTTATAGCTAAAATTTACAACTTTTACACTTGGGAGATCAAGAGAATCAATGGGGCCATCAAAAGAGTTGTTTTGAAGGTACAATACAGTGATCTGAGACAAGTTCCGGATACCGGAAGGAATGTTACCAGATAAAGAGTTATAAGACAAGTCCAAGACAACAAGATGCTTGGAGATCGACGGCAAAGAATTAGTGAGTTCGCCGGAGAAGTTGTTGTGTTGGAGATAAAGGTATTGAAGAGAAGGGAGTGAGAGAATATCAGAAGGTAAAGTTCCAAAGAGAGAGTTGGATCTGAGGCTAAGGACTTTGAGAGCGTCTAGTTTACCTAATGTAGCAGGAGGGATTGAGCCGTAGAGGCCAACTCCAGGAAGACGAACTGCTACAACGCGGCTGGTGGGGTTGGAGTCGTCACAGGTAATGCCGATCCATGAGGAGCAGAGAGAGAAGTTCTTGTTCCAGTTGAGTTTGGGTGGATGTGGGACTGATGCTGCAAAGTTGAGCAGGGCTTCTTCGTCTGATGCTAAATCGGCTGAAACCAAAACCGCGGTTGCTGCGAGTAACAGGAAGAAGAAGGAGGCAGCCGCCAAGGTGGTGTGAGAAGAAGTCATGGTTGAGATCTTTTGGTTACTCACTCCATGAAATGATCTGAGAAAGCTGAAATTGAGTTTCTTATGAAAATTTTGTTCTTAGTGTTTGTTTTCATGTGGTAAAGAGAGTTAAAAAGAAAAAGTGAGCTCAAATAAGATAAAAAAAACAATGATTAGTTGGTTTATATCCATTGTTAAGTAAGCATAATGGGTTGTATTTAATATAACAAAAAGTAGATTCAAATTCAAATAAATATGTAAAGGAAATAAAAAGCAAGACACCGCAAAGAAAGGAGGGAAAGAAAAGCAAAAGCATCCCATTTTTTGCTTCTTTCATTTGTTCTTTAAGAGACAAAAGACACTACAAATTAAAGGAATATTTTGCTTTTTCTTTTCTTTGCATGATACAGCATGCAGAAGGGTAGTGATCGATTTCATCAAATAATTCAACAATGTTATCAAAATTAACCGAAAATATAACCTAATGATCTGTCTCGTGTTGTAATTTTATTGGTCATTGACAGTATCCGATCCTGCTTTTGTGCATATATTTGGAGACACCAAAATTGATATAAAAGTTGTCCTAAAACATTTACCAAAAAAAGTTGGTTTAATGATGTTGTGTTTTGAAGAGACCCATCTGCATGACTTTTTTTAACCACTAAAAGAGTAAAGTGTGAATTTTGTATGGAGAGATTATTTACCAAACCAACCACTGCAAGTGGGGTCTGTGCATGTTTAAATTTGATAAATTGCATTTAACGGAATTAGGTGCATAAAGTTGAAGAACACAATTACACAAGAGAGAATCAAAGATTGACTTATGAGGATATAACACTGTGTGGCTGTACTATGAGTTTTGCTTTACAAGTCCCTCCAATTCATTAGGTTGGGTTGGTCTAACTAAACGAATATGATGAATAATGATGGATTATCAATCCATGAAGATTGACTATGAAGTGACATTAGTAATATGATTTTTGATGATTTTTCACCTGGGCCTCAAAGACTCATGATTGAGTTCTTTTGTTACTGTTAACACAATAACGCAATGCATTTTGCAGCAACCATCGATGCCAAACCTTTCTCCCTCAAATATCTAGATTTAGGACAAAACACATCTTCTGTTCTGAAACTTGAGGACTTACTTAATCCATTTATTACACGGACCATTGCTTGGCAACCGACTATATATGATATGTGAAGTATGGAGAGAAAGGAACTCTAGAATTCAAACTTTTGCCAGACTCTCGAGTCTCGACAGTCAAAATCTATAAGAAGATCCATATAACTTTTCGCAACAAAGCCTCATTCATAAGTCATTGCTTAATTTGCCTCTAAAAGCTTCTGAGATTCTACTAGTTTGATTTCAAGGATTCCCCCTTCGTTTCATCAAGCCAGCCGTAAGTAGGTTTTGGTTCAATCATTTTCTTTAATTTGTAAGGCCTAGGGTTTTTGTTTTTTTTTTGACCCAAAACATTGTATCCATTTAGTTTTATTGAAAACCCTTTCACAAATAGGAGTAACTAATAAATAAACATAACTTCATGTAAGTGGTTGGTGTCTTTATTTATCAAAAATATGTCTTAATGAAGACGTGTTTTTTTTTTTTGGTTTTTAATTTTGATTAAAGTATTATTTTAAGATTTGATATGGTTTGGACTTTGGAGTCTCTTCCTATTCGTACTCTATTAGGAATATTTTACCCTCGTGAATATTACCAAACTATAAACAAAGATTTGCCAACTTTTCATGAGAAGCGTTTGATATTCTAAAGTCTTGTCTCTTCGTTTCTTCTGTGAATCTGGTTGGAAAAAAGAAAGAATGAATTCGATGGTCTCCACTGTCCGTGGAATATTCACGCTTTCAAAATCTGATACTTCAAATTCGCCATCTGATGAAGCCAAGAGTGACTTGAAGGTGTTATCAGTAGCTTGGAACCAGGAATGGAGTGGTTTCATAGTTGGAACAAATCGCGGGTTCAATGTATATAGCTGCAAACCAATGATCAAGAAAAGCATCAGCCGTGAACCGCACGAATCAGGCTTCAAAGTCGCTGAGATGCTCTTCCTTTCTAACCTATTTGCTCTTGTTGGAAATGGTTATAACAATTCCGAGTATCCTCCTAACAAAGTCTTCGTTTGGGACGATCACAGATTTTGCTGCCTCCGTGAGCTCGCTTTTAAATCAGAAGTTATCGCCGTGAAACTAACGAGAGAACACATTGTGGTTGTCCTGAAACAAAACATCTATGTCTACACTTTCAACAACCTTAAGGTTTACCGTCTGATCGAAACTCTCATGAATCCGAAAGGACTGTGTTGCGTCACTCACGTTGAGTCGAAAGCAGTCTTGGCTTGTCCCGGGTTTCATCCGGGACAAGTTCAGGTCCACAACTTGAGACGGAATGTAATCAAATTCATCAAAGCACATGATTCTGCTATTGCTTGCATGACTTTTACTCTCGATGGAAGTCTCCTCGCAACCGCTAGCACGAAAGGAACCCTGATCAGGATTTTTAACGCAGTTGATGGTACTCTCTTACAAGAGGTAATTAACCCTAAACCTAAATTTTTTTTTCTTAAACTCCCTAAACCCTAGAGAAATTTTAGGCTTTGTTTTTATTTGTGATTATGGTTAGTTAATTACTTAAGTAGTTTGATATGTTTGGTTTTCTTGGTGAAGTAGTTGCGGAGAGGAATGGAAAGAGCAGAGATCTATAACGTTGCAATCTCTTCAAATCGGAAATGGGTCGCTGCGTCAAGTGAAAAAGGGACTCTCCATGTATTTCGTTTGAGACCTGACATTCTTAGTTTTAATCTGGCTTCTTCGTCGTCATTCATGAAAGGGATCTTACCGAAGTACTTGTACGAAAATGAACGGTCGTTTGCTCAGTTCTCGTTGCCAGCTTCCACCAAGTTCATTGTAGGTTTTGGATCAGAGAACACTGTTCTTCTCCTAGGCATCGATGGAAGGTAAGCTTTTTCTCTTTGGTTTCTATGACTTGACTTCACTTTGGCTCTTTTTGGAGTCTGACTGTTTTCCTCATCTAATTGTCGGAATCATCCCCCCGTAAATGTGAAGTTTCAGGAGGTGCAAATTTGATCAAGCAGATGGAGGGCAGATGGTGGAATTGGAACACAAATACTTCTTCTCCTTGCAAGAGACGGGCGACACAATGGGTTTGATGTGATCAACACAACGCATTTTCTTCTTGTAATAATTAATCTTCTCTTAAAACTCATCAAACCAGTACTATCCTTTTTCTTTCTTGTTCTATATTTCTTGTGAAGAATAATGTTGATTTCTTAATAAACTAGGGAGTGATAAAACCTCATATATATATGTTTGCTATATCACTTTTATGCATTGATATTTTAGATTTTATAACTATATTATCAGTTAGTTTATTTCGTGGATAAAGTTTATAAAAAACCATTTTCTGAAATAAGTTCAAATTCGTAATCGTATCTAAATATTGATTCTTATCACATGTAATATTGATGCTGTATGTTATAAATGATGACTTCAACCAAACGAAACATAATGGTGGATCATTTTAATCAAAACCTAAGACTGTCCAACAATTAACTCAATTCTTTCAAATTTTACTTATTTATGAGAAGGTTTTGTATAAATAAATTTGCGCATAATTCTGTTAATGTTTCCAACCTTGTCCGATCGTAAATCGAAGAAGACTCAACAAAACTCAAACAAGTTGAGTTACTCCATTATATAGACTATAGTATAATCAATTTTCAAAACCCATGAAGATTTTGATGAACGTTCTATAAATGATGAAAAAAATAGAGGAATCACTTGTGTCAAAACGCGAAAATGTGGTAACTGTACCAAACTGTATTAGATCTGCCTTTTAATTCCACAATATATTTAAATGTTTCAAATGAGTGCATGTTGAAACACTCTTTTGGCCTAAGCGATTCCATCAATCAAATGTTTCAAAGGAATGCATGTCTATGTAAGAGGACTTTTATAACACACACACAAATTATGTAAGAGGTTAAAAGGTTATTTGATAATTTGCGTGTGCATAACCCTTAACCATAGAATTGATACTCAACTATTTTTCCAAATTATTGCATTTGTCAACCCTTATTTTTTATCTCACCATTGATAACGACGTTAGGAATTTTGAAACGATTAGCTGTCTATTTATCTAAACTGCACATAAAATATAAAATGGTAACCTAAATACTTCGTGTCGGCAGCAGAATTGATGCTATTGTTTTCTTTTGTTCATGTCAACTTCTGTCTAAAAACATGTCGAAAAAAAAAACATGTCGATTTTCTGCATGAAAAAAAACAAGATGCCTTCTTCTTTATGGTCAATTAATGAAAATAGTCAAAATCTCTCGGATCTATATAGCATTTCTTAATTTTTTTCTCATGCTTAATTACTTTTCAAGTCTTTCCAATTCCAATGACTAGGAACCAAATATCATTAATTAAGAGCACATTTTCTATTTATATTGAGTCATTGATGATCTGCTAGAATGTTTCACATCAAAAATGAAGTGTAATCTAATATAGTACTAGTATATACTCCCTCTGTTTCAGTTTAATTGTCGTTTTAGGATTTAAATTTTGTTTCATAATAGTTGTGGTTTTACGTTTTCAATGCAAATGTTTGGTGAAAATTCCAGTTTTATCCCTACTGTTTTAATGTTTAGGCCAGTGTATTTTTTTATAAAATATATTAATAAAAAGTAAAACAGAAAATTTAATGATTTTCATAATTTGTGTGAAAAAACTTTAAACGACAACTAAAACGAAACGGAGGGAGTAATGAATATAAGCCAATTTATTCACTATTAATTGATTTTAAGTTAGAATTTTATGTTCTTAAAATATACTAAGATCTTGTTTGATCCGGTGGATGATTTCTCACTTTATGTTCCAGAAAATAATTACGGATCTCATATAATGTTTTTCCATTTTATAAAAAGATGGAGTTAAAAAAAAAGATATTACTAAAAACTTCGCTGATTTTCAGAGAGATGGTCTCCGATTGGATCTAGTATGTGAGTTTCTTTTCATTTGCTTTTGTCTTCCCTGCAAATCAGAAAGTCTTTCTCTTCTCCATCACAAATCTTTCAGAGAAAGAATTTTGGCTTGCTTTTCCGACGAAGCTTTTGATATATCTTTCTAATTGTCTCCGTTGATCTTGGCTTCATCAGCGAGATCAGATGGCTTTTGTCTCCGACGAACCCAGCTTTCATAGTGAGTTTTGTTCGGCTAAGTTTCTGGCCTGTTCGGCTTATTCAGCGAAGTTGGCTGGCTTTATCTCCGATGTTCTCGTCGCCATCTCATCAGGTGAGTTCGATCGGCTTTGGTTTCTGGTTTATGGTTTAAACCGAAGGTAATAATTTCAAGAGATATGTGTATCTTTGAAATTTTCGTTCCTTGGTTTGGGTTTGTTTAAAAGGCAAAGATCTTCGTTGTGTTACGTTGGGAGATTTATTGGCCTTTGGTTTCCAGAAGGGGTTTCATGATTTGGGATCTTGTTGAGTGAAGATCTTTCAGAAGTTTAGGGTTTATTAGATTGCACTCATGGCTCTACCGGGTCGCGCGTTAAGTGTAAATGTTCCTGGGATAGGGATTAAGTGAGAGATTTAATTTTACCCTTACTTATATTTTCTGTTGAATTTCTGTTCGATTTCTTCGTTCAATTAGTTTCTGCGTTGCCCTATTTCACTCGAGTTTGTTTAACTCGTTTAAAAGCTTTATTTCCAAGGAAATTATGTTTTCCGTTGGCTTTGTTCTTGGGAAGTTTATTTCCAATGTTGTATAGTTTTTTTACCTTTGTTCAATAAATAAAATATCCAGATGACAAAAAAAAAAAAAAAAAAAACTTCGCTGATCGTTTAAGATTGAACTTCTACAGCCTTAAAATTAATTACGGTTTTTGCTCAGTTTAAAGTTTAATGTACTGTATGATTTAACGTATTAATTCTGAAACTTACTAAATGTTAAATGTCGTTTCAGTTTTGTACAGAGACAACAATTATTTGTATTTCACATGCTAAACTTAAAATAACCAACAGATCCTTACGAATATACAATCACGCCAAAAATCATTACGTTTGTTTTTGTAGAACAATATATTTGGGTTACTTGTTCAATCAACTATAAAGTTTCCTTTTCACAAAATAAAATCGTGACCATAAAACTAGATTTTTCTCTATCCAACTGTTTAGTTTCCAATAGAAATAGAAAGGTGAAAGATTAGAAGTTGTAGAAGTCCACGTGGTACATGTGGTGAAATGCGTGAACGCGTAACGCCGAGATGATAATAATAATAATACAAACACGCACAAAGAACACAATGCAACAACATTCCTATCCATCCACGTTAGCTCCCACCACCACTACCTTCTCCTCTTTTCTTATCCACCCACCTTCCTTATGCCTTTCCAATGCCATCTTATTTTCTTATTTTCTATACATAAATAATAAGAAATGACAACATTCGGTCACAATCACATTCATTCATAACAATTAGATATCATTAAATATATTTATTTATTTGGGAAAAAAAATGTCGTCATCCTTATATTGTGTCCCAAATCATTTCACATTACTATACAAAGTTAGGTGAAGAGCCGGTCAATTCGAATGAGCTTTTCTACCCTCTTTTACTATATTTTATACTGTATGAGATATACGTAAAGGGACCTCTCTCCTTGTCCCAAAACCGAACATAACCCGACTAAACCGAAACTGTACCGAAAGTCTCAAGAATGTAGTAAGAACACATAAAAGAAACAATAATTGGTATCCCTATCTTGCTGCAATTGGTGAATCCAAGACTGAACAAAACAGAGGAGAAAACAGTTTGTTCAAAGTAAAGTTATGTTGGATTCTGTTCCTTCTCCTCTGCTTGTTACTGTCTCCAGCTTGTGGAACTTGACTCTGTTTACCTTTTATTGCACCAGAGATTGCGAGATATGTGTGGTAAGTATGGAGTAAAATGACTTTTGCCGAGAGTTATTCACCATTTTGACAGAGAAGAAGCTATTTCCGCCCGTTAGCCCAATTCCTGTTGCTCATTCCAGGTCTCTTGAGTTGCGGTTTCTGAGCACTACCTTGCTTTGGGATCATCTCAAGTACTTGTATCGTTCGCTGCTTCTTGGCTGTGGCAAGATCACAAACATTTTTATGTTTGTCAGTTCTTTTGTTTTCAAGAATGTATCGAAAAACTCGAAACAAAAGAAAGGCAATGAAACGAACCATTCTCATGATGCTGGTAGCTCTCTTGAAGTTTCCTCTTTGCAAACTCAAACTTTGCGTCTGCATCAAGACCTTTAAGTTTCTGCAAGGGTCAAGAAAATAAACACCATCAATTCTGTGTTCAAGAATAGGATAAAAAACAAGAGCTTTGTTTCCACACTCACTTCTTGTTGAGGTCCGGGAGCTTTCCGCTTCTGTTCTGTAACAACCGGTTTCCTTTGGATCATGGGTTTTTCAGACTTGTGAACAGATACAGTTTCGTTCTTCATCCTTTGCTCTGTATTTTGCTTTAGAGGTCTTCTAGTCCCATCAAAATCAGCATCTGATGATGGCTTAATAGATCTAAAAGGAGCATCTTGTATCCTCATTTGTGTTCCCTCGGGTTTTCTCTTGGCGATATTTTGTGGTCTTCTTTCGTGCTCTCGGCTTGTGTTGTATTCTTTAGAGTTACGAGGATCTGAAACAAACATCCCCGAGAAAATCAATCAACCGAATATATGTAGCTAAGAACATGGTATCAAACAAACAAGAGATAATTTTCAAACTCACTTCCATCAAAGTCCAAGGAATCAAAGAAGTGTGAGATTTCAAATCCGTTTGGTTCTGGTGTAAAGATATCGACATCATATGGAAGCGATGGAAATGCTTCTTCTTCATCAACGACAGACGGGTTTGCAGACTCTGGTGTACCTTCAGCACCTGTTTTAAACACAAAATTAGAACCAAAGACTATGGATCTAATTCAAGAAACCAAACTGTAAGACATGATGTAGTCTATAAGACGTAAAGAATCGAAATGTGAGAGAGAGAGAGAGCGCAATTACCAGTAATTTCCTTTGTGGTATTCACCCATTGGTCCACCAACTCCTTCCACTCTCTGCATAAACCCATCATAAAAAAAAACTCAATCTCACATTCCAAAAGTGCAAAAAGAGTAAGAGGTGCCAAACTTATGGCCTAAGGAAAAGATCAAACTCATACGCGATAAGAGTCTTTGCAAGTTGTCGAATCTTATCAGAACCATGTTTCCTCAGGCCATTAACAGCCTTTCCAATCTCAGTACTCTGCGAGAATAACCGCAAACCTTAAAAATCACTCACTCCATACGAAAACCTCAAGGATCATACACTATCCACCAAGAAACCAACCTTAAGAATATCCACATTCAAAGACATCAACTTAAGATGTCTTAAAGAATCGAGTAACACCGAGTTTGGCTGCAAGAGAAGAACAAGAAACATAATCAGAAAAAAAAAATCTTCACATTGATGAAATTAACAAATTGCAAATTCAAGAACTTAAGATCAAACCTCATCTTCTTTGTTGAGCAAGATCTCTTTGATCCTAGCAACCTCCTTAGAAACCACAGAAAACTCTTCAATCTCATCACTCAAAGCCTCAGCTTCATCAAATGTATAATTGCTAACAATCTGATTACTATTCAAATTCGTCTCATCGATATGATTATTATCTCCTCTGCTACTATTAGCTTTGCTCTCTTTACTACCACCAACCTCATAATCTTCATCAACCGCCGTACCACCACCGCCGTCACCGGTGGCTCCACGGCCGCGATTACCCTCGTCGTCTCCGGGAACAGACAATTCGAGATGGTCGCATCCGATGCAGCGGCTCACTCTGCAGGAGAATAAAAGCTCGGCGATTTTGTCTCTTCTGGATTTGAATTTGTTAGGACAATCAGTAGCAGCCACCATGATCGCATGATCGATGATCCCGAAAATATCGGAATCTCCTCGCCGGAAATATTCTCTCCAGCTATCTAACGAACCTGATGCTTTCATCGTCAAAATTCGAATCCGATTCTTGTCGATCCAACTAATCGGATTCAATTCAATTTTCCCACAAAAATTCAGAAGGAGCCAAAATTTTCCCAGAAAAGGAAGAAGAAGAAGAAGATTGGGATCGTTAAGATTGAATCAGAAAAGAGAAGATCAGAGAAGAGCCAAAATCTACCCAGAAGATTTGTTTCAATGTCTTAATTACCATAAAAGGATCAAAATCTTAAAGGTTGAGACTTTGAAGATGATCAAACGAGATCAAAAGAATCTATAAAGATAAACACAAAATCTGTTTGGTAGTTCTTATGGATTTCTATTATTTTATTTTTGGCTCCGCTTTTAATCTGTTTCCGAATCTGACAAAAAACTTTCCCGGAAAGCCCACAAAGGATTTTCCCGAGAAAATTAGAAAAATGCACCGCAAAGATGAGAAAGAGGAAACTCAAAAAAACCAAAAGAGGAAAAACAGACAAAACATGAAACAGTTTTTGGTTACGTTGTCTATCTTAAAACCCAAGTGCTACTACGTTATACCAGCTACAAATTCAATTCAACAAGAAAGCTTCTTCTTTTTCTTATTATTAATTCAGAAGAAAGAGAAAAAATTAATTCTCTGATTGAAGTCTCTGTATCTGTTTGGTAAAAGAGATTTATTTATTTTAAGTTGGATTTTCTTTACGGCTTTCTTTTGACCTGATCGGTCTTATTTGGCTTTTCATTATTACTTTAAAAACATTATTCTTTTTTTCACCCACACATGCGTTGTACTTGAACGACGACACAAGTTAAGTGAAACAAGGTCAAACTCGTTTTTTTTTTTTTTTTTTTGTTACAATAAGTTGTTAATGGATTATATATTACGTTGGAAAATGTCAAAAGTAAATTCTACTAATGAGATTTGTTTAAGGACTTTAATGAGAAGTTCTGAATTGAAATTTGAACTATTTCTTAATGCTGCTGATAAAAAGCGTTTATCCTCTAGTCAAAGAGTGATATAGAATATTTGGTAAATACTAACTACGATCCAAACCAAAATGGTTTCATGTTACACTATTAATTCATGTTTTTTTTATATGTAATTGGATTAGGTACTTTGTTCATATTTGTAAGACAGAGAAAAGTATTACTTTGTTTACAATGGTTTTAAAATATTATACAATTTTTTTTGTAGTATTTTGTACTTTGGATTAGGTGCAAAATGATTTTACAAAGTTTGTTTACAATTGTTCCCAATTTCCATAAAGCTCGTTACCCTCACGGCTTTTTCATTAATTCATGGACAATTTCTCAATAACCATACTTGTGTTTTTTTATCCAACATAACCATACTTTTTAAGGCCATAAGATGTGTAGAGTTTATTTACAATAGATGAATAAAAGTTACAATTCTAAACCTGACTCATATTATTCCGGTAGGATCCAACCAAACGTTAACTTAGTCATAATGTATTTATTTTAGATAATTTACTATCACTGTATCACAGTTTACCAAAAAGACATAACATCTATTATATATTATGACATCCATTAATTATTGTCTTATGTTTTGTTGTTGTTGATAAAATATCCATTGTTTTTCTTTGTGTCTGCAATTCGCTTATGTTAACATGCATTTTCTAATAGCGTGTCTTATCTTTATATGAGACCACAATCGTAAATGTTTAATTATAATAGGTATATATAAGTAAGTAAAAGTTAAGATATTTGTTTTGTGTTTTACAAAGTCATATAAATTGGACTATTAAACTTAGCTTGTTTTGTTAGAGCGCTAAAAAAATAAGAGAAACAGAAGTTTCTGTTAGTGGAATTTGAAGCATTTATTAATTGTTGGTCAACAAAATCGACCCCCAAAAATAAATATTAATTATTTGATTTTTATGTTATACGTGACAAAACGAAGTCGTACGGGATTTGGGGCGGTGGTGATTACAAAGCCAATCAGAATCAATTGACGCTTAAACGCGTGAAAACACTGGGACTCGTTTGAGTGCTAACCTCACGGGCTTGTCACAGCCACCGTTACGTGACAGACGTTGATTAGCCGACACGTCAGCAGATATAGTGGCTGCTTTACGGTGTTCTATTGGACCTACTGAAATGAAAACTGGTGCGTGTTTTGTGTGGAAGAGATAACAAATCCATCTACCCACAAACGATCTCATTACAATTTTTATTATACCAAATAAAAATATAAATCATAATATATTGCATCATAAAATGACACTTTTTAGACCAAGTTGGAAAGAAAAATTGGAATTTTTAGCCTCAAATTATTCAATATATATATATATGCATGTATTTATTTGTATCATTGTGGCATACTTGTTCTAAAACGGACATTTGTTTAAAGGTCTAATCAGTTATTACTTGTGTAATATGCCCACCAAAAAAAAAGTTATTACTTGTGTAATATTCATCAAATTTATCAAAACAGAACATAAATATTATTCTATGCTATCCATACGACCACATGTAAAAGAAATGTGAGCGATTTCGGATTGTTTAAAATATATGATCATTTTTTGTATATTAGAGCTATGTGTACTTAATTAATCCAAAACATGATCAACAAGAGTCACAAGACTCAAATTTTTCTTGTCCACAACATCATATTATACAAGAATTCGAATCAAACTTTTTGTTTTACCTGTTGAATCAATGTTATATATACTAATGATTTTATCCGAGTTTGTAACTTTATTCCAAGGTCCAAGCCATAACTTAATATATAATCGAAAATGCCATACCGGATTCAACATTATGGAACTGTTCTGACCAATATAATTACACTACTTTTATGCCCTTTTGATATCGTCACAGCTAGCGCAAAGCTGAGGTGAGATATATTTTATGTTGTGATCAATTACTTGGTAGTTGGTACCTTACGCTAATAGTGTAATGATGGAATCATTATATAGATGAAAATTAATACTATCAAAAATGCTAAACAGTCTCTCAAATGCTAAACATCATTTTGAAGTGGTAAGCAGACTGTCAGATTTTTATTTTTATTTTTAATATTCTTGATTACTTATTAAAATGTAAAGGAATAAAATACAAATGTTTTTTTAATAAATTTTACATTTATACCGGAAAAAATGAAAAGAATGAATAATTTTACTTTTCTGTTTCGCTAGCTAAAATTTTCATAATATCATAGTTTAAAATAATATTTACCTTACTAATATCTCTTAGCAATTGAAAATTCAAAGTGAAACACCTCTTTTTTTAAACAGAACAAGACTCCATTAACTTAGGGAATAAGAGAGTTTACAAACGCCACAAGAGCGTCTTTAGCAAAAAAATCAGCCTTACAATTGGCTAATCTAGGAATGAAAGTAAACACAATGTGTTTTAACACCTCTTTTCATATGTTTTCAGTTTATAGCGGCTCTAACTATGTCACCATCACTAACAATTATCTTTTTTCTCTTGTTAAAGACTTTCGGTTATCTTGCAATATAAACAAATTATTGTGTGTTTGTGTCACTCTCGTATCTAAAATTGTAGTGTATAAATTATCTAAGCAACTATCAATAGAGTGTCTAATTGTTTACAACTCACACATTATCGTACATTAATCTAAATTGTTGACAAAAAATGTTTTCTTTGCTGGAAAATAATCAAAAGATAGAAAAATGTCAAAATGCAGAAATGGGGAGAGCAAATTTGTTGACTTTCTTTATTAAGAAAAAAATTGTATTGTACCGTTATATATAAACCGAATATGTAGTTGTGTCATCAAATGTGGATACCAAATTGTGATTTTGTGTTGTTCCAAATATCAACTATACAAACTAAAATGGTCAAAGTTTAAATTTGATTGTACTAAATACTAGTACATCTTTTTATCATCCGGAAATTTGAACCAACAGAGATCGTAAAATTAGTTTGGATTTATACGGTTTTCTTGTGTTTTGTATCGTTGATTATTATTACTTTGATAATTTATTTATACGTTCTTCTTTTTGTGTTATGACTTTTAACGATATGGAAAAGAGTAAATGACCCTTTCGTATTTGACGCCGTTTGATTCTTTTGACTTTATGAAGATTAGAAAACGAGAATTATTGTGTTGACGTCAAGTAAACATGGTTGGTGAAGGACTCATCATAAGTATCTAACGCCCAACTTAATGTCACTTAAGTCGGTCATTAAAAACGACCAAATAAACATGAACTGAATAGTATCGGACGACCGTCGTTGCCCTGTCTTTTAATTTGGTCAAGTTAAACCAAACTAGACCGATCCAAAAGTAAACCGGCCTGAAACCAGAAAAAGCATTTCAAGCTAACCCATAATTAAATTAAACTAACCGAGACAGAAGTCTAGTTGATAAAGGCAACATAAACATCGGTTAAGGTTACGTACCAAAAGCAGTAAATAACCGGTTATTGTAATCTTAGAGGGAACAAAAAAATCCGGTTAAGGAGCTAAGCACTGATTGAGAGTTTCAGAGAGACATGAGAGCAATCACGTCTTCAACGTTAACCTCTCTTTCATCTTTCTTTTGCCTTCTTTTAAAAGCTTCGTTAGCTAGATTCTTCTTCTTCTGCTGAAGCTCAAGGACTCTCTCTTCGATACTGTCTCTCGCAATCATCCTTATCATTTTAACCTCTTGTTTCTGCCCAATCCTATGAATCCTGTCCATGGCCTGTTCTTCAACTGCAGGGTTCCACCACGGGTCCAACAAGTAAACCCTTGAGGCTGCAGTTAGGTTTATGCCCGCACCAGAGGCCTTGAGGCTCGCTAGCAACACCACAGGTCCGGTTAACTCCGGATTCCCAAATTCTCCAATGACTTGGGTGCGTTTCTTCAGAGTCATTGCTCCATCCAAGCGTAAGATGGTGAAACCCGCAGCTTTTAGTGGAGTTTCTAGTAGAAGCAGCATCTTCCTGAATTGAGAGAACACAACAGACTTTGTGTTGGGGCTTTCTTGTCTCGATGCGATGAGCAGTGATAGTAAAGCTGAGACCTTTGAGGATTTGGTTGAAGATTTGGTGTCTTCTCCGTCGGTGTTGGAATCATCCGGAGGAGGCGGCGGAGCATTGTAGAGATCAGACTGGGTAAGGGAGCCACGGCAAAGAGGGCACAATGGTTTACTTCTTTGAAGGGTTTGAAGGATACAAGCCCTGCAAAAGATGTGAGCACATCGAGTGATGATGATGTTTGTTGGTGGTGAAATGCAAATTGGACAGTCAAAATCTTCACCATCTTGCAATACTGCAATCAGCTTTTGCAGAAGCTCTGGCTTATCTATTACATCTGTTTCACAAAGGCACAAAGATTTTTAAGCTATGAACCCAAAAGTAAGAATATGTATCAGTTTTGTTTTTACCTTCGACAGATGTAGAAGTGGTAAAAGATCTTAATTCTGGAGGGCATAGAGAAATGTCGTCGCAAAGTTGTCTAAGCCGTAAGATTATACTTAAAACTGTTGAGTAGTTGCGCATCAAGCTTCCATTATTTATAAGATTCTGCACAACACCTTTCGCTTCTCCTTCCATGTGATCATATAACTGACGTTCTTCTGGAGAAAGCTCAACATAACAAGTTTCAACAGTCTTAGGCGGTAAACCAATCAAACTCTTTTCTTTTGTTCTCCTTAATGAAATTGTCGCCATTAAAACCTGAAAAGCGTGTAATTGAATAACTTTTCACCAAAGAGCAAAACATAAAGAGGCATATCTGTGAGTAATATATTATTACCTGCAGACGTGAAAGACCCTTTTTATTCCCTTGACCAAGCGGGCGTTGTATCAAGCTTTGCCAATAACTCTTAATCGAAAATGGCTCAAACCGGAGAAACGCCATCAAAGAGTATAAATCAAATGAACCATTCTGAATAGGAGTTCCTGTGACAGCCCATCTGCGAGAAGCCTTCAACTTGCTAACTACTCGGCTCTGTTGAGCGTTTGCATTCTTAATGGTGTGTGCCTCATCAAGAATTATTCTCAGCCACTCCATCTTCTTGACAGGAGAATCTTCCCACGATTCCTCAACAGCTAAAGTGCTGTAAGTAGTCAGCACTAAATCATATTTCATAAGCTCATTAACATCGTCTGTCCTTTCGCCACCATGATACATATACACCTTCAAGCTTCCCTGTACAGTATGCTCCTCTAACTGTGTAATCCATGCTGAAATCACAGAAGGCGGACAAACGATCAACGTTGTCTTTTGAGACACATTCATGCCAACAACATCATCAGGTTTAAGCTTCTTTCGAGTTCTACTTTCACTGCTCTTGCCTCTTCCTCTTTTTTTACCCTTCTTTTCAATCTTGTCTCCTTCAACATCCAAAGGTTCTTTGGTTGGCGTACTGGTGGATGCATTGCCATATCTATCAAAAGCTATCAAGGAAAGTAAAGTAAGGGTCTTACCCAACCCCATATCATCAGCAAACACCCCTCCACGCAAAGGTTCAGGCCGCTTATCCGAGCGGTAATTCGTCAAAGTATTCAAGAATTCTCCATCTTTCTCCTCCCAAAACGGAGGCAATTCTCCAGATTTCTCTCTGTAGAGTAACCAACCCAATCCTTCCTTCTGATGAGCAAAAAGTTCAGACTTTATCACTTCCCTCGGCGGCTCAACCGCTACCAATTTCCCCTTTAACTTCACATTCCTATCAACCAATTTGAAAATCTTGTCAACACTCTTCTTATCTCCATTACCCATCTGTTCCTTAACCACAACAGCCTCAGATAACCCAAACGCTGTATCTGAATCCGAAATCAACACTAACCCACCTCTAGAAATCGTCGATTTGACAGTAGAGGAGGCTTCTAACTTTGCAAAAACGTGAATTTGACACGGAATTTTAAACCTATTGGAGTTAGAACGAGTATTGGGTACAATACCTTCGACGATGATCGTGTGAGAATCAATCAACGGCGCGAGAACGGCTGCTACCGTACGCTCGATGTGACCCACTTGCTCAGATCGTGTGTTCAGTACTCTGATTGCGTTATTATCATATGGGTTCAAGGGTTCTCGAACCAGACCTACCATCTCTCGACCGTTGATTCGGCCGGAATAGTACTTTAACCCTACTATGTTCGCGATAACAAACCCTATCAAATAAGACTCTGAAACACAGTCCTGAGATTGCTGCGATGGTTCTACCGGAGATTGAAATTCGTCTTCGTTCGCCATGGGAGGGGAAGAGAAGTGTCGAAGAAACTGTGCCATGGGATGGGAGAGGAACGATGACGGAGAGAAGAAGGAGCTCGAAAGTTTCAAAAACCGCCTCCTTTCGAAAGAGTGTGTGTTTTTTTTTTTTTTTTTTTTTTTTTTGATGTCTTGTATCGTATCACTCATAAAATAACTAAATTGAGATTGCATCTCAAATTCTTATAAATAGAATTTTACACCCCAAAAGTTGGAACAATATAAAGTTTTTGTATTTTATGAATTCAAATGCAAATAACAACCAAGTTTATTACAATGTTTAAGTGCACAAGTACTGATTTGACACAAGCCGATACTATGCAAGAAAACAAAGGTGGTGAATCTAAAACTAAATCAAAATTAAAGAAAAATACTTAAAAGGGAAGCATTACAACTTCATAGCTTGAGTGAGAGAGAAAGAGAAGAACCATCATTTTCTTTCTTAGCATCCATCTCTTCTGTTGCATCGTTTGGTTCTTCAGGTTGTGGTTGGGTTTGGGAGCTACCAACACCAAGACAAAGATCTAAACACACTGGTGACGATGCAGACGATAGCGGTTGAGGTTGAGGTTGAGTTTGGGATGAGATCCCGTTAAAGGTCGAACCCCGGTCCATTCTTTGACTTGGATCACTTCGTAGTCCTAAAAAGCCAGAGCTTGAAGATCCCATATATTGGTTGTAGACCATGGACATATTGTCAATTCTATCAACTTTGTAACGACGTTGTTCAAATCCCGGTGAGAGTGCGTACTGGTTAGGAAATGAATGCGGATGCAAATACGAGTACAAGTAAAGGTCTGGTTTCGGTTGGTTCAAATGCGCCAAAAATGCTTCATGTTGTTTTTTTACCCCTCTCTCCTTCTTGTGAGCATTTTGATGACCACCCAATGCTTGTGTTTTATCGAATTTCCTAGGACAATACTTGCATTTGTACATTGGATTCTCTATCGATCCGGTGGCGGAGGCATTGTCGCTAATATCACTAGCGTAATTCGAATCAGAGGACAACATTTTGTTGTCGATCGGATCCATCGGGCTTTTGCAAATTTAGGTCTGATGGCTTGGATATGTGATTGCACCCGGATAGGTATTTAAATATTTGATACTTTGTATGCACTTTTAATATCAAGGAAAGTTATATGTTGTAATGTTATGATGTTTGAATAAGATAAATGCATATTGATGAAAATGGAAAGGGACTTACTTATAGAGAAAAATGATGAAGAACAAAGACTAACTGAAGTACTTAACAATCTAGTTTATCATTTCGACAACTCACACATAAGGTTAACATGTTTAATTACTAGATATATTTGACATTTTACATTTGCCGAATTTGCGTAGTAAATTTGTTTTGAATTAATACTTGTTGCACTTATATTTAGTCAAAATTAGTTCCAAACATTACTTATTTCCAAAGTGAGTTGGGAGAATTTGGTTCTTTTGCCCTATTAAATTTAAGATATAGTTGAAAACAAATTATTTAGAAGAGTTTAAAGACTTAATTAGTAGCTCTTTTATTTTAGTCAACTTTAGAAAACATGATTTAAGGATTTAATTAGTGTCATTATGTAGTCAACTTTGAGAACATTATATCTCAACTCTTAAAGTGATTTCCATTGCTTGCATTTTTATATACATCACTTTGGAGGTAATAAAAAATAACATTATTAGCTTTCATATTTTATTAACATAAGTGAAAATATATATTAAAAGTAAGTAATTAAACTAAATTTGGCTACCTTTTAATAAGAGTAGATAAACAGATTAAAGCATTTTACAATCAAATCTATAATGCTGATCTTCACATCAAAAGTATTAACTTAAAAAAATTTAGTATGACATATATATATAGCACACTTTCTTATGATATACTGTACATGGCTTTAAAATGATTACAGACATAGTCAAAAATTTTAGTTTATAGTTTCTCAACTCTTAAAAACGAAATTAAAGATAAGAAAGCTAACCCTTATTATTCTAATAAACTTTTGAAAGCTATATATTATGGAATTAGGGTTTAGTGAACTCTGAGGGCTTGGAAAGACGATGAACTTCCGCCGTTTCATTGGTCCTGGTAGCCATCTCTTCAAAACGGTTTGTTTAACAGAGAATGCTCCGGCTTCGATCAGGGTCGAAGCACTAGCGAAGGCAAAAGTGGAAAATAGGCGGATATGGAGAAGAAGAGAATCATGTTCGAGAAACTGCATGCAATCTCTGACTGAGCCGGAGGGAATAATAGCATACACGTTAAGAAAGTTGATGATGATTGAGAAGAAGGAGCCCGACTCCGTCACCAAATCAGATCTGATACGCTGGGCTATGCATCTGATGAGAACCGGCGATGATAAATCCGCCAAGGAGACTCTTAATTTGGTAAATGATGCTAGCAAGAA
This sequence comes from Arabidopsis lyrata subsp. lyrata, assembly GCF_000004255.2. Lineage (NCBI taxonomy): Eukaryota > Viridiplantae > Streptophyta > Magnoliopsida > Brassicales > Brassicaceae > Arabidopsis > Arabidopsis lyrata. The sequence continues at coordinate 1,847,955 of NW_003302550.1, read as the reverse complement.
TCAATCATCACATCACATGGCGACGACGACGGTAAGGTCTATATCTCTCTCCTGTTTCGTAGGTTGGAGGAAGAAGAGAAAGTAGGTGTAGCTGCAGAAACATTAAATGAGTTTAGATCAAAGCGTTTTGCCATCACCAAAGAAGATCTGCTTAAATGGGGTAAACAGGACAAGGAGGGAAAACATTACCATGCCATTGAGATCTTTGAGTGGATGGAGGAGGAGAGGAAGAGAGTGTCATTGACTACTTGCGAGCTTGATCTTATTCTAAGGACTAAAGGCTATACAGCTGCTGATGCATACGTCCGCAAACTCTACCCTAACCTGAATCACGTTGATTGGTTGGTGCGACGCCCCGTCGCTCGTTTTAAAGCAAAGATATTGATTGGTTATGAGCTACCTGAGAAGACAAAGGGGACTAGAGTAGTCAGATGCATAGGTACCTCAGGCTATCCAACACACTTTCGCAACTGAAACTCATGGTTTGGTGGGTTGTCTGAATGAATAAATTAACCACGGCTTTCTGATTTTCTCTTTGCCTTTTAAATCTCTCGTGTCTGAAGAGGTAAAATCTCTAATGCAATCTTGTGCAATTTGCATCTGAGTTACTTAGGCTTCTTCCTAATGCAAGCTTGTGCAATTTTTGAAGGGTCATTTGCAGCAATAACCCAGTTCAATGATAAAATGAAGCTTATGGCACTATATATACCATGGAAAATTAAGAAAGTAGCTAGCGTAAGGCCATTTTGGGTCTAGCTACTGGAGATGCGGATTAGGGTTACGGTGGGCTAGCTAGGTTTTGGTGATCGAATTAATGGTTGAAAGTGCGTCTTTAATCGTTTTGAGTAAAAGGTTTTGTTTACTACATATATAGAACATTAGAAAAAGAAAGGGTATAGAACAAAAGAAAACATTCTATCTTGTTTATTCATTTAATCTCTGTATCATCAAATTACTAAAAAAACACATTTTTTTGGACATTTCATATGGTTTCTACAATCAAAAATAAAATACAGTAATGATTTGTGTTCTATATAAAACAACAAAATTTCGTATAATTGCCAAACAAGCCTTAGTGAAATACAAAGTAATGTTTTTTTTATTTGTTAATTAAAAAAAGTAATGTTTGTGTGAACTATAGTCTATATCATTAACGCTTATGTTGTACAATATAACTAGATCCGGACCCGCACCTACGTGTGGGAATTTGTTAACATACAATTTTCTGAGTATAGAACTTATGTCATATAGGTTTTGAATGTGTGTATATCAATTTGAATTTGGGATGATTATTAAAAATAGATTATGTGTGACATATTACATGATTGAATATATTGGTATGGTAAAAAATCAAATGGTCGATAAAATATGTATTTGGGTATAGTTTGTATAAAAAATAGTTGGATTTTGGAAGGATAAGGTTGAAGATTCATGCGGGGTTTTGTTCGTATATGTATTTTTGTATAGTATAATAGGGTTGGGCATTGTATACTCATTCCATGTATTCGATCTGTTACCCGACTCGTACTTATTTCGAAAAAAGGTACGCTTGACCTAAAGACGGGTAAAGGATATTATAATTTTGTTACCCGTAGATAATGGTCGAGTATTATGTATTAATATTCTTTAATGCCAATATGTTAATTAATGGCCCAAATATTTTTTCCGATCTAGATTGAATGGGCTTTTAAAATATTGTTTTAGGCCCAATTGTAAACCTCGTGGAGCTATTTAGTATTCCATTTGTTTTTATGTATTTACCGTAATACGGGATATTAGTGTATTTGGACAGATATTTGCTGTGAACAATTTGTTGTCTTATTACCAAAAAAAGAGAAAAGGAATTTTAGTGAAAATAACGAAGACCATCGATCGATCTCCAGAATCAAATACGATAATCTCATAGGAACATCATCGTCTCCTATTATACCTCTGGTGGGTTTCAATTCGTGAATTCTACGAAGAGGTAATCTATTTATTAAATCAAATTTATACTTGTACAGCTTTTGTATATGTCAGATTCAATTTCCAATCTTTGAAATTTTTTGTTTTAATAGTATAGAATCGCCAAGGATTTACAAGAAGCCGGATCTCTTAAGGCTGATTTAAAATTAGTTTTTGATAGATTTTTTTTAAGGTTTGTATACGAATTTGATTTACAGTGGTTTTGAATTGTTGTATAGAGTAGCTCTGTATACAGTTAATCTCGAGTATCCGTAGCTTTTTATAGTTTGAAAGCAATAAATTGAGTATATTTTGTGTATACTGTGTTTTGAATTTTTAATTTTTTTTGGTTGTGTATTCTAGTGAAGGATGATTAGCAAGTAATTTCAGACAATGGAGGAGACAATGGGATATTGTCATTATAGCTATTCATAAATATATGTGTCAAAGGTTAGTAAGATTCTTAATTTTTAAAATTTTGTTGATTATGTTTGCAGAGTTCCCTGGTTTTATTGAGCTTAAGATACGTTACTTTATATATGGCACATTGTTTTGATCTTGTATTTTAAAACAAAATCATCCTTGCCTGTGTATTAACGATTTAATGTGAAGGATGATTTGCGATACAGACAATGAGACTATGGGAGAAGCTCTATGATTTTGTCAGTGTAGCTATAAGAAAATATATATGTAAAAGGTTGGTGAAATCTCAATTCTTACGCTTTTGTTTCTCAGATTTGCAGCTTTACTTACTGTTATTGAGTTACTTTAAAAAGTTTAACATGTTAATAACAATATTCAATGTTCTAATGTGAAGCATTCGATTCTATTAACATAAAAATATGGAGAAGGGAAGAGTTATATAGTCATTGCCTCATTGGAGATATCCAGAAATATATATGTAAAAGGTTAGTGCCTCATGTGACTTTTATACTGTTGTTTATTCATATTAGTCTTTGTATGTTTAATCAAAAGTAGTATATCATAACAACGATGAAGATCCTGCAAGATAAAGATATAAGGAAAAAAAATTATATGCAAGATAAAGCTATAACTAAACATAAAAAAACCTATAAAGATATTCGCATTCAATCGTGATTCATTCAAAATATCTTGATAGTTTGCAAATCGAAGAAAACATCATCTGAAAGAGAAGAACACCGAGTGATAATAGTAGTGTTCATGAGGGACATTTTGCAACCATGTTTGGTAGCTCTGTACTTTCCCATAGATTTTGAGAGAGTAAATTTTTAATAAATCTCCACTCTCCAGAGTTGATAAACCTTTGCAGCTTGTTCATCTGTTGTTTATTTATAGTAGCATGAATCAAAGTAGCCTACAAAATTCACAATTGTAGTAAGCAAAACAATAATCCTTTTTAAATATGAAAGGTTTGAAGTTAGAAAGTTAAAAATACTTACAGAAACAGTAGCAAGAATCATTTTCATTGTCTCTCGTGTGAATTGAGTGTGTTGAGTCTATGAGTGAACGATTGTTTTGAAAAGGTTTCACGTTAGCAAGTTCCGTGATAGGAAGATTTGCAGCCATTTTTTTGACCAAAAAAAAGAAGAAATTAATGAAGTTAAGATTTGAAGGATTGTGTTATGAAAGTTGATTATCGAGTTTACTATATATACTATTACAGATACAACTCTCATTTTTAGGGTTTACTTTTGTAAATATGAAAATATATTTGCGTAACCGTATTTAATAGAATCATTAATAGAATACTAGATATTAACCCGCGGTACACCGCGGGTCTATAATTTTATTAAATAATAATAAAATTAATTTTTTTTTAAGATGATCTATAGATATATGCTATTGTTTTGTTTGATTTAAATGTATGGTACACACGATATTTTATAACTAAAGATTTAAAATTTGAAGTTTTATTTGTTTTGTTAATATTATTTGTTTAGTTTTGTTTAGTGTTTAAGATTGTATTGTTATATTTTGATTGTTAATTATAGGATTTCACCTGTAGTATATCATACTGTATTAATATCCACCCCAAATCCGTCCGACCATATAACTCTGTCCCGTGAAATCTACATCATTTTGTCATTTTCCAATAAAATTCAAATATTTCTAATATTCGAAACTTCATTTAATATCGACCCAAAATTCATAATAGTATTTTGATTGTTATATCTAGGATTTCACCCGTAATATACCGTCCCGATTATTATCTTTTGTAAATATTTATAATGTTTAAATTTCTTATAAATTATTATAAAATTCAACTATTTAATATTTGAAACTTTATAAAATTCATAATATTATAAATATTTAAAACGTTTTATAAAAATAAACTTTTTTAAATGTTTAAATAATTATAATATTTTACTTTTAATAAAGTTTAAATGTTTATAATATTTTGAAACTATTTAAAAGTTTCAATAAAAAATATTAGAAAACATTAAACATGAAATACATTGGATAAGAAAATAAAATATATATGATGTGATTGTTAACCATATAAAACATGTAATTGTTGTAAAAGGTTTTAAAAGATTAGAAAAATTACACTTACCAACCAAAACTCGGATCCACAGGTTTTAGTAAAAGTATATATCATAAAAACAATTAAAATACATAACATTAGAATAATGAAAATTAAGAATAAGAACTTTATTTTATTAACAAATTCATTTCCTTTTTACGTTAAAGAAAAAGATTTTAATAGAATGGACTTGTTATGTTAGCCTATAAAAAAAAATCATTTACAAACATTATGAAGAAACATGAAATTATGAAAATGTAAAAAAATACTGGACATTAAAAAAAATTCGTATCTGAAGATAAGAAGAAGGACTAACTAACCTTTTAATGCATACCTTATTTGATAGTTTCTTTGGAGACGGAGTTGATGATGTCCATAATTTCCAAAGATCTTAAAATCGAAAGCTGCAACATAAGAAAAGTAGGTGACAATTAATTTTTTAAAAGAAAACAAACGTGAAATATAAAATGTACTAAGAACATTGTTTAAAAGAAGCCATATAAATCTCTATTACGAAAACGTTTAGTATTGTGGATCAATGGTTGAAAATATCTTTTTTATATAGATGAATAAAAAGTACTCGAGAAGTTTAGGTTTGATCTAAAAATTAAAACAATTTTGCAAATATTGGAAAATTAAATATTTGATTCCTAATATATTCAATTTTGTATTATCAACTGAATAACGTCTATATGCATGGTGGGATTTATGAATGAGGAAAGCTAATTAAAGATATTTCCATTTGTTTTAGGAAGTTTGTTGAATAATATCTAAACGAAACAAAAAAAAATCTTTTAAAGATATTTTATGAGAAATAATATATTCGTCAATTTGGGTTGGGGATCAAGTATATGAAAATCTCGTAAATATTATATGTTATATTTATTACATATACTAATTTTCACATTGTAGTTATTTAAATCAAAGAATTTAATGAGTTAATTATGGAATACAAAATATCTATGTAAATCAAAAAGTTTAAAGAACCAATAGCGCTGGAATTGATTTTTTTGCTATAACGATTACTAAAACATTTAAGTAAATAAAGATATTTCGTTATGATTTTTCAGCATATTCGAATTGTTGATTATTTCGAAATTTAAGGATGTTTAAGAAATCATAATTGATTTCCGATTTCATAAATTTTGATTAGAATTAAAAATAAAAGATTTAGTATTTAGATAAGGAATATACTATAATAAGGATTATTAGTACTCGAATATATTAGGAATATTCGTATTGTTAGTTTATTTAATTCAAAAATTATAATTTGCGGATTTAAAGGAAGATCTTCTCGAGATTTTAGGCATATAATCGAGATTTTAGTAACAAACTGTGATCACATTAAATTTTCGAAAGATTTGTGTCGAAATTGTTAGAAACAAATTAGGATAGATAATGTTTGGTTAGTATCTTTTTAATATTTTCAAATCTTTAGAATTAAACTCATTGACATTATATTGTTGAATTTATTTTTTAAAAATGACGTAATATTAAATAAAAAAATAAATAACTAACTATTTTCATTTGATGGTGTAGACAAATTATTATTACTATTTATGTAATTTAATTACAAATAACAAATATTAATTTTTATAACAAAACAAATTATTTTCGTAATAACAATTTTTCCCCAAATCAATCTTTTACAAAATATTTATTTTAATCACATATTCTTTCCATATAGAAATAAATAGTTAAATAATTATGGTTAGAAGTAGTTAAGGTAAATAACAAATATGGTTAGTTTAGATATATTATATATATTTCTAATTTAGGTGTTAATTAATAATTAATGTCGTTTTTATTACAAACTTCCTTAAATTTCTTATTCTAGATCCGAATAGAGTTAAACCCGGGTAAAACCCGGATCCAAAAGACTTTTTGCAAAAATCCCCTGTAAAAATGTATATGTAGATGCTTCATTTGATAGGAATATAATATTTTATACTTTTGAAATTAGGCAAATATAATAAATGAGATTAGATCTTATTGAAAACAGTTCCTACAAAATTGGTTATGTTCCTTATATTTGGTGATTTAATTTGGCAATTATTTTGCGTTGATTTTCTGTTGATTGTTTTGGCAACTGTCTTAATGATTTTCGAAATTATTTTGTGTAACAGCACAAGAGAATATTATCGGAGTAAAATCTTAATGATTTGTTACCCAAACGGGTCAAATCGAGGATCCGCGTCCCAGACCGTATAACGCTGGATAGGGTCCGCGTTTTATCCGAAAACAAACCCAAGATCCACGTTATGTATCCGATCAATTTGTCCACTTTAACCTTATCCAATTTTTTTAATTTACTCTTTGATTTAAAAATTACCAATAGCATTCTTTGTAATATTCTACAAATTAAAGGTTACTTAATATTCAATATTTCCCAATTAATAGTATAGATGTACCATTTGTTTTGATTAAATACCAAGGGAAGAAACCCACTAAAAAATCCTGACGAATAATAGTAATGGCAAAATTGGTCTCTACTGCTGAAAGCATGACAAATTACAGCCAAATTTGATATATCTTTTTTAAGTTAAAAAAAAAAAAAAAAAAGGGACAACAGACTGATTTAAAATGGGCTTTCAGATGAGTCCATAACAACTAAAATGGGCTTGAAAGTCATATTTAATGGCCCATGAGATTTTTTGCTTCTTTTAAACGGAAAGAGTCTTTAATCGGCGAAAGAAACCATCCTCGACTGTTAAGAAAATTCTCATCGGCGTTTAGATCGGAAACTTGGGAACAAGAGAAGCTCACTGGGAACAATGGATATGAGACGATCATCGGCGTGGTTGATGTTAATTTGCGTGTCGTTGGTTCTCTTTTCTGGATTTGGTCAGTTTGTGATCTGCAGTGAAGAAAAAGGAACGTACAACGACAACAACAACAACGTTGTAAAGATGAAGCTTGGTGGATTTAGCGATTCCACTAATGATCGGAACGGTGGAGAAGAGATCGATGATATTGCACTCTTCGCTGTTCAAGAACACAACAGACGAGAGGTTTGGTTTTCTCCAACCTAATTAGTATATTCTCTGGAATTAGGGTTGGGATTTTAGTGATTTGCGTGTCTGATTGTTCTTGATTTATAGACTGAAGATTAAAGATTAAGGATTTTTTTAGTATTGATGAATTTTATGGTTTCTCTGTTCACGATGTTTATCTCTACACGCTATATGGTTTAATCAGCTTGTGGTTTAATTCTTTGTTATGTTTTTTGGATTTTATGGAGTAGAATGTTGTTCTTGAGCTTGCTAGAGTATTAAAGGCAACAGAGCAGGTTGTTGCTGGCAAGCTCTATCGTCTTACTCTTGAAGTTATTGAAGCTGGTGAGAAGAAGATTTATGAAGCTAAAGTTTGGGTGAAGCCATGGATGAACTTCAAGCAGCTTCAGGAGTTCAAGAATGTTATCCCCTCCTTCACTATCTCTGACCTTGGCTTGAAATCAGGTAAACAACTTTGAAGTGAACATCATCACACCGTGTCTGGTTTGGTAATATGATAATCGTAATCTGCTTGTGATCAGCTAGTTAAAGTCACAGTCACCCATGATTTTCACCGTGTAGTTTAATCTTTGGGATGTATAACACTGTTTCCTTTTCGATCTTGATCATAGCGAGTTTTTTATGGTTCTTGATCTCTTTGCTCTGTTTGAGGCAGATGGTAATGGATTTGACTGGAGATCAGTATCAACAAATAACCTTGAAGTACAAGAGGCAGCAAAGCAAGCAATGAAATCACTTCAACAGAAATCAAATTCACTGTTCCCCTATAAACTCATAGATATAATCCTAGCCAGGGCAAAGGTTGAGTTGTTTCTTATGTTCACTATCAGTTTCTTTCTTAATCACCAAACCCATGCATCTAATTAAGCAAAGGAATGATATTTTTACGCGCAGGTGGTTGAAAACCGTGTGAAATTCGAACTGCTTCTGAAGCTAGAGAGGGGCAACAAACTGGAAAATTTCATGGTAGAAGTGATGAAGGATCAAAACGGCAAGTAGCAGTAGAAGTTGCAGATAGCTTTTGGGTTGTGTGACATATGTGTGAATGGAGTATATACTAAAAACTGCTATGTAATGAAAATAAACATGGTGCTTGTTTGGCTTTAAACAGGGTTTCTTGTAAATATAAATACATGACTTCATATATGTAAAAAAATGATGATATGATTATGTGTTTGAAAATGTTGAAATCTAGAGTCATAACCGACCACACCAAATCATGAGAATGTGAATAAACTAAATTCTTTTGGCTTCAAAAGGAAAAGTTGTCTTCTTTAGTATTTGGCCCCAAAGACAACAGCTTTGGGAAATTTCAAATTGGAAACGTTTTTCAGTTTTTGGGTTAAGAAAACAAACAAAATAAAATCAAAGGCTGCGACTTTATTTTATTCTCCCCACTAGTTTGTGTCCGAGAGAGAGAGAGAGAGAGAGATAAAGGGTCGATAAGGTCTTTTCCGTTTCCTTGACCCTCTTGGATTTCGATTTCGATTTCCTCATCTCATCGATTTGCTTCTCAATCTCTCTAATTCATATCTCCTCGGGAAATTTCAATCCTTTTTTTTTCTCCTTGGTGATTTCTAAGATAATTAATATCGAGAAGAAGAATTTTGGGAGAGAAACCATCCATCCATCCATCGATGGCCGCTATGAGCGACAAGGAAGCTATGGTGGATCCTTTTTTGGTCGAGGCTCTTCAGAACCCTCGTCATCGTCTCACCAGTAAGTCAATTCTCTTGCAAGCCCTTTATATTCCAAGTTAATTTTTTTTTATCTTTGTTGGATTTGATCTGAATTATGGTTATTTACTCGTCTATAGAGTTCTTTATTGACTTGTTGAATCTCGAATTGGAGGTCCTGTTTAGGGTTTTTTGTCGATTTCTTAAGGAATTAGGGTTTGGCTTTTGTACTTGATGATTAGATCCATGGCTCTACCATTAGCTCAATTTAGCTGAATTAAGAATGCAATTGCTCTGATTAGAAGACTCTTATGTTCATTTTGTTCTCTCTTTGTATCTATAAGCATCATGGTCAATGGATGATAATGTTCCTTATTTATTTTTCTTTTCTTGGTATGCTAGTTTTGCGTATGGAGCTCGATATACAGAAGTTCTTTCAAAGTCCAGAGCAGCAACAATATGAGTTCCAGCCTTTGCCTACATCTTATCTTCGTCTTATTGCTCACCGTGTTGCTCAGCATTACGGGCTGTTTACAACGGCTTTAGACGGTGGTGGTGTTGATGGCTCAGGGAACAGAATCTTGGCGACCAAAACGGCGGAAAGTAGATACCCGTATGTCTGTTTGTCTGAGATTCCTGTTAAGCAACCTGAGATTCATGGCAAGCCTGAGGGTTTCAAAATCGCCATCAAGCCTAGACCCAATAGAGGATCTGGTGGGAGTGGTAGTGGATCAGGAGTTGAAAAGAATCTTTTGAGAAGCGTTGAGGAGAGGAAAGAAGAGTATGATAGAGCTCGGGCTCGTATCTTCAATAGCCCTAGCAGTTCAGACTCCGAAGATTCTTCAACACGAGCTCCTCCTCCTCCCCCTCCTCGTCTCGACTCAAAACATAATAGTACATGTCCGAGTAGAAATGAGTCCGAAGTGGTGATTAATCATAATAGTAATCCTGTTGATGTAGAGAGGAATGGTGTTTTCAGAGACTCAGGACGTACTTCTCGGGTTGCCATTATTAGAGATAGAGAGAAGGATCGTTATGATCCTGATTATGACCGTAACAGGTTAAACTAATCCCTCCGTTGCCTCTAATAATAATAACAGCCTTTACGCCATAGTTTCTTCATCAAATTTAATGGATTTAGCGGTGTTGCAGGTATGTGAGGGTTGCGCCACCGGTACAAAACTTCAATCCGATACCAATTCCGCTTCAGTTCCATGACGCAATTTTCCCACAGACGCCAAGAACTCAAGCCAGCATAAACTATGGACATCCCTTAAACCCAGCAATGACGGCACCTTCTTATACAGAGTGGCCTAGTGCCACTATGACTTATGCACAAACATTGAATGCGTCAGACACACATCATTTCAGGTTAATTTCACTCTTAAGAAACTTTCTTCATGTTCTCTGTTAAACGCTCAAGTCTCTTGCATTGACCATTGTGCTGTCTTTTTCTTTTGCGGTTGCAGGCACCCGAATCCTTGACCTTTTGTCGTGTTCAGCACAATGTCTTGTATCCAAACAGGTTTTATTGATGTAGCTTTAGATTTTCTGCTCTTGTTGCAAACATTGGCCACTCTTATCACAAGACATTATAATATTATTATTATCAAGCTTTTGCAGTGAAATCCAAAATCTGCAAGCGTTCGTTCCCTTTTGTACTAGGTACTCTAAATGGGTCTGCCTGTAAAGCTTATGGCCCATTTAGGGTAGATAGTTGTGGAAATTTTTCTTGTTCGTATGGGTCAACATAGAAAACAGAGTCAACGTATTTCCAAAATTCAGATAAAAAAAATTATCTTTGATTCTTCTGATTGAATGCACTTAAGAGTTCATGTTCAGGTACACTACACTGGTTTACCAACAATGATATAAATTTTATTCAACCATTTCTAAAATAGTAGTTTGAAATCTGCCTTGTTATTTACTAATGGGATTCATAAATTTTCCAACAAAAATACTAGTAATAATTCGAAGGACTTTTTATAAGGGTATGACTTTTATAGAAACAGATCAGAAACAAACATGCCAGCTAATGAACCCACCATCATGGGATGGCTTTTAATTGATCCCTCCCCAACCCAACAAATAATAACCTATAGTTTCCTTTATCAAGACGATTATGATTATACTATTTTCAAAATAATAAATAACTAATAGAAAAAAATCTTGATTGGGTTTGGTCCCATAACTGATTCTACGTACATGAATAAAAAGTTAATTAAATAAATAAGGTATGATTAAGGATATGAGAGCATCAGATCCTGGGATTCAATTTCTGACTGGCACGGTCTAGTCCTTGCTTTTTGGCTGTTTCATGTTCTTTGTACACTGTACTAATGAATATTCATGTAATATTCAACTATACATAAATGGATTTGGCCATTTGGGTCTTGACTTTTAGAAGAGGAAGAGAATTTTTAGTACCTGCAAATACTTTTATGATGTTCAGTGTAAAGTTACAAACAACTTTTAAGAACAAATATGAACCCATAAGAAAAGAAAAAAAAAAAACAAGAAAGTAGTTGTGTAATCAAATCTAAACAAGTGAAAAAGATCACTTCTTTTTATGCAGTTCAGGATTTTACAGAGTAAACTCAATCTTTAAAAGGAGACCAAATGTTCCTCAAGATTGTATTGTAGACACACTTTGAAACATTGAAGATCTGGTCACAAAAGCAAGGACCAAAAAAAAGCAGAACTCGGATTGTGAATGTTTACTATAATTCAATCGTCTCGAGTTGGAAACAGAGTCAAGACAGTTTTGGCTCCTGAATCCAAATCTTGAGTGTAATTAGCCACTTGACTATGCAAATGCAATGAAGATGGTCTGAAAACTGGTTGCTGTAGTTGACTCTGCTGCCTAGCCAAGAACATTGCTTGGTCGGTAGCTTTGGTCGGAGAAGTGAAATTAACGGCGGACATTTGTCGGTGGAGGAACTGAGACGGTGGTGCTGCGATATGTTGCTGCTGAGTTGAAATTGGGACCAAAGAGGGTATGAAAAGGTCAGAGCTTTGTCTACTTGTCTGATGGAGGAAATGTGGAGGAACAGGTGAGCTAGCGAAGAGATGATCGGAATCACCTCCGCCGCCTCCACCGCCGCCGGATTGCATTCTTTTGAGGTAAAGTCTGTATTTTTGCAAATGGCTAGCGACGTTTTCTCTGGTTAAACCATCGACGCTCATAAGCTGCATGATGGTTTTAGGAACCGCGTTTTTTATCCCGAGATGAGCCACCGCGTCTACGAAACGTTTGTGTAGCTGCGGCGTCCATACTAAACGCGGTCGTTTTAGCGTTCTTGCTGGTTCGTCTCCGGTGGAGTCTCCAGCGAATTCGGTTGAGGAATTGGGTTGTGGCGGCGTGGTTTGGGGTAGAGGTTGACCGGAGTTTGAGTTGTCGCGGTGGAGATCGAAGGCGATGGCGAGATCAGGAGTGATTAAAGATTGAGATAAAGGAATGAGTTCCTCCGGCGACGGAAGCTCTTCTTCCCATTTAGCAAACCAATTGGAATCTTCTTCTCTCATCCTCAACACTAACAAAAAAACACAAATCTTGAATCTCAACTTCGGAGTCTTGATCTCACAAGAAATTAATATGGTGAAGATGAGGAACAAAAATTATTATTGATTTTGAGGCAAAGACTTGTGAAGAGACTTGAGAAGATTCTTGTATATTTAATTGTTGTTATCTGTTTTTTGTTTGTTTGTTTGAGATTGAGATTGAGAGTGATCATTAGATTCGACCGACGCCTACTTTGGCGCGTGGTCTCCACTTGATTTTTAGTGTCTTTTACTAATTAACTTTCTGCAAAATTCTTTGATTCTCTTTCTTACATATATGATATACAAATTTACATTTCGAAATTTGGGAAGTTTTTTATATTACTTGGTTTGGAATTTTCTCATGTGATTATTAGAAGTTTAGAACCATTTGATTAGTTACTCAAATCCGTTTACTAGATGTTTTTTTTTTTTCACACATGTCAATATGAAGGACAACCGGAATGATGGCGTACGATTATGGAAAAGGTTCAAATTAAGAGTGTATGTGAATGGCGTACGATTGTCTCGGTTTGGTCTCGAAGTCTCAGATATACGTGTACCTACCAAAGGAAGAAATTTATATATGAACAATTCAATTCAAGAAAGTAGAATAAAAAAAAATAACAAAAAAGGAGTAATTAATGGATTATATTGATAGATCATAATTACATACAAGAGTAGATGAGGCGTCGCCAGAATCCAAGATTGCAGTGACTACGAAACAAGTTAGGTTTCAAAGCTATGAAAATTTATTTTACTTGAGTAGTTGAGTTGATCATTCGTTTTCTTTTTATAGTTAAAGATGGGTTATTGGCTGTTCAATCGCAGACAAATAGGTTCACTTGAAATACTGGACATACTAATCTCTATACTATTAAAAGAGAAGTACAAATGAAAATGGGTCGGGTTAAAATCAGAAAATTGATCCGAAATTCTGAAATCGGATCTTTGAATTTTTTTTGGAATATAAATTCGAATTAATAATGAAAAATCGAAATAAAATCAAATATTTATGGAAATCAAATAAAATCTGATTGTACTTATGGTAACTAATAATAAAAGCATATTCCGAACAATATTATACATTAATTACGTATAATAAATTTGTTCATATATTTTGGGACTAATTCCATAACAATCAACGTTTTTATCATTAATTTCGCTCATTTTAGCCAATTATCATTAATTAAAAGATATTTTATTTGCTTCTAAAGTTTCTAGAAAATTTATCACAATAACCCATCTGTTTTATAAATTAAATTGATATTTTTATTTTGGTCGTGTAAATTAAATAGATATTTTTATTTTGGTCGTGTAAATTAAATAGATATGAAATCCATGTAACTAATTTTAATTTAATTAGATTAAATCAAAATTATGATATTTTCATACCTATAGCTTACCAAAGAAGTTTAATTTTCAATTTATAAAGATTTATTGAATATGATTTTAGAATTATTCAACAAGATGATAAATATTTATTAAATTTTGTGAATCATGAAAAATAATAATTAATTTTTAATCATTATACTTCATCTTTCAATCTCTCATCTAACAAATAAGATACATATTCTATTATTACTATGTCCAAACTTCATTTTGTTGTATGACTAAATAATATTCCTATTAGAACTGTCAAAGCGAGTTGATTCGTCCCGTTAAGTCCGTTTTGCGATAGACAAAAAATATTTTGACTTGTAGTTAGCCGGTCCGCACGACCCGCGGGTAGCATATATGAAATACAAACCCGTTCCGCGAATGTATGCGGATTTGCGGGATTGTCCATGGATTTTGTTTAAATAATTTTAAAGTAACCAAAATTTAAAATACTACTAAAATAAATAAATAACTAAAAATACTATTAAAAGTTTGTTTAAATTACCACATGTTGAATAAATTATAATTTTATCAATAAATACTAATATGCGGGCTGATCCGCCAACCCGCGAATGAAAACCGATTAAACCTATGACCCACTGCGAATTAATCCATGTGGCCCGCTTATTTGCGGGTTTAATATATTTTCCCAAATCTGCCCCATAGTGAGATGATGTGGGCTCGACCCGCGGTTTTTGACCTATTTTGACTGCTTTAATTCCCATGAATCGTCTAATTTTAGAATTTTAAAACACAAAATTCTATTTTGTAAATCATAATAAATACGATGGGTATATTTATAAACAATTTTACATTTTCTCTACAATTCGTTATTATGAATATTTATAAGTATACTACACAATTCGTTCTACTAAAAAACACACACAATATTAAACGCAACGTATGTAAACCAATATTCTCCCGCGGTGGACCGCGGATCCGATCCTAGTTGTTGTAGTAATGTGACTTCACAATACTTGGAATACACAAAAACATTATATCTATACTAGTATAATCGCAGCACTTTTTGTGACGGGTGGGTAAAAAAGCTTTTGGGTATATCGGATATCCGACCCATTTTAAAAATTCCTTCACAAAAAATTTGTTGGGTCGGGTTATATTTAACCCAACTCATACACCGGATATTCCATATTTAATAATTTAGATTTTTAGAAGATTTGATTAAGATTTATAATTATGATTCTCCTATCATCTTTGTTTGATTTGTTTTTAACTGTTTTGAATCATCATATAATACATATAGTAAAAAAAAAATCAATTTTTTTTCTGCATATACTGTGATTCGAAATTTAAAAAACGGACATATATTATCCAATTGACGAAAATGTGTGTTCAACGTTCTACATCGATTAAAATATTTAGACAATGATTCAGAATCATATCATAAATAAGAACATTAATAAAATAAATGAGTTTTTTGGCGGGACGGGTTTTTGAATCAACAATAATAAAAAGATTAAAATATCATTAATCCGCCGCTTCAATACGGATTTAATCCTTTTTTTTTAATACAAATCACAGGACGGGTTAAGAAATTACGGAACGGGTTATATTTCGGAAATGATTTATATGGCGGACGAATTTGAATCAATAATTATATACCGCTTTAATACGGGTTAAATCCTCAGTTTATTAATAATTATCTCGTGGACTCGTGGTATACCGTTACTTAATAACAATTGTAAACTATAATATAAATAAATATGTTATAAGGAGATACAATTTACAAAATATTTTTATACTAACTTTAAAATTAAATCATCCCATGGTATACCGCGGGTTAAAATATAGTGAGTTAGTAAAATTCCGTCGACGGCTCGGAAGATTAGGACCATATGGGCCTTAGAGTCCAGACCAGAACTAAATTCAGACCTAAATCCCTAAATCTGTAAAAACATCTTCAAAGGGTTATCGTCTCTCGCTCTTGTCAAACAAATTCTCTCCATGGACGAATCCGCCGACAAGGTAATCTTCTTCTTACCCTTATGGCTTTTCTGATTCACTCTATAATTATGGTTTCTTACAAAAGTTTGTAAGAAAAAAATACTTAACTTGGTAGAGTTTCTGATTACATCTCTGTACTTTTAGGGACTGATTCTGATTGGTGAGGGTAGTATCATTCCAAAACTCAGGTAAAATTAAAATTTTGTTGTGCAAGATGCTGCATGTCTTCAATTGTCACGTTGATATATAGTATAACCAAATTATTGCAGTGACGTTGGGAGGATTATTGTTTCGGGATATGACACTGATCTTCCTATTGATGATGTTGAGACGGCGTTGAGAAATCATTTCTCTTGTTGTGGAATTATCACGAATATTTGTATTCCCTTTGTCTGTTTTGGGGATGAGACTCTCAGGAGGTTTTGTGGCTTCTTCTTGCTCCATTTTTTTCCAACTCATCAGCTCAAGTTTAAATATTGCTAACTAAAAAAAACTTGTTGTTGTTGTTTCACAGACGTGGTTATATTTATTTTCTGGGAGAAGGCGCAGTAGATAAGGCGTTGCAACTTAATGGAGTTGACGTTGGAGGATGGAATGTCTCTGTTAAGGCTTATCCGTTTCCCAAAGACGCAAACAAGTAAACACTGAATTTTGTTAAAAATAAGATTTGTATCTTATTATGTGTTCTTTTCCATGTGTGATATTAATAATGTATATCATCTCCTGCAATATTCTATTTTTGCAGTGAGGTTTTTATAGAAGTTGAAGGATTTGACACTTCGCTTCATGAGATACTTATCGAGAGCGCTTTGATTTCTCATTTCTCTTCATATGGAAAGCTCAAAGATGTCATGTTCTTCGACGGGTTTGTGGCTTCTTCCTTCCATTTTTTCCCAACTTTCAGGTTATTAAAGTCAATCTCTAATGCCTAAAAGACTTTCCTTTGTTGTTTTTTACAGCATAGCTGTAGCGTATCTTTACGGAAAAGACGTAGCAGATAAGGTGACTGAACTTAATGGGAGCAACATGGGAGGACGCATATTAGATGTTCGCGTGACTTCTAAACCGGGAATTACCCTTTTCCACAGATACCTCCGCTGCGGCCCCTCCTGCGTGCACCGAGGTCCGAGGTACAGAAATTTCTTCTTGATTCTGTTTTTTTTTTTTTTTTTGGTCAAACGATTCTTGATAACAAACTAGATAACTTTTGTGGTTTGTTTTAGAATCGGATAGCTCTACCACTGATGCAGCCATTCCAAAAAGCAGGTAAATTTATTGATTTTTTTTTTGTTTTAATCTTAAAATTGCTTGGTCCTAATTAAAAGCCACACATATAGCATGGCTTTATAGCTTTTCACCCTCATATTGAATCAGTAGTTAGTTTCCATACTAACTTTTAGATAACATTATAATAAGCGATAGTTTATTCTCTGATTTGTTGTGGTTCGAAGAAGATAATCTGATTTTCTGACAAACTTTTCCATTCACTTTTGTAACCTATACCCACCATTCAAATATTGTAAAAATTTAGCTTGGCTTTATTCAAATGCTCTTTTTAAAACAATGAATAGAAGTCAGCTTGAGGATTTTGGCTTCTTGACTTCAACCCATCTTTTTCGTGTAAACTGAATTTTATTTAAGGACTTTGGTTCTTGTGGGATGGTCAAAAGTATTCATGTCATTTGTGAGAAATTTCAGTAAGTGGATTTATGATTTTGTTATTCGATATTGGCTCTATCTAATTGACTACTTTTCTCATTCAATTGGTCTCTGTCTAATTGACATCACAAAACCATCTGTTCGCCTTAAACTGAATGTTATTTAAGTATATTTGTTATTGGTATTTGATATTATTAGGTCTCTCATAAATATGTCTTTATGAGTGTACATTTTTGTTTCAGTCTCATTGTTGAAGATAAATCTTCCAAGAAGAAGAAGAAGAAGAAAAGTAAGTTAAGTGATGTTTCTTTCAAACTCAAGTCTCAGAAGAAGGGATAATAAAGTTAAGGGATAGTCTCACTGTTGAAGACTTAATATGTTCGTTAAAACTTCTCTGTAAGGAAGCTTTCCTAAGATTTGAATCCATGATGGGGTTTTTTAGGTGTGTTTTACCTTTGTTGTTTTCCTCTTCCAGACACCTTTTCCTGACTTATTTACACTTGATTAAAAAATAATCATTTTGTGGAATAAAACTTGAAGTACCTTTTGCTTTTGGTATTGAGTATATTCGAATTATCTGTCTATCATACATAATATTCTCGTAACAATTTTAGTAAACGTATATGTAGATGGAACTCTGTAAGAGGAAAATTATACACCAGGTAATGGAAGTAAAGTCTTAAACCTGATGTTTTGTCAAGTGGGGATTATCATATTTTGGTCCCGTATCTACATATACATTTTTACAGTACTTTTTTGCTTTAATTCTTTTGGATCCGGGTTTGACCCGGTTTTAGTCTATTCGGATCTTGGATAAGCAATTTTAGGGATGTTGTCTTAATTTCAAACTAATAAATAAAGCCTTTATTAATTTCAAACTGAAAAAATTTATGGCAATATTAAAACGAAATTAATTCCTTTATTAATTCATATTTGTTAATTTCCTTAACTTCTCCCCACACCTAATTATTAATTTTCTTTAAGAGAATATGCGTATAACAAAACAAATAAGTTACCTATTTTAATGGTAAATAATCTTATTTGTTATATATATATATGATATCTCTAAACTAACCATATTTGTTATTTACCTTAACAACTTCTAACCATAATTATCTAACTACCTATTTTTATATAGAAAGAATATGTGATTAAAATAAATAGTTTGTAAATATTAATTTGGGGACAAATTCTTACGAAAATAATTTGTTTTGTTATAAAATTTAATGTTTGTTATTTTTCTAAATTATTTTTGAAACTAAATTACATAAATACTAATAATAATTTGTCTACACCATAAAATGAAAATAGTTATTTATTTTAAATTTTTATATAATATTACGTAATTTGTTTTAGTTATATTTTCTGATATAGGTGAACAAATTATTTTCGTATTTATGAAAATTATAAAATCTAAATTAGTTTAAAATTTGAAATAACTATAATCCTAAATTTTAATCTTTATGGGTAGGTTTTTTTTTGTGACCAAAAATATTCAATTGGATCTTTCTTTAAATTTTGGCAATATCCAAAACGAAATTAATTTATAAACTCTAAAAATATCTATATTTTTAACTATTTCTATATCTAAACTCTTTATTTATGACATATATTCTTCACGATTTTTACAGAAAAATATATAAAATATGATGAGTTAATGCTAATTAACAAATTTGAGCTAATTTTTTACAATCTCTCGACCTAATTTAAACAGAATTATATAATTCTCATTTCACTTTTATTTGATGTTATATTTATATTATTTTGAATTATTATAAAATAAATGTAGTTAATAAATTGGGTATTTTTGATAGAAATAATGATAATCGGATATATGAGTATTTTTGACAGCAAAAATAAGAAACCTTACCGGACTTGTATGGTAACTTCTATGTAAATTATTCAATTTAAAATCGAATATTAAATCAACAAATACAATTCCGAAGTATATGGTAACTTCTTCGTTATTTAGGGAAAAAATTTCGCTAAAATATATAGAATCTTCTAATTATCAGATTAACCATCAAATATTCTCTACGATCTTGAACTATGGAAAGTCATAAAGTTGGTTTACTGCAAAATTATAAAAATCGCGAAAGCGCAAATCAAATATGTTAAGATCTTTAACGATAGAAACTAAAATTAATTTCGTTTAGATATTCTGATGCGATTAACTATAGCATATCTACGCTAATTACTTATAGAATATTTGCAGAATATGTTTTTCTTAAAACCCTAATAAAGCAACCTAATTCTAAACATTATAAATATAGGCTCTGCTATTCGGCAAATCATTTTTCATTCATCCACACAAACTTCTCTCAGCATCTATGCTTCAGTTTTTGAGCAATCTAATTTTTATTTTTCATTGTGTATTCTCTATTTTCTATTAATGATGTTATGTTTCTACGATTTTAATTCTTTTTTTTTGTTTTGATATCTCAACATCTATGCTTCAGTTTTTGAGCAATCTAATTTTTATTTTCATTGTGTATTCTCTATTTTCTATTAATGATGTAATGTTTCTACGATTTTAATTCTTTTTTTTGTTTTGATATCTGTTTAATACAAACGCGTGCGGCGTGTCTAAGTATATGTTTTCCTAAAAACATAGTATTTTCCTTACCCCTAAAACATTCATTACCAAGATTTCAAAATTCCATTTTACCGCTAAATCATAATTAATATGACAGATTTTTATTGTAAACAATTTATCATTTTTTCATACACTACACAATTTTCTCTACTAAAAATATACAATATTAAAATCAATGTCACAACATGTAAAATTAATATTTCCAGCGGTATACCGCGGGCTCTCAACCTGAAAAAGAAAAATTAATTTTATTATTTAGTAAAATTATAGGCCCGCGGTGTACCGCGTGTTAATTTCTAGTGTTTTGTTAATAAAATATAACTAACCTAATGATATAGAAACTAAGCAAAACTAAAGAAGGGATTAAAAGCGACTCACTTAGCATATCAAGCAAGAACCATATGTAAAAGGATCACATATAGGGTACCTCTCATAGCGACTCAGCCATGAGAAACCAACAATCACCGTGGACAGCAATTAACTGGAGCCAATGGTCATGTCACACTGCATACCATCTCTGGCGAAGTTGATTCCGAGCACTAGCTGGGGAAGATTTGGAGGCAGGACCATCCACTGGATAATTAATTTCCTATGTCCCATTCGAGTGTGTGTATGTACACACACAAATTCACTATTTATAACAACACAACAAACATAATGTACAGAGTGAGAATTGATCAACATCTGGTAAAACAAGCAAGAAGAAGAAACAAGAGATGCAAGAAAAAAGAAGAACAAGTACAACATTTTTTGCTGTCTCGAAATATCAAAAAGAGCTAAAAGCAAGAGCACAAATCAATAAAACAAACAAATTGATTATCTTTCTAATCTCCCCTTTGAAATATATTTGGTGACTATCATCGACTAAACCAAAAAGAAAGACCAAATGTCTCGAAGCTAACTGTGTTGTCACTGCCCAGTATCAGGCTAAAAAAGCTTGAGAAGTAACAACTCTCGAAACCAGTTAGATTCGCGGGTATCTTCTAGACTTTTGTCTTTGTTCTTCGACTTCTTTCATCCAATCAGAAAGCCACAAGAGTCCCTTATAACCATAGTATGAAACAGCGGCTCCCATTGCCATTAACATCACGGCCATCAGTATCCTCTTCGTGAACGACAGCAAGTTTCTGCAGAGAAGAAAAAAAAAAAAAAAACAGATGGTGTCTTTAAGTAGATGACAAAACATATGAGACATGTGGCTTCTCCGATTTTTTTTGTTTTAAAAGACAGAAATTACCTGCAGCCTTGTGGTCTCCTGAATGTCCTGACTCCTGACCCCGTTCACGCCTTTTCCATGCCAATTTATCCAACAAGTTTTAACACACCTTCAAATTGACGAAAAATGACATAAGGCGAACAATCCAACAAACTTGTACCACAACACATGAGTTAAGAATCATGCTCTTACTATTGTGTTTACATATAATTTATTCTAATATTTTTAAAATAGTCAAAAATCTTATTTTGTGACAATATATCTTTCTATTATTTCAGGGATAAATAGATTTTATTTACAATATTTACAGTAAACTATTATATGATTAAAAAACTATAATAGTAAAATTACATGTCAAAGTATGGTTTGCACAAAAATTTCACTAGACCTAGGATGAACTACTTGTTTCAAGGTGCATGAACTAAGGATTATGGGATCATTTATCCTTAGTTGGGATCATTTTAAACTATAATGTGGAAGTTTACCTAATATTTTGTTTATTGACTTTCATTTTTATAAGAAAAAACAAAACTTTTGTTATAATAAACATTAAAAGTTTCAAATAAACCACAAAACGATAGCGTATTAAAAATCATTTAAACTTCACATCAATTTCTATCTTTTTCTCTCTCTTTAGATTAAAAAATAAATAAATTTAATGGTCTAATGACATTTTCTTTGATAAATATCATTCTTAACATTGAGATCACGAGATGACATTGCCCTATGGGCTAGTTTGCGACCAACATATACATAGGTACAAAGAAAATAAATTGAAAACTAAATATTTTTGGTAAACTGGTACTCTTCGTTTCATATATTGGAATCAACCTTTGTAATTGAATGATATTTTTGAAGATCAAAAGATTAATACAATGAAAAACTGCAAAATCGAAATAATCGTGATTAGTAAAATTCACGTGACGGTAATCAATGAAAATTTGTAAACGAATGTGTTCTTAATTTTCTGCAATCGCTAGAGATAATCTCTAGTATTTTAAACACATGGAGTTGGGATTCGAGATCTTCACTTTTTTTTTCTTCTTATAATTGACCAAAGATCTTGAATAGTAGGCCATATTAGATATTTATAGAATGTTCATTATAGCCATATTAAATATGCAATCTAATCAAAACACAAAATATGCAAGGTGGGAGAATTAATTTAGGGAAAATTGGATATAAAGGATAAATAATTAAATTATCGTTCATCTATGCATTCTATATTCCTAATTGGTCATATATGCTTTAAAATTGGTCATATATGCTTTGATATAATTAAAATCCCATTTATATCCCCAGTTTTTTTTATTAAATCTTGCTAAACTATAACATTCCAAAATTAATTAGATTATTTTCTAAAAATGATTTGGAGAAAATATATGACAAAAATAATATTTAATTACTTTCTATTTTTTTTTTGCCGTAGATAATTTCAAATCTTCTTCCGCTTTAATTCTTTTTTTTTACGGCATCTTCTTCTTCTATTTTTTTACGGCAACTTCTTCTTTGATTTTCTCTTTTGGGACTGCCCATCGATATGTTGGACGATGTCAACATATACATGCACATCAAAGGCCTGTAGATGATCTACGGGAAATAACATTTGCTCATGTGTTCATGACCGAATGGCAAAGTATGAACCTCCACAGCTAGATTCTAATATAATAGAGATTGAGTGAAAAACAAAAACACAATGATTTATGCAACCTTTTTACATGTCAATTCACTTTTACGTTAGTCACTTTCAAATATTACGCCTATAGTAAACCACAATTTTCCACAAATGTGGTACTTTTGTTAGTTTATAATTGAGTTTGGTTATATTACGTATTTTGTATTTTGTGTAAGTAGAGCAACACGTTTCACTCATGTTACGATTTTTCACGAAAAAGTTGTGTAGTTTCGTAATCTTAACTTTTTATATTCGATTTCCATATTTTATAATTTATTTTCCTTTTTGAAAAATCATTCTAAATTACATAGAATTTGATTTCTATTTTTTGTAGAATATATAGAAAAATATAAGAATGTGTTTTCTAACAATTTTAGAACATGGGTAAATGTTAGAAAACATATTCTAATTTTTCTAGAAGAAAGAGCAAAGTATAGAATATGTATTCTAAATTTCGTAGAATTTAGCATTCTAAATACCGTAGAACAGAAATGCGTTCTAAATTTTCTAGAACATGTAGAGTGCATAGAATACATTATCTAGATTTTATAGAACATGTACAATATATAGAATACACATTCTAAATTCAGAAGGCATAGTCTAAATTTCGTAGATCATATTTTATTCATCCAAAACGGTAACAAAAACGATATATTTTTGATTTTATAAGTATCCCCATGACTTCTTTATCATTTGCCTACAAACTATTTTGAATTTTATTTGAAAAATTGGTTATATTAATTACAAAGGGTATATTAGGAATATGTGACATTTGAATATAGAATGCATAGATGGACAATAGTTTAATTATTTGTCCTTTATATCCAATTTTCCCATTAATTTATTACCTCAACCAACATTCATTTTCTACTCAAAAGAAAAAAGAATCTCACAAACAAACAAATGTCTAACAAATTTCAATCTATTGGCCAAAACTGAAACAACCTAAGTTGATATATATCATTAATGATAATATGATTATGATTTGATCATTTAGCCAAATGCTACCAAAATAAATACAAGCACTTTTATTAAGTGTACTTAAATTCCTTGATTAGGGTTGTGTTTTTTTATTAATCTAGCATCTAAATTGTTGGCCTAAGCTTGAAGTTACTTGAACAATAAGTTATCTTTGAGAGAGATTAGGAAAAGTACTATTTAGGAGTTATCTAAATATGTAAGTTTTACTTTTGAGAATTGGAAAACTCTTCTCTATATAAGAAGATGCTAAGGTGTAGCATAACTTATGAGTTTTGAGAATAGAGATTGAGTGCTTAGGTTTTGAGTTATTATCCTAAGTGATTAATAAAGAGAGTTATTCTTTGTTGATCTTTGTGTTCTTAAAGCTTTTGTTAAACTATATTTGGTATCAGAGCATTAACGTGAAAGAGATTCATCATGTCTGACGATGAAGACGAGAAGCCGACCGTAAAAGCAACGTCAAAGGAGATCGGATCCTCTGCCATAAAGTGTCCGATGCTCACCTCTTCTAATTATACTTATTGGGCTATGAGGATGCAAGTTGCTCTTAGGGTTAACAAGGTATGGAACACCATAGATCCGGGGGACCTAGATGAGGAGAAGAACGATGTGGCAATAGCTTTATTGTTCCAATCTATACCAGAGGCCTTGACTTTACAAGTTGGAAAACACACCACTGCTAAAGCAACTTGGGATGCAATAAAAGGAAAACACGTTGGAGCTGAGAGAATTAGAGAGGCTAGGTTACAAACTTTGATGGCGGAATTTGATAGAATCAAGATGAAGGAGACAGATTCAATTGATGCTTTTGTAGAGAAACTTTCGGAGATCTCTTCTACAGCAGCAACACTTGGAGAAACCATTGAAGAACCAAAGCTTGTGAAAAAATTCCTCAAAAGTTTGCCTCGGAAAAAATACATCCATATCATCGCAGCTCTTGAACAAGTTCTTAATTTGAACAAAACGACTTTCGAAGACATTGTTGGACGTTTAAAAGTGTATGAAGAGAGGATTGTTGATGAAGATGAAGAGAAACAAGAGGATCATAATAAGCTGATGTATGCAAATTCAGACTCACAAGCATCTTATACTGAAGGATACAGAGGAAGAGGCAGAGGAGGTCGGTTTAATTGGCGAGGTAGAGGCCGCGGACGTTTTAACAACTATCAAAACGGTTCATACAGACAAAGGGAAAGAGATGCGTCAATGATAACGTGTTATCGATGTGATAAACTAGGGCATTATGCATCAGATTGTCCCGATAGACTGCTTAAGTTACAAGAAACTGTTGAAAAAAAGGATGAAGCAACACAAGAAGCTGATGAACTAATGATGCATGAGGTGGTTTATCTTAATGAAAATAAAGTAAAACCAAGCTGTTTTGAAGCCGATCTAGACACAAAAAATGTATGGTACCTTGATAATGGTGCAAGCAACCATATGTGTGGCAATAGGTCTTTCTTTTTAGATCTTGATGATACAGTCATGGGAAAGGTGCGTTTTGGAGATGATTCTCGCATTGATATCAAAGGTAAAGGGTCAATTCAGTTCGTATTTGGAGATGGAAAGGGAAAGGTGCTTAAAATTTTGAAGAATGTATACTTTATACCGGATCTGAAGAGCAATATTGTTAGCCTTGGTCAAGCGACAGAAGCAGGGTGTGAAGTGCGAATGAAAGAAGATTTTTTAACTCTTTATGATCGGTCTGGACATGTGCTGGTGAAGACAACAAGGTCCAAGAATCGTCTATACAAGGTCATACTAGAAGTTGAAAATCTCAAATGCCTACAATTGATGTCACCAACCGAGTCAACTATGTGGCATTCACGGCTTGGACACACTAACTTGGAAACAATGAAGATGATGATTAACAAAGAATTGGTAACAGGTATACCAAAGTTCACAGTTGAGAAAGAAACGTGTGTGTCATGTCTACTTGGGAAGCAAACGAGGAAGCCCTTTCCGCAAGCAACTTCTTATCGAGCAAGTCAAAATCTTGAACTCATTCATGGAGATCTATGTGGGCCGATTACACCTTCCACTCCGGCTAAAAAGAGGTATGTTTTCGTACTCATTGACGATCATTCACGTTATATGTGGACAGTTCTCTTAAGAGAAAAGAGTGAGGCATTTGAAAAATTCAAAAGGTTCAAAGCAATTGTTGAGCAAGAAATAGGAGCAACAATCAAGACACTGCGAACAGATAGGGGAGGAGAATTCGTGTCAAAAGAGTTTCAAGCTTATTGTGATGAACATGGCATCCAAAGACATTTGACTGCACCCTACTCTCCTCAGCAAAATGGTGTTGTTGAAAGACGAAATAGAACTCTTTTGGAGATGACTAGAAGTATTCTTAAACACATGAGCTTGCCAAATTCTTTATGGGGAGAGGCTGTGAGACACGCCACCTATTTGATTAATAGGATTGCAACAAGATCATTAACTGAAATGACTCCATATGAAGTGTTTAAAGGGAAGAAACCAAATCTTGGACATCTTAAAGTATTTGGCTGCATTTGTTACGCAAGAACAGAGATTGTTGGGAGAAAGAAGCTTGATGACAGGTCAAGAATGTTAGTGCATCTCGGAACAGAGCCTGGTACAAAAGCCTATCGATTATATGATCCTACAACTAAGAAGATAGTTGTGAGCTGTGATGTTATTTTTGATGAAAACAAAGCTTGGATCTGGAACAGAGGAGAAAGAGAAGTTCATAAAGCCTCCGGAACCTTCTTTATTAGCTTGGGAGAATTTGGTAATAAAGGCATAAGAGACATTGAAACAGGGGAAGGTACAAGGATCACTCAAGCTGCGGATGAAAACGTGATAGAAGTCGAAGATGATACAGAAGAAGAAGAGAATGGTGATGCTCCGAGTAATGGAGACAGTGGTGATGATGAAAGGGAACAAACACCACCACCGCCGCTGAGAAGATCAGAAAGGCCAAGAGTAAAGCCTGCATATTTGAATGATTACGTCCTTCTCGCAGAAACAGAGTGTGAAAAACTTCTGATGGTAATCAATGAAGAACCTTGGGACTTTAGCGAAGCCAGAGAACTGAAAGTGTGGATAGATGCTTGCAAAGAAGAGCTTTCATCAATAGAGAAGAACAAGACATGGAACTTGACTAGTCTCCCCATAGGAGTTAAGCCAATTGGCTTAAAGTGGGTCTTCAAAATAAAAAGAAATGCAGATGGGAGTGTTAACAAGTATAAGGCACGTCTAGTCGCCAAAGGGTATGTTCAGAGACACGGCATTGATTTTGACGAGGTGTTTGCTCCTGTGGCACGTATTGAAACTGTTCGGTTCATTATCGCTTTGGCGGCTTCTAATGGCTGGGAAATACATCACCTCGATGTTAAGACTGCATTTTTACATGGAGAGTTAAAAGAAGAGGTTTACGTTAGTCAACCTGAAGGATTTGTTGTTTCGGGTAGTGAAGATAAGGTCTATAAATTGAACAAAGCTCTTTATGGCCTAAGACAGGCGCCTAGAGCCTGGAATGACAAGTTAAACACAATTCTCAGAGAATTCAAGTTTCATAAGTGCTCAAAGGAACCATCACTTTATCAACGAGAAGAGAAAGGACATCTACTTATTGTGGCAGTGTATGTAGATGACTTGCTTGTTGCAGGCTCCTCTTTAAAGTTGATTCGGGAATTTAAGAAAGAGATGGCAACAAAATTTGAGATGAGTGACCTTGGAAAGTTGACTTATTACTTAGGAATTGAAGTGCATCAACATGAAGGTGGCATTAGTCTCAAGCAAGAAAGGTATGCAGAAAAGATTTTGGGAGAAACAGGAATGGAAGGCTGCAATCTATCTCATGTTCCAATGGAGATGAACCTACAATTGTCTAAGTCTCAGAATGAGAAGGGTATTAATGAGAAAGATTACAGGAGAAGTATTGGCTGCCTTCGTTACTTGATTCACACTCGTCCGGATCTCTCTTATAGTGTTGGTGTCTTGAGCAGGTATATGCAAGAGCCCAAAGAATCCCATGGAGCAGCATTGAAGCAAGTCTTGAGGTACATACGTGGAACCACCTCTCTTGGTCTCTTGTTCAAACGGACAAAGAAGATAGATTTGATGGGTTATAGTGATAGCTCGCACAATGTTGACTTAGACGATGGTAGAAGTACAACGGGTCACATTTTCTTCCTCAATGATTCGCCTATTACTTGGTGTTCTCAAAAGCAAGAAACCGTGGCGATGTCTTCCTGTGAAGCTGAATTTATGGCGGCTACAGAGGCTGCAAAGCAAGCTATATGGCTTAAAGAGTTGTTGAGTGAAATACTAAACATTGAAGGGAAGAAGGTCTTGTTGAGAATCGACAACAAATCGGCTATAGCTTTGACAAAGAACCCGGTGTTTCATGGAAAAAGTAAGCACATACATAGAAGATATCATTTCATTAGAGAATGTGTTGAGAATGAGCAAGTGGAGGTAGAGCACGTTCCCGGCAATGAGCAAAAGGCGGACATCCTAACAAAGCCACTTGGTAGAATCAAGTTTAAGGAGATGAGAGGTTTTATTGGAGTTCAAGATATGAAGAAAGATAACTTCAAGCTTAAGGGGGAGAATGTTGGCCTAAGCTTGAAGTTACTTGAACAATAAGTTATCTTTGAGAGAGATTAGGAAAAGTACTATTTAGGAGTTATCTAAATATGTAAGTTTTACTTTTGAGAATTGGAAAACTCTTCTCTATATAAGAAGATGCTAAGGTGTAGCATAACTTATGAGTTTTGAGAATAGAGATTGAGTGCTTAGGTTTTGAGTTATTTTCCTAAGTGATTAATAAAGAGAGTTATTCTTTGTTGATCTTTGTGTTCTTAAAGCTTTTGTTAAACTATATAAATATGGTTAACATATCATATTTGGAATCTTTATATAATAAATCACAAGTCAATTCTAAAAAAACTGCAATCCTCTCCATCCGACACCTGTCTTAAGTCCTAATTTTTACACTTTCAGATTTCTAAACAATTAAACTTTTGCTATTCGACAAAAAAAAAAGACTAAAAAAAAAAAGTTTTCTTGCAACTGTTTCCCCTCTTCACCCCCACGATCTCAATATCTCCTCTATGCCTCTCTTTTTCAACAATAGAACAACAACATTATTTCATACAAAAAGCTTACAAATATCTTTCTTCCTTGCTCTTTCCTACAACTTTTATATGTAAAAATTTAATAAATTTGATTAAAGTTTTGCCCCGTACGGAGTACGGGATTAATACTAGTAAATAATAAATTTGAAGCTTGATGATCAGAAACAAAATCAGTAAAATTAAAGAACAACACCTGACACAAGTAACGGCTACTTTAGTAGTTAGCGGGTGAAAAAGAAGAAGACATGCTAACGGTCAATTCCAGCCTGGCACGTAAATTACAAAAATACCCTCAACTTTTTTTCTTTTTCCGTTTTTTGATACGCTCCTTTTATTAAATTAAATTAAACATTTTGTCTCTATTTCTCTTATAAAATTTCAATAATTGAACCTCTCTCTTTCTTCTTCTCCGATTTCAAGTTGAATCATTACTTCGAGAGAGGTAGAGAGAAAGGGATCGCCTTTTCTCACTCTCTGCGTATTTTCAATTTTGGGCAAGAAGGTACGTTGCGATTTCTGATGAAAAAATCATTCTTTTTCTTCTTTCTTGAAATGATCGACTTGGGATGTGATTCTTTGCTTTCTCTGTGTTCTCTCTAAGATTTCTTCGATTTTTCGTTTATATATTAACCCCAATTAGGTATTTTGAGTTATTCTTTGAAGCCCTTCGTCGATTGCACGAGATCCCAAATTGTTTCAATTTAGGGTTTTCTTTGATTCATCAATTGGTTGGCTTTGTTCTTGTGTCTTGGATGCGTTTCGTTCTTATCAGGGTCTGATTCAGTTATTTTGCTTTACTCTTAGTTAATTCGTGTCTTCACTCTTCTCCAAGAGTTTCAAGTTTAGATTTTTGTTCATCGATTTTGCTCAATTGCCTTACTTTTAATAGTTCATTGTGGTGTGGAATCGGATAAATGCTGATGAAACATTAATGCTGTGAATGGATATTGTAGCTTAGACCACTTAGTTTAGTCATTTCTGTTGACGAATCAACGCATTAACCTTTTATGGCTTTGGTACAGTTTTATCGCAATTGAGTCTTGAAGACCAGTAAAGGATTTTATCACATTGGTGCTTCTGCCTGTTTATCTGAGTCTGAGGACAAGAACTTCTGGGGAAGGTCCTTTAGCGTTTATAATTCTCCATGGTAACTATCTCTCCCTCTGTATTCATTGCTTAGAATTGTTCTTACTTGGAAACTTATGAAAAGCCTATGAAGTTGTATCTGTTCTGATTTGTCTTCTTTGATGCTCAGGCTAGTAATGAGAATCTACCACCCAATGTTATCAAGCAGCTTGCCAAGGAGCTGAAGAGTCTAGACGAATCTCCTCCAGATGGCATCAAGGTTGTGGTAAATGACGAGGATTTCTCACAAATATGTGCTGATATTGAAGGACCAGGTGCACACTTATTACCCTATCTATTTCATTCTCGTGCAAGATTATAAATGTTGAATGATGTAAAGTAAGATGTTCTTCTACTTTGATTGCATTCAGTTGGTACTCCTTATGAGAACGGAGTTTTCCGTATGAAATTGGCTTTGTCACATGATTTTCCACATTCACCGCCTAAAGGTATGCATGTCACTTTAAGGCAGAGACACAGAGAATTTTTATTAATGGTTTCTAATTTCTTGAGTGACATTGCAGGCTACTTCATGACAAAGATTTTCCATCCTAATGTTGCTTCTAATGGAGAGATATGTGTTAACACGCTTAAAAAGGATTGGAACCCTAGTCTTGGATTAAGACATGTTCTCTCTGTAAGATGATTAACCCCTTATGTATTCATCTCTTTGACCGGTTTCTTAAAACTGAAGACTGAGGATCTGTGTTTTGTACATGTTAACAGGTTGTAAGGTGCTTATTAATCGAGCCATTTCCAGAATCTGCATTAAATGAACAAGCTGGCAAGATGCTACTTGAAAACTATGACGAGTATGCGAGGCATGCTAGGTGAGCCATCTACTTTGGTTTCAAATGTTGTCAAACCTTCTACTTTTTCTTTGCCGAAAGATGAAATGCTTATATACTGGACTATTACTGTATGCAGGCTTTACACAGGTATCCATGCTAAACCAAAACCGAAGTTCAAGACAGGAGCAATCTCAGAGTCAACAACCGCTCTAAATGTTGGCCAGACAAACAACGAGACGCCTAGTGCTGCTACTGCAATACCCTCTTCAGTGACAGACATAAAGAGAGTAACAACGAGTGCCCAAGACCAACAGCACATGGCTAATGTCGTTGTAGCAGCCACAGCAGGATCTGCAAGTGTGGTCACTACGACTCAGAAAAGGGAGGCAGGTTTGGCCAAGGTTCAGGCAGATAAGAAGAAGGTAGACGCTAGAAAGAAAAGCTTGAAGAGACTATGATGATGCTATCACTCAGATGTCTTACGCTCTTCGAACCTAAACTGTTGTTTCCTTTTTACTTGTAAGAGATCTGTTGTTTGAGGATTTCTCATTCTGGGAAATAATAATGTTTGCCAATGAAGCCGAATGTTAAACATTTTGGT
The DNA here is from genome assembly GCF_000004255.2 of Arabidopsis lyrata subsp. lyrata. Classification (NCBI taxonomy): domain Eukaryota; kingdom Viridiplantae; phylum Streptophyta; class Magnoliopsida; order Brassicales; family Brassicaceae; genus Arabidopsis; species Arabidopsis lyrata. Next base: position 1,816,178 of record NW_003302550.1, on the reverse strand, counting down.
GTTCTAATCTACATCTGGTTTTGCTGAGTAATCTTTGATAAGACAAAAGACACATCAACATCTGGAACCAGTCGTCTGTAATTCTTGCTATATTTCATCAGAATGTTCGAAAGAATATAGACAAAGATGATACAACAGTGAGAGATTGTTCATTGCAGTTACTTGGGCAAGTCTAGTTGAGATGAGAAGAACGAAGGATCGCGCTCAGAAGCATCATCTCTAGTTGTCGTAGATCTGTCGTAGTTATCACTAATTTCCTTGATATCATCTAAGTTTCGTGTTGGCAAAGGAAGCTTCCTCGGACTCTCCCTTTTAGTGAGCTTGCCTCCCATTTCTGTATCGTATCTCACGGAGGAGCTATACTCTGACTCATACTCGGATCCGTTAGATGCTATAGTCATGTCATCTTCTTCCGGGACCATCGCTCTGAGATCTAGTTGCGAAGGCGGGATCTTGGCAAATAATACTTCTTTAACATTCTTCAGTAACCCTCTCTTGTAAGGATTTTCTTTCTTATCGTAACGGTACCGGAAATTCTCATATGTTGTCTGCAAAACAGACACAACACAAGAAAGCTCTCAAGGCTAAAGCAAGCTAACAAGATTTAGGTGTGATCCTATGATAAAGGTAAGGAATGTACCTGGTTTGTAGACATGAGATAGAAGTGGAAAATGGTAAGTCCACCAACGAACCAGACAGCGACGAATGAATATACGATAAGAATGACTGACACTATATCATAAGACATTGTTCTCCATAGCTTCCCAGGTTGTCGAATCAGATTGATCCAGGAGAACACAAAGACATATATGCATAGCAATGTTGAAGATGAGATGAAGCAAATGAAGAACGGGTAGTTTCTCTGCAAAAGTTTCACACCAAGAATCAACTACTCTCCGAACAAAGAAGTGTACAAATCTATGGAGTATCAGTTAAAGACTTGAGGTTCAAGTCTGTGAGGAAGAACTTACTCTGGCAATGCATTGTCCAACCCATGGACAATGGTGATCAAAGCGTTGGACACAGTTGTTGCAGATGGAGCAATGTGATGCACGAGGTGGACGATAGAGCAAGCAAGTATCGCAGAACTTGACTTTGATAGTGTAACCATTGACGAAAACGTCTTTCGTTCTTGGAATCTTGAGATTAGGAGTTTTGTTGTTGACCCATTCCATAGATTGTGTTAAGGAACTATCTGAATCATCTTCAAGATTCATTGATGTTTTATTCCTTGGGATGATTCCTGGATCCCTAGCTGATGTCAACAATAGAAACGTAAAATCCAAGATGGTGAGGATAAATCCTGAAGCTAGAACGGTATAGTTGAAGAAAGGATCTCCATTTTTGATCCACAAGAGCATCCTTATACAGAATGTAAGCGCAGGGGCACCAATCAAGAAGGAGGTTAGGAACAGAGATGATACATCAGGACCAAAGATTAGTCTACCACCACAGCAAAATCTCTGATGAAACAAAACCAAAACCAAACATCATATAATATTCACATTCTGGTGGAACAGCAAAGAAAACATGTAATATTGGCATTAAGAGACAATTTCATGCAATCATTGAGAAATGTGTTTCAGAGAAGGAAGGAAGAAAATAATATTACGTTGTTACCCTTCCAGGCTTTGTAGAATCGGATATGAGAGATGTGTTTAGAAGAAGAAGCCGTCATGAGAATATGATCACCAGAGGGAATGCAATGAACCTGACTAATCTTCTTCTTGCTCATTCTCTCCCTCTGCATTTTCTGTTTGCTCCTTGCCTCAAAAACCCATACATGAAGCCTGTCTTTACAAAAAGATTCTTCAAAGATTCTAAATTTTTTAACCGAGTTTCAGAAATTCCCAAGGTTTTTTTTGTTTGGTATCAGCCAAATTAAAGATGGGTTTTGGGGATTTCTGTATCTTCTTGATTCTTTTTTTTTTTTTTTCTTTTCTTGTTTCTTCTTGTATTTTTTTTTCCTTAATAATCCAATGCAAACCAATCCTTCTGCATGCAGTCTTGTTTTGTCTCTCTCTAACAAATTTTTTTTGTCCTCTAATAACTTCCAAGATTTTCGGTAAACTTTTACTGAAAAGAAATTTTAGGATCAATCAATAATAGATAAAGAAGAGAAGAAGGGCCGCAAGGATAAATTTTAATTTGATGTCTCTCTTATGTGAACATCATGTAAGATTCTTAGCTTTACTGAAAAAGTTAAAATAATTATTGTATAAAAAGTTTTACGTGCCATTTAGACCATGCCATGCCCGTTTAACGACCAACTAGATAAATTACCCGCACTATGTGCGGGATGAAATGACAATTAAAGAACTGCATTGTAGTTTTAGTTATAAAAATTATTGTATTATTATCCGGAATCCAAAATTTGTTAGTGTATTATGAAACATGTTAAAAAAACGTTTTATATTCCAATCATCGATTTTTCGTATCGGAATTCGTTTTACCCGTAAAATAATTAAAGACGACAATTTATTTTCTAACGTAACTTAAATAACAAACACATATACATCTTTGTAAAAGAGTTGATGAAGATTTACAAAATTTAGATTGCTCAAAAACTAAGAAGATGTGTGTTTGGTAAATTTGAGAGGATGAAGATGATATCAGGGAATATATTTATAGAGAAATATTTTTGTAGGGTTCCGTTTAATTTTTGAAATTTGGATTGCCTTCAAAATTTGAAATATTAATTTATTGTTGATTTTATGATAGATTTAGTTTTGAGAATTAATTTTATAAATGTAGTTTGGATTTATGAACCTAGGAAAATTTGTACTTACAAAAGTTATAAAAATATATTCAAATATATTAATTTACATGAATTATAGGTTTACATGTTTGAGTTGTTAAATATATCTATATATATATATATATATATATGTTAGTCTGGATTTAAAAATATAGACCTTAGATCAATTTAATATATATACATATACACGAATTCTTTATGTATAGATAGAGATATGATGTTTGTATTACTGATGTTTAATGTTAATTAACGAAATAATTAGAATATCATGGCACATTTGTAACTAATCTAGTAATATATAGACCATTAGTTTGCTCGATTTATGAAATAGAAAATGTCTGTTTGATTTTAAGTTTAAGTTTGGACGTAGCATGTCTTAAATTTTAATATTAGATAATACAGATTTGTTATTTGTTATGCATATATAGAAAAAATGTAACATTTGTTATGTGTTTGCTAATATAGAAATAATAAAGTTTGTCTCGTATACATTGTGTTTTTTTTTTTTAATTTTTAATTAGAAATTTGTTTTTGATAAGTGGGATATATGGATATACGAGACTAATGGCAAATTCTGTAAATAGTCTAATAAATCTTGGGTAATTATCTAAATAGAAGCCAAATCATTGTAAGAACGACACATTAGCACAATCTTGTTAATAACACATGATGGTAAGATTTTTTTTAAAAAATGTTTCTCTATTAATATATAGGGGATGTTCTATGTTTATATCTGTTTATTCTCTATAGTCCGTCTAAAATTCTGCCTATTTACGGGGGTGTTATTGGTTTGGGATTTAGAAAGACTTTTAGTGACTTGATAATAAAGGATTTTAAAAGATTGTTAAAAAGTTTTATATTATCTTGATGATTTATTTTCCAAAATCTTGTAAAGTCTTTAAAACTTTTTTCCATAATCTTGTATACTCTTGATGACTTTTCCAAACTTTTCCTACAAAATATTTCCAAAATCTTGTCCAATTTTTATTAACGTCTAGTGACCATCTTCTATCTTCTATATAACATGTTCTGTGTAGGCCTGGTTTTCTTCTATATACTAGGTTGTTTATCAGAGTTACAGAGGTACGCTTCTTCTATCATAATACTCGCTTATGAATTTCGTGTGTCGATCGTTAGATTCTTGTATGTTCATATAATATTTAATTGTTTTCATTGTGTTTGGATCTTTTGATTCTCTAGCACCAAAATCAATAAAATTTGCAAAAGTCAAGTGATGTGATACGTTTGGTTTAATAATATATACATGCGGAGATTTGCTTATGCTGTGATACGTTTGGTTTTGTGACAAGTCAATGGTCTTTTTTTTTTGATACGTTTGATTTGCTTATCATGATCACGTAGGGTGAACGTTTGTCAAACATAAACACGTCAAATATTCCTTTATTTGTTTGTGTATACGTTAGTGTTCATGTTTATAATTTTAAGCTGATTTTTAATTACTCTTTGCAGGGAATTATGGAGAGCACCATTGTAAGAGAGGATGAAGATGACGAATCAGAAATGGATATTTTGCTATTACTACTGAAAAATACGACGAGAGCTTACTTCACGAATAAACGTATTGAGCGTCCGATTCGTAAGCCTATCACAAGAATTGGCTACATTTACCTCGAGAAACTTTTGAAGAAAGATCATGACCGCTTTCGAAAGGTATACCGTATGTATCCTGACGTTTTTTTGAAGTTATGTGATATTATCAAAGAAAAAACATCTTTAAGAGGTACCCGCCAGACTTGTCTTGAAGAAATGGTGGCTACATTTTTGCTCACCATTGGTCAAAATTCGAGATATAATTATACAATGGACACATTTGAGAGATCAAAGTTTGCTGCAAGCACAAATTTTCACAAGGTTTTAAATGCATTAACCACTATTGCACCAAGTCTTATGGCCAAACATGGACTCACAGTTCCAGCAAAAATAAGAGAAAGCACACGTTATTATCCTTATTTCAAGGTATGTTTATTGCAAACTATAATTTAAAGTACGCTTCAACACAATTTAAAATATTCATTATTTTTACAGGACTGTGTTGGAGCTATCGACGGCACACACATTCATGCAATGGTGCCCGCTTCTAATGCACCAAGCTATCGTAATCGGAAAGGATATACATCACAAAATGTTCTTGCTGCTTGTAACTTTGATCTAGAGTTCATATATGTCCTTAGTGGGTGGGAAGGTACAGCTCACGATTCAAAAGTATTAAGCGATGCTTTAAAGAGAAGTAAGAGCAAGCTACCTGTTCCTGAAGGTATATACTTATGCATTACACAGAAAATTGTTACCTCTCTTTTGTTAATATGACTATTAATATCATTGCTATCATATATGAATTTCAGGAAAATATTATCTAGTTGATTGTGGATTTGCAAATCGACGCAATTTTTTAGCTCCGTTCAGAGGTACAAAGTATCATCTACAAGACTTTAGAGGTCAAGGTTGTGATCCTAGTAATCAAAATGAGTTATTCAACTTGCGTCATGCATCTTTGAGAAATGTGATCGATAGAATTTTTGGTATCTTCAAATCTCGCTTTTTGATTTTCAAATCAGCACCGCCTTTTCCTCTTAAGGTACAAGCAGAACTTGTATTAGCTTGTGCTGGATTACATAACTTTCTTCGTAGAGAATGTCGGTCCGATGAGTTTCTTCCTGAAAAATACAGTGACAACGACGAAGAAAACAATGAGAGCCACGAAGAAAACAATTATGAGGAAAATGGAGATACGGGACCTCTCCAATCTCAACAAAGGGAATATGCTAATAATTGGAGAGACACAATAGCTGCTAGTATGTGGGCAGAAGCTACAGGAACAGGGAGCATACCATGAAGATCATGAAGTTTTTATTTTCAAATATTTTTCTCTTCTTTGCCTGTGTTGGATTAAGGGGTGACAAAGATCTTAGTTTGTTTGGTTTCATTGTTTGTGACGAAGCTTGCTATCTTTGGTTTGTTTGGTTTCATTGTTTGTGACGAAGCTTGCTATATACTTTTGAATCGTGAGCTGGTTTTTATTTACCAGAGAGTTGTACTAATTTGGTTCTTCGATTTTGCGGTTTTGAGTCTTGATAGTCTTGTTTTTGCTTCATCTTCTTCCTTTGATATCTTCTGATTCAGACCTCGGTTTGGAGATCTAAAAGTTGTTCTGAAATCTTGAGATCAAGATATTTCCAACCGTATAAAGATGAGCTTCTGATTCCTTGTGAGTCGACTTGAGAAAAAGTTTGAAGTTGGTGCACTTCAGCTTCGTCGCTCTGTTCTTCGGTCTTGGTAGATTGGTCATAACTTTCAGACCGTGACAGCAAATCACGTTCCGCTTTTTCCTGTAGCTTCGTATATCTCTCTACTATTTTTCAACAAAGTTTCATATTTTTCTGGGTTGTTTTGATAACCCTTTCAGTCTTTGAACCAGAACACGTCTGTTCTGTTATCCTTCTTCCTCTTTTTTGGTTTTCTTGTTTTTTGTCTTTGTCTTTGTCATCTACAAATAGATGACCAAGACAAAGACAAAGACAAAAAACACAAAAAGATCATATCATCTCATAAACAGATGTCTTTGTCTCCTCCATTCCCCAATTTTGGAACTTGAAATTGCTGGAGAACAGGAGAAGCAGCGACGGAGACGATTCCGGTGTCAGATTGCTGACACATACAAAGTCATGGACTCTATTCACAATCTCTCTATTTTATGGGGGAGTTTTCATGATTTTTTTATGAAGAAAATTATATAAAATCCTAAACCAATAACATAATATTTTAATTTATCAACAATCCAAGATTCTTTTGTTTTAATTGAATAACACAAAACTTTTAATGACTCTATAAAACTCTTAATCCAATAACACTAGATTTATAAAGATTTTAGATTACTTTTTATAAATCTCAAACCAATAACACCAAATTGTAATAGAGTTTTTAAAAGTTTTGATTGAATAACAACATATTCTACATAACTTTTAAACTCATTAAAAGTCTTTCTAAATCCCAAACCAATAACACCCCCTACATCTCTTGGTTTTATGGTGGCCCGCATATTCGTATATAAAATTTTCAAAATTGTCAATTGTTAAAAAATCAAATCAATTTTGACAGAATTTGTAAACTGAAAAAAAAATCGTTAACTGATCAAAATTTACCTTTTTTCTAAGGTTATTTTTGACCTTTAACATCACTAGTTATGAGAGAGTGTCACGTGGCTAATGTTATTTTTTACTCTCGTGGTTAAAATCAGATTGGCCAAACACAAGCTAAGGGGGTGTTATTAGTTTGTTAATTTGTAAATCCATATAGAATTTGAAAATTTCTATTAATTATGAAATCAAGATATATGGATTTTGAAATAACATGTGTTTACCCATGGATTTGAATCCTTCTATTTTTCTCTTTCAATTCCATTCAATTCCATTTAAAACATAATTTGGATTCTCAAATCCAAAAACAAATGACTAAACGAATAACATAAGATTTTAACTAGTATTTATAAATCATAGAACCAATAACACATGAATTTAATTAGGATTTTAAAATCAATGATTGAATAACAAATGATTTTTGTTTGGATTTCTAATTCCATATAAATCTATGAACCAATAACCCCTCCTAAGAATCGGGAAGAAAGTTAGGGTTCCTTGGACATATCTCGTATCTGTGATTTGAGTGATGCCATCACCGATCTAACTTCCCCGGAACGTCAGAAGGTGGAGGAGACAACCAAGAGTTGAGGAATGGCGGGGTTAGGGATTTCGAATTATTTTCTATTCTCAATAGTTTGATGATTTTATTTCAAGAAATTGATTATCCGGAAGTGATTTTTCGCAGGGTTTTGAAACCGAGTTCTCGAAATTTCCCTACTGTTTTGATTGGCAATCATTGGATCTGGACGATAGAACAATGGTTGACGAGCCTCAAACTTGAAGAATAAGAGCCCAATCCGTTTGGGCCTGTGGATTTCAATTCTGCTTCTTAGGCTTGGTCTTTAGTTTGACGTTTTCTTGTTTTTGAATAAGTCTCCTCCTTTGTCGGAGAAAGACTCGGGTAGTTAGATCAGTGGCATAAGTTTCGTAGCTGCAGTTTCTTTTTCTTGTAAGGTCTATTTAATGGCCATTTGATTTCAATGAAAGGTATGAGTTTTCAAGTCTCTGTTTTTGCATTCTCTGTTTTGTTCTTGAGTGAGACTTTATAAAAGCAACAAGTGGTATCAGAGCTTGTCACGAGCTTGGTACAAGAGAGAAACGCTATGAGTGATAAAGAGTCTGCTATCATACCCAAATTCGATGGTGACTATGAGCATTGGGCAATGCTCATGGAGAATCTGATAAGGTCAAAGGAGTGGTGGGATGTAATCGAGACGGGAATTCCAAGGACGGAGAGAAACGTGATCCTCACCGGAGCGCAGAGGACAGAGCTGGCGGAGAAGACGGTGAAGGACCACAAAGTGAAGAACTATCTGTTTGCATCGATAGATAAGACAATCCTCAAGACGATCCTGCAGAAAGAGACGTCGAAGGACTTGTGGGAGTCCATGAAGAGGAAGTATCAAGGTAATGATCGGGTACAAAGTGCACAGCTTCAGAGATTACGTAGGAGCTTCGAAGTTCTTGAGATGAAGGTGGGAGAGACAATCACGGGCTATTTCTCCAGAGTGATGGAAGTCACTAACGATATGCGAAATTTAGGAGAAGATATGCCGGATTCTAAGGTGGTGGAGAAGATTCTCAGAACATTGGTCGAGAAGTTCACGTACGTTGTGTGTGCCATTGAAGAGTCCAACGACATCAAGGAGATGACAGTGGACGGGCTGCAAAGCTCTCTTATGGTACATGAGCAGAACCTAAAGAGGCACGATGTGGAAGAGAGGGTTTTGAAAGCTGAGACACAATGGAGACCGGATGGAGGAAGAGGTAGAGGAAGTCCAACCCAAGGAAGAGGAAGAGGAGGCTACCATGGAAGAGGACGTGGCTATGTGAATAGAGACACGGTGGAGTGTTTCAAATGCCACAAGATGGGACATTACAAGGCAGAATGTCCAAGCTGGGAGAAAGAGGCGAATTATGTGGAGATGGAGGAAGATCTACTTCTCATGGCACATGTAGAACAGATCAGTAAAGAGGAGAAACATGTCTGGTTTCTTGATTCTGGATGCAGCAACCACATGTGTGGTACGAAAGAGTGGTTTGTTGAGTTGGATTGTGGCTTTAAGCAGAATGTGAAGCTGGGAGATGATCGAAGAATGGTTGTAGAAGGAATCGGGAAACTGCGATTAGAAATTGATGGAAGGACTCAAGTGATCTCAGATGTGTATTACGTACCGGGATTGAAGAATAACCTCTTTAGTGTGGGTCAGCTGCAACAAAAAGGGTTAAGATTCATCATTGAGGGTGATGAGTGTGAGGTGTGGCACAAGCTGGAGAAGAAGATGGTGATGCATTCAACAATGACAAAGAATCGTATGTTTGTGATCTTTGCAGTCGTCAAGGAGGCTAGAGAGACTGGGGAACAGAGGTGTCTCCAAGCAAGTGAAAAAAAACCAGACAACGTGTGGCACAAGAGATTTGGACATCTCAACTATCAAGGTTTGAGAACGTTAGCTGAAAAAGAAATGGTAAATGGTTTACCAAAGTTTACTCATGGAGAAGAAGATACAAATTGCGATATTTGCTTGAAGGGAAAACAGATCCGAGATTCAATTCCAAAGGAGAGTGCGTGGAAATCAACTCAAGTGCTGCAGCTTGTTCACACGGACATATGTGGACCGATAAACCCTATATCTGTCAGCGGAAAAAGGTACATCCTCAATTTCATAGATGATTTTAGCCGGAAGTGTTGGACGTATCTGTTGTCGGAAAAATCAGAAACATTTCAGTTCTTTAAGGAGTTCAAGGCTGAAACCGAAAGAGAATCTGGGCAAAAGTTAGTTTGTTTGCGGTCAGATAGAGGAGGAGAATACAACTCAAGAGAGTTTGAAGAGTACTGCAAAGAATTTGGGATCAAAAGACAACTCACAGCAGCCTATACGCCCCAACAAAACGGAGTCGCAGAGAGAAAGAATCGGAGCGTGATGAACATGACACGGTGTATGCTGATGGAAAAGTCTGTACCAAGAAAATTCTGGCCCGAAGCTGTTCAGTATGCTGTATACATACTAAATAGGAGTCCATCGAAGGCCTTGAATGACATAACTCCAGAAGAGAAGTGGAGTAATTGGAAACCATCAGTTGAGCACTTGAGAATTTTTGGTAGTGTAGCTTACGCACTAGTTCCGTACCAGAAAAGAACCAAACTCGATGAGAGAAGCATCAAGTGTGTGGTGTTCGGTGTAAGCAAAGAGTCTAAAGCCTATCGTCTCTATAACCCAGCAACAGGAAAAATCATAATCAGTCGAGATGTTCACTTTGATGAAAGCAAAGGCTGGGAATGGGAAGATAAATCGCTGGAACAAGAGCTCGTTTGTGATGATTCTGATCATGAACCTGCAGGTGAAAGGAATCCAGAAATCGATCACATCGAGCAACCAGAACATGAGGAACCAGAAGAAGAAGAAACGGTGGAAGAAGTAGCTCATCAGATTCCTCAAGCAGTTGGAACAGGAGGTGGTAGACAAAGACAACAACCGGTTTGGATGAAAGATTATGTCATCCGAAACGCAAGGATACTCATAGCAGAAGAAGAAGAAGATGAGATGCTTGCGTTGTTTGTTGGATCAGATGATCCTGAATGCTTTGAAGACGCAGTGAAATTGGAAGTGTGGAAAAAAGCTATGGAAGCTGAGATAACATCCATAAAAGAGAACAACACATGGGAGTTAGTGGAATTACCTGAAGGAGCAAAGGTGATTGGGCTAAAGTGGATTTTCAAGACAAAGTTCAATGAGAAAGGAGAGATCGATAAGTTTAAGGCAAGACTAGTCGCAAAGGGCTATCATCAGAGATATGGAGTTGACTTCCATGAGGTATTTGCTCCAGTAGCTAAGTGGGATACAATCAGGATGATTCTCGCCTTAGCCGCAGAAAAGGAATGGGTGGTCTTTCAACTTGATGTAAAAAGTGCCTTCTTACATGGTGACTTGGAGGAAGATGTATTTGTTGAGCAGCCTAAGGGATTCGAAGTAGAAGAAGAATCCAGCAAGGTGTTCAAACTGAAGAAGGCATTATACGGACTGAAACAGGCTCCGAGAGCTTGGTATAGCCGTATAGAAGGTTACTTTGTTAGAGAAGGGTTCGGAAAATGCTACTGTGAACACACACTGTTCGTGAAGAAGGAGGGAAGTGACGTTTTGATAGTAAGTGTCTATGTGGATGATCTTATTTACACAGGAAGCTCGCTGGATATGATTGAGGGATTCAAAAAATCGATGATGGAGGAATTCTCAATGACTGATTTGGGAAGAATGAAGTACTTCTTGGGAGTTGAAGTCATACAAGATGAAAGAGGTATTTTCATCAACCAAAAAAAATATGCTGCAGAAATCATTGAGAAGTATGGAATGGAGAGAAGTAACTCAGTCAAGAATCCGATTGTGCCTGGGCAGAAGTTGACAAAGGCGGGAGCGGGTGATCCGGTTGATTCAACCGAGTTCAAGCAGCTTATTGGAAGCTTGAGGTACCTAACGACCACACGACCAGATCTAATTTACTCTGTAAATCTAGTTAGTAGGTACATGGAAAGTCCAACTGAGCAGCACTTGCTTGCGGCAAAGAGAATTTTGAGATATGTTCAGGGGACGCAAGATCTCGGGATTCAGTACAAACGTGGAGGTGCTACAGAGTTAATTGGGTTTGTTGATAGTGACTATGCCGGTGATGTTGATGACAGGAAAAGCACTTCTGGTTTTGTGTTCATGTTAGGAGGAGGAGCAATTGCTTGGGCATCTAAGAAACAACCAATCGTAACATTATCAACTACGGAGGCTGAGTTTGTATCAGCTGCGTTTGGTGCGTGTCAAGCGATCTGGCTCAGAAATGTTCTTGAGGAGATTGGTTGCAGACAAGAAGAAGGTACACTCGTGTTCTGTGACAACAGTTCCACCATAAAATTGTCAAAGAATCCTGTGCTGCACGGAAGGAGCAAGCACATCCATGTGAGGTACCATTTTCTCAGAGAACAGGTGAAAGAAGGAACCATTAGACTTGATTACTGTTCTACCAATGATCAAGTTGCAGACATAATGACCAAGGCTGTGAAACGAGAGGTGTTTGAAGAGCTCCGGGGAAGAATGGGAGTAAGTATCAGAGAAGAGTAAACTGAAAGGAAGAGAAGTGTTTCAGTTTACGGGAGGGAATGAAGAATAAGAGCCCAATCCGTTTGGGCCTGTGGATTTCAATTCTGCTTCTTAGGCTTGGTCTTTAGTTTGACGTTTTCTTGTTTTTGAATAAGTCTCCTCCTTTGTCGGAGAAAGACTCGGGTAGTTAGATCAGTGGCATAAGTTTCGTAGCTGCAGTTTCTTTTTCTTGTAAGGTCTATTTAATGGCCATTTGATTTCAATGAAAGGTATGAGTTTTCAAGTCTCTGTTTTTGCATTCTCTGTTTTGTTCTTGAGTGAGACTTTATAAAAGCAACAAAACTAACAGAGACTTTATGGCCATGTTGTCCAATCGAGCTCTCACCGAGTACAACGTGGACAATGTTAGGGCTTGTTTTGTTGAAATACTTTTGGTCATGAATGTGCATATGACTCTGTTTCGAAATTTGCTTGCTTTTTTTTGTGTTGTTGTTTTTTGGTGTGGTGGTAGGGAACAAATCTGGAATTGAGCAAGGTTTTGAGGGTAAACTTTCATCAATCTGCTGGAATTACTTTCTACATATCATTCGAAGTCAACGATCCGTCTGATAAATAATCAGACAAAACCATATCGAGCAGTGGTATACAACATGGCCAGGGATATTAGATTACGCTCTTGCAAGCCTAAACCACCCAATTCTTGAACTTTTGAGAGGTTTGTTATATCTCCACATCTATGTATTAGTTAAGCCCATATTTACATGATGACATAGAATTTGAATATTGATCAAGAATAGCTTGTTATGATTTATGAAATTTTCCAATGCCCGTATGGTGTCTTTGATTAAAAGCTAGCTTGAGTTATATATTTGAAATATAAATTCGATCTCAATGTGAATATATAAAGGAGTCTTGGTCTTTTGACTGAGTTTGTCACACTCAAGAGTCAATTACATATGCATGAGCAACTGCTAGAGGCATGTCGTCCTACGTATACATACTGATAGGATGTTAGTTATAAATAAAAGTAAACAAGAAGAAGAAGATATGAATTCAAAGCCCATTTAATTAAGCAAAATCAAACAATAGTTGGCCATTAGCAATGAGATTCTTAATACCAAAAAACAAAAGCTTGACTATCATTGCTCGAGGAAGTTGCAATCTCGAGATCAGCAACCATACTATGTAAGGACAAAGTTTCAACCATGCCAACCATGCCATTTAAAAAAAATAAAAAAAAAATTGAATGATAGAAAAAAATGCGTTAGTTGTACTCTTGGTGACATGATTGTTGGCTTTGCCATTTTGTTATAATTTATAAATAACTTGAAAACTAGAATAATGTCCCCGATTATGCTAGATTTTAAAAAATAGTTAAACACTTGTCAACAAAACAAAGTTATGCAGAATAATATGATACACTCTGTGTCATAAGAGTGCCACGTGGCTATCCGATCTTGATCTTGAAGAAAATTAGGGTTCTAGTGATGACTTCCCCGAAGGAAGCGTCAGAAGATGGAGGAGAGAATCTGCGATGACAGTGATTCGGATAATTCCGAAGACGGCACACCGGAGGAAATTCAATTGTTCTATGATGAGTGGGATAAAAGCCAGGTTTTGAAATTTCTTCTGTTTCTCTTGGTTTTGTTGCTTTTACATGATTCAAAACTGATTCTCCCGAGAGATATGCAGGGTTTTGAAATCGACTTCTCCAAACTTAACTTCTGTTTCGATTGGAAAGCATTGGATCTTGACGACAGCACAATGGTTGACGAGCCTGAAACAAACAGAGATTTTATCGCCATGTTATCCAATCAGGCTCTCACCAAGCACAACGCAGACAATGTAAGGAAACATTTTTTTCATGAATCTATGACGACTATGTTCGAAATTTGATTTGTTTTGGTGGTAGGGAACTAGTCTGGAATTGGGCAAGGTTTTGAGGGCAAACTTTCATCCATCTGCTGGAATTACTCTCTACATCTCTTTCCAAGTCAATGATCTGTCTGATGCTAATCGTCAGACAAAGCCCTATCGAGCAGTGGTTCGCTACCTGCCTGGAGATATTGAAGTATGTTCTTGCAAGCCTAAACCCTCTTCTTGAATTCTGCCAAGTTTGTGTTGCTAAATATAATTAAGTTTCGCTTGCTTTATAGTGATTATTTACTATAGAGATGATAAGAGTTTGAACAATGTCTGAGATTCGAAGATTAGTAAATGATTCCTCGAACAATGTCTGACTACCATTAATACTATAACCAGACTTGGCTACAGATTTTTTTTTTGTTATCAACTTATGTTTTGTGCAACTATGTGTATTTTTTTTTTCTTTTTTTCTTTTTTCTTTTGCAAGTATGTTAAAACACTAGTTGTATGATCTGCCGCTCTCATTTCTCCAAGTGTCTACACTAATTGTATGCAAATATTATAGGAATATTGAGTGAGAGAACTTAGTTATTCATATTAACGACAAATTAGATACGACGTAGCAATGGATAAATTTGGATGTTATGTCACACTATTACGGTTGTGATGGCCACCAATTATCTCTAGCCATTTGTCTCATTTGGATAAAAATTGTTTTCAAAATTTTTGCATCTGTTTAATTGTTTTCAAACAAAAAACTTCAAATACTTACACAATTCATTCGAGTGAAAATGTCTTTATGTCGTATTTTTGTTTTCTCGAAGAGAGAGTTGATGTGTAAAAGATAAGATCCAGTGAGAAATTGTGTGTCTCGTGCGTTCATAAAGCAGCTAGTGTAGCTAAGATATGATAGAGACCATTACTCAAATTGTCGGTTGATTAAACGATTTATGTAAGAAGTTAAGTTGAAATTGAACAAATTTTAGAGTTGAGTTTTTCTATCACAAAATATATTACATGACCTTATTTTGATGTAGATTTATAAGATAATTAAGAACAAGGAACGATATAAAAAAAAAAAAAACCAATTCATAAAGTTAGGGTTTGTTTCCATCTCCTTTTCGTTTCAGCGATGTTATCTCCGATTGAGAATGAGAGATCGGAACTTCCTTCCCCTAAGAAGCTGAAGTTAGAGGAGCCAGCCAACGATGAACCTCGGTTCCCTAATTATGATTCGGATGATTTGGAAACTTTGTCAGATGATTTTCGACTGTTAGATGAAGAGTGGGGCAAGACCGGGGTTTGTAATCTCCCTCTTGAATTTTTGATTCATTAATTTTGATTTATGGTGGTTTTACATTCGGTTGCGGAGCTGTGAATCTCGACGACTCTGCGAGCCTCATGAAACCAACAGAGATTTGCTCAACAGGTTGTCAAACATGGCTATCTCCTTCTACAACGAAAAGACGGTTAGTAATCTGATGAATCAATTGACACTACAAGAAATATCCACATTGATAGCACATGAAGATAGCTCATTTTCCGTAACTGCTATAAAAGATGAATGTTTTATTTTGATTACTATATAATAGCATTGAAATAATACTAAGATAAAAAATCATTAAGCGGGAAGCTAAAATAACATATTCTGCCAATACTTAAACAAAAAAAATACACTTAAGAGCCGCATATCTCAGATCTAAAATTTTTTGTGCCATCATATATACCAAAGCCAAAAAAATTATCTTTCTTTGTACGACCAAAAAAAAAAAACCTAGATCTCTTCATAGACTCCACGAAACTCTTCGGCCTCATTTCGCCTCCATTCCTTTTTTTTTTTTTTTTTTTTTTTTTTTTTTATCATTTTTCCTTTAGTCTCAGGTGATTCGTCGCCATCACCATTTGGAGAAAAATCGTCTCCTCTCATCCCAAAACCCTAGCCGCCGATGTCGTCGCTGATTCTCCTCGTCGATTAATTTCGTTTAGTCGTTGTCCCCTTACTCGGAAAAAGTTAGGGTTATGGATTCCGAATTAGCAACCATGGAAGAGATCACCAATGGAGTGAACAACATGAACTTGGCCGTTGATTCCCAGAAGAAAAGTCGTATTCAGATTTCAAACACCAAGAAACGATTGTTCTTCTACGTCAATCTCGCCAAGGTACATAGTTTAATTCGATTGCTTTGAAAGTTCTTGACTCTTTCGGGTCGAGAGGATATTAGTGTGAATCAAGTCCAGAAGCTCAATTTTTTCTGGAAATCTATATATACTTCTATATGATTGTACTGTTTCAATTAGGAAGAGCCAATCTGTTTCTCTATGAGTATTTTAGCTTATTCTCGTGTTTGGGTTTTTTTAGGGATTAGGTTTTTGTGGTTATTACTTGTGTTTTTGATGTAAGTGAGTTTTTGTTGTTTGGATTTGTTAAGAGGTATATGCAGCAAACAATGATGTCGAACTCTCTGCCCTTGGAATGGGTATGTATGATCTTAACCTCTCTTTTTTTATTCTTCTGTATATATTCTATTGATACTGTAATGTGTATTTTTATTTCAGTATTCTCTGATTCTTGACTTGATTAAGCTAATTTTCTCAGAATACATTGTTTGTTGGTGATACTTACTCTTCTCATATGCAAATCAACCTTCTTCTCAATTTATTAATTTGGTCTTGGTTTTACAGATTGAAATTACGCTTGCAAAGTCAGAGAAGTTTGATGAACTAATGGTTGCAGCCAATGTAGAAAAAGAAGTTACAGAAGCTCAGGTGCGGAACTGAAAATAGCTATTACTATTTTGGTTATGTGATGCTTATTTTATAAAGGGGCTTTATTTGTTTTATTTCATTAATGCTTTAGCTGCCAAGATTGAGAATGTAGGAATTAACTTTTAGTGTGAATGTCGTTGAAAGGTATAAGCTTTACTATTGCATAATTCAAACTTTATTTTCTTTCTTTATTAGCTCTCTGCTTATGGTTGATTTTTTTTTTCTTTGTATTTCAAAGCTGTTATAACCCCTTAGCAAAGTGAGCAGCTGAAAAGAGTGGTTTTGCTACAAGTAAGATATGTTCTTTCTATGACTTTAAGTGTCAATGTCTGTGATTGATATATTACTTTCTAAGTTTGAGTTTAATTTTCCTAAAGATCTTTGTTTTGTTCAATTAAGTTTGTTTGCTTCATACAAAATGAGAAGGAAGGTGTTTAGGAGAAGGAGCTTGCATGTGGTTGCAGGAGCTTAAGTGGTAAGACGTTTCTTCAAGTTTTAAACTCCATATTAGCTTAATTCTAAGGCTATCATGATTATGTTCAAACTAACCAAGTACGTAGTATACATATGTGTATGTTTGGTAGATGTATTCCCATGTGTCGATTTTTTTTTTCATCTTAGTCAATAAGAGTTCTAAGATGGTGTCTTCTATCCCCTTGTTCTTTTGTTTCATGTAGCATATCGAAGGGAGTACTAATAGGAACAATTGTTCAAATTGAAGTTTTATGTGTTCTACTTTTGATGAGGAGGCGAAATAGATAGATGAGAAGAAATTGAAGAGATCGAAGTTTGTCTCTGTCCTTATGATGTTAGTTTTATTGTTTAAGACTTATGATGTTAGTATAAGACTTGGTTGATGTTCTGTAAGACTTGTTTGGCTAATTGGTTAATGTAATATTACTTGTTGATGATTTATAAAATTTATAAAAAGTAAATTTTACAAAATTGGGTTCCAATATAAAATTTATTCTATATAATAAATTAAATTTATATAACAAAAAAATGTTATGATATTATATAAAACAACATTAAACGGGTGTTAAAATAAAGTATAGTATAGCATTCGATTAATGCTATAATATGAAAATGCTATCGTATATGAGGGTCTATCATAGCATGCTAAAAACGTCATCGTATATGGGGGGTCTACCATAACAGGGGCATAAGATAGCGTTTATGAAAACGCTATTGATGACATATAATAGCTCTTCTCTCTTGCTAATAATGTAGATATTTCTTGTAGTGTGACGTTTGCTCTTGTTTGCTGATGAATCTCTTAATTAACGTATATATATTAAGTGTGTTGGTTATGGTGATGCATGATTGTAGGATTCAAGTTTGGAACTTGTCAAGGTTTTGAGAGCAAATTTTCACCCATCTGCTGCAATCACGCTCTACATCACGTTCGAAGCCAATGATCCTAAAGATGGTAACCAGACAAAACGTTACCAAGCAGTGGTCCTCTACTTGTCCTTTGATATCCAAGTATGCTCTTGCAAGCCTAAACCATCTTCTTGAATTTTTAGAGATGTGTTAGTTAAGCCCAATTTTTACATGATGATGAATATTATAAAGAATAGCTTGTTATGGATTGCTCATGTTTTGCAACGTGAGTTTTGTGAATGTGCTATTTTAGATTTGCAACATTTTCCAAGCGACCATAATAACCTTTGTGATCACATAATTTGTGAAGAAGATGTGGCATGAGATACTTTTGAATTAACAAACAAACGACAAAATACTTCGTGAATTCGTGTTATGTCCACTACAGAAAAAGTGAATTTGCGGTGGATATATAGGTTTCATATCAAAAGTGTAGTATATTAGAAAGCAGAAATCCCAAAAATAACACATAATTTGGTGCAGTTAAACGAAAAATTAAGTAAAAGTAAGCATATCAAAGTGTATTTATTAGTTTATATAAAGAATAAATTAATTAAGTGAAACATTAAGAAGATACAATATAATTTCTTATTTCTCTCGTTATTTCAAGCCAGAAAAACTATAAAAATTTCGAAATCTATCAAGGTAAATTGGGGAAATCAAAACTATAAATACAATTGGAATCTTATTCTCTCATCCTCATTCCTCAACACTACAAAAAAAAACACAAATCTTGAATCTCAAATTTCACAGTCTTGATGTCACAAAAAACCAATATGGTGAAGATGAGGAACAAAAATAGGGAGGGAAACACAATGATGATGAAGAGGGAGATATTATTACTTTTGAGAATAGTTTTGTATTTAACGGTTGTTATCTTTTTTTTTTTTTTTTTTTTTTGAGATTGAGAGTAATCGATCATTAGATTCAAGCGATGCCTACTTTGGCGCCACTTGTTGACCATTATGATTTTGATGAGTGGCTTTTACTTTCTGCAAAATTATTTGATTCTCTTTTTTTACACAACACATACGAGATCAAATTTTACATTTCGAAATTTGATTTTATTTACAAGTTTTTTTTTATTTTACTTGGTTTGGAATTTTGTCTTAGGGAGCTTCACAAAACTCATAAGAGCATCTTTATCAATAGGTTTTTAAAAATATCACAAGAACTATCAAAATATTATATTAAACAAAATAATAATAAAAAAATAAGAAAGTATGCTTAAAATAAGAAAAATGGTTCTTAGCTAAGAGTTTTTGGATCAACTCTCTCCTTTTTTAAGAGTCTCTCTAATATTTAAACATTATTTTGTTATCAAAATTGTTTGGAAGGCCCAAAAGAGAAAAAGCAATTATAAATACCCTCTTCAGACCTAAATCCCTAAAACGGTTATCGAGTCTCGCTCTTGTCGAACAAATTTTAGCCATGTACTCATCCACCATGGTAATCTTCTTCTTACTCATGGCTTTTCTGATTCACTCTGGTTTCTTATCTTTGTTTCTCAATTGATGGTTTCTTCACAAGTTTGTGAGAAAATTACTTCAAGTTAGTTAGTAGTGTTTCTGATTTGATCTCTTGTACTTTTTTAGGTTCCGAAACGGAATAATATTCCAAAACTGAGGTAAATTGAGAAATTGGTATGTGTAAGATGATGCATGTTTTCAGATGTCACGTTGATAGTATTATTATTGCAGTGACGTTGGGAGGATCAAGGTTACGGGATATGACACTGGTCTTCCTCTTGATGATGTCTACACGGCGTTGGCAGAACATTTCTCTTCATGTGGAGAGATCTGGGAGATTTATGTTCCCTTAAAATTTGATGAGACTAAGACGAGTCTCAACAGGTTTTGGTGGCTTCTTCCTCCTCCATTTCTTTCCAATTCATCAGCTCAAGTTAAATATCAGCTCACTTGTTGTTGTTGTTGTTGTTGTTATTTCAGTCATGGTGTTATTTGTTTACTGGGGGGACAAGACGCAGTAGATAAGGCCTTGCAACTTACTGGAAGTAACGTGGGAGGATGGAATGTCTCTGTTGAGGCTTATCCGTATCCGGCAAACGCAAACGAGTAAACACTGATTTCTTTAAAAAATAAGATTTGTTGATAATAATAATGTTTATCATCTTCGGCAATATCCTATTACTGCAGTAGGGTTATTGTAATAGTTGAAGGATATGACACTTCGCTTAGGAAGAGTCAAATCTCCAGGGCTTTGGTTAAACTTTTCTCTCCATATGGAACTATCAGACGCCTCTATTTTATCAAGAAGAGGTTTGTGGCTTCTTTCTCCCATGTTACCCAACTTTCAATTTATTTAAAATTACTCTTTAACGACGACAGACTTGTGAATTTTGTTGATAATTTTTCAGCTCAGTTAGAGCTTCTGTTCACGGAAAAGACGTAGCTGATACCGTGACTCAACTTAATGGGAGCTACATGCGAGGACGCAAATTAGCTGTTTGGGTGACTGCCAAACCGGAAATACCTATACGCCTCATTCGCCGCCGCGTCAATTTCAGTAAACCTATTCCTCCTCTCCAAGATCCTTCTGCCATGGATGCAGCCATTCCAAAAAGCAGGTAAATTTATTTTCTGACAAACTTTTCTATCCTTCTCCAGTCACTTTTGTATCCTATAACCACAATTCAAATATTACTGTAAAATTTAGCGCTTGAGGTTTTTTTAGCTACTTGACTTTGCCTTAAAACTGAATATTATTTAACTTCTTTGTTCTTTTTGGGATAATCAAATGTAGTCATGTCATTTGGGATATATCAGTTAGTACATTTGTTATTGGTATTCGATATTAATTATTAGCTCATAAGTAAATGGTTCTTTCAAATTCTTTCCCATCTTATAAATTTCTATGCTCTTTTTTTTTTGGTATTATTGCAGAAGTGAAACCTCCATGGCCCCATCTGAATCTGCTAAGAAGAATGAGAAGATAAGTGAGGAAGCTACAGTGGAGAGTAAAGCCTTTTCTAGTAGTGTTGAGAAGCAAACGCCTGACCTAGATGGCCTCATTGTTAAAGAGTTATGCATGGGAAACCCCAACGGCAAGAAAGCTGAGCCTGGCAAAAGGGTATGAACATTTAGTCCTAAACTGTTGGAGTTTTTGTGCAAATATTTGTTGGAGGTCAATCTATTGTCTCTGAGTGCAGGTAAGTGTCCATTATACTGGAAAGCTTCAAGGGAATGGGAAGATTTTCGATTCCACCGTTGGAAAATCACGTTATAAGTTTCGTCTAGGTTGGTATTATAACTTGATGCGAAAGTAAGAGCTTTATTAGTGTGTGAGTGGTACTTGGATACTTATGTGCTTGCTGTTACACATACAGGTGCTGGAAAAGTCATTAAGGGATTGGATGTTGGCGTCAATGGTAACCTAGCTAGTTTCTTACTGGTATTTCTTCACTAAATATGGTCAAATGGTGTTGTTTTGATCTCTTTTTGTAAATTTCAAAGGAATGCGTGTTGGTGGCAAAAGAATGCTTACAATTCCTCCAGCAATGGGGTAAAGCCTTTGCAAATCATCTCTTATCTATCTTTCTTTGGTAATGTGATGTTCTATTTTAAGCTTTTTTAATGAGAGATGATAAAATTGTCTGGCCTACAGCTATGGTGCGGAAGGTGCTGGTAGCATTCCTCCTTACTCTTGGCTGGTCTTTGATGTCGAGCTGCTTAATGTTAAATAAAGCTGTCCTCTAATCCCTCGAGACCTTCCTAAGACTGAATCCAATTAAAGCTTGCTGACGTGGCGGAAGTTTGTATATATAGTCTTTAAATAAGCTGATGTGGCTCAATTTGCTGACATGGCAACACGAAAAAGACTCTCAACTAAACTGATGTGGATGGTTTGAGAGGCTATGAGTTCCTTTTATTAGTAGTAGATTTTATATGATTATCTCACAAGTAAAGATGTCTTCATGCGTGTTACAATAATGGTTCTTTCAAACTTTTTCGTATCTTATAAATTTCTCAGTTTTTTTTTTTTTGGTATTATTACAGTAGTGAAAGCTCCAAAACACCAGACAAATCTTCTAAGAAGAAAAAGGAAGTCAATTGAAGAAGTTAGATTAACTTTTAGTTAGATTAACTTTTAGTTTAATATATATATATATATATATATATATATATATATATATATATATATATATATATATATATATATATATATTCAACGCCCAATCGTTCGTTTTTTAAATATATATACGAACTCATATAATTTAGGTTAATGATAAAAACAAATAAAAACTAAAAGTTTCGTCTGAGGGTTGGTTCTCTTGTGATTTTTAAAAGTTTAGAACCATTTGATGTAATGATAATTTTACATAACATGAAAGGCAAAATACGTATTGCCGTTTCTGCAAAACACCACTAACTCTTTCTTTCAAAAGTTTGTCTGAGGGTTGGACAAAGGACTGAGGGACATTGGAACAGAGAGCTTCAAGAAACTCATAAGATTCTTAATAGGAAAAAAAAAAATTTAAGACACGAAAACATGAAAAGGGTACTACTGTATCTGTATGTGTTGGTAAAAAGTCCGTCGAAGGACCATATGGGCCTTAGAGTCCAGGCCAGAACTAAATTCAAGGCCCAAAAGAAAAAAGCAATTATAAATACCAGACCTAAATTGATAAATCTGTAAAAGGGTTAGCCATGTACTCATCCACCATGGTAATCTTCTTCTTACTCTACTCTTATGGCTTTTCTGATACACTCTGGTTTCTTATCTTTGTTTCTCAATTGATGGTTTCTTCACAAGTTTGTGAGAAAATTACTTCAAGTTAGTTAGTAGTGTTTCTGATTTGATCTCTTGTACTTTTTAGGTTCCGAAACGGAATAACATTCCAAAACTGAGGTAAATTGAGAAATTGGCATGTGTAAGATGATGCATGTTTTCAGATGTCACGTTGATAGTATTATTATTGCAGTGACGTTGGGAGGATTAAGGTTACGGGATATGACACTGGTCTTCCTCTTGATGATGTCTACACGGCGTTGGCAGAACATTTCTCTTCATGTGGAGAGATCTGGGAGATTTATATTCCCTTAAAATTTGATGAGACTAAGACGAGTCTCAACAGGTTTTGGTGGCTTCTTCCTCCTCCATTTCTTTCCAATTCATCAGCTCAAGTTAAATATCAGCTCACTTGTTGTTGTTGTTGTTGTTGTTATTTCAGTCATGGTGTTATGTGTTTACTGGGGGGACAAGACGCAGTAGAGAAGGCCTTGCAACTTACTGGAAGTAACGTGGGAGGATGGAATGTCTCTGTTGAGGCTTATCCGTATCCGGCAAACGCAAACGAGTAAACACTGATTTCTTTAAAAAATAAGATTTGTTGATAATAATAATGTTTATCATCTTCGGCAATATCCTATTACTGCAGTAGGGTTATTGTAATAGTTGAAGGATATGACACTTCGCTTAGGAAGAGTCAAATCTCCAGGGCTTTGGTTAAACTTTTCTCTCCATATGGAACTATCACACGCCTCTCTTTTTTCAAGAAGAGGTTTGTGGCTTCTTTCTAACATGTTTCCCAACTTTCAATTTATTTAAAATTACTTTTTAACGACGACAGACTTGTGTATTTTGTTGATAATTTTTCAGCTCAGTTACAGCTATTGTTCACGGAAAAGACGTAGCTGATACCGTGACTCAACTTAATGGGAGCTACATGCGAGGACGCAAATTAGCTGTTTGGGTGACTGCCAAACCGGAAATACCTATACGCCTCATTCGCCGCCGCGTCAATTTCAGTAAACCTATTCCTCCTCTCCAAGATCCTTCTGCCATGGATGCAGCCATTCCAAAAAGCAGGTAAATTTATTTTCTGACAAACTTTTCTATCCTTCTCCAGTCACTTTTGTATCCTATAACCACAATTCAAATATTACTGTAAAATTTAGCTTTTCTTATTGAAATGGTTTTAACTAAATTCCTTCATATATAAGATCCTCCGGCATACTCTTTTCAAAACAATGAATAGAAGTCAGCTTGAGGTTTCCTTTGGCTACTTGACTTCAGTCCATTCCTTTGCCTTAAAACTGAATATTATTTAACTACTTTGTTCTTTTTGGGATAATCAAAAGTAGTCATGTCATTTGGGATATATCAGTTAGTACATTTGTTATTGGTATTCGATATTAATTATTAGCTCACACGTAAATGGTTCTTTCAAATTCTTTCCCATCTTATAAATTTCTATGCTCTTTTCTTTTGGTATTATTGCAGGAGTGAAAGCTCCATGGCCCCATCTGAATCTGCTAAGAAGAAAGAGAAGATAAGTGAGGAAGCTACAGTGGAGTATAAAGCCATTTCTACTAGTGTTGAGAAGCAAACGCCTGACCCAGATGAGCTCAATGTTGACGACTTGTGTATGGGCAACCCCAACGGCAAGAAAGCTGGTCCTGGCAAAAGGGTATGCGGTCCTAAATTTCTTACATGATTACTTGCAATGTCATAGATTATGCAACAAGTGGCAGTGTGGTAAGAATGTGCACATTTAAAGAATTGACATTGGATAAGAATCGAACAAACTAGTGCCTTACTTATATTGGATAGAAAGTTAACAAACAAATGTCTGATAAGAGATGTCAATGTTGGGGCTCATTCTCTTTTCTCTGAGTGCAGGTTACTGTCCATTATACTGGAAAGCTTCATGAAAATGGGAAGATTTTCGATTCCACTGTTGGAAAATCTCCTTATAAGTTTCGTCTAGGTTGGTATTATAACTAGATTGCGAAAAGAAGAGCTTTATTAGTCTGTGAGTATACTTATCTGCTTGTTGTTACATGCATGCAGGTGTTGGAAAAGTCATTAAGGGATTGGATGTTGGTGTTAATGGTAATCTAGCTACTTTCTTACTTCTTTTTTTATTTTTCTCACTCTCTCTATATATAATGTTCATCTAGAATGTTGTTTTTATCTCTTTTCTTTTTTGAATATTTTGAAGGAATGTATGTTGGTGGCAAAAGAAAGCTTACCATTCCTCCAGCATTCGGGTAAATTAAAGCCTTTGCAAATCATTTTTGATATTATTTTTTTCATAAATGTGATGTTTTTATTTTAACCTTATTTCTTAAAGATAGATAATAATATTGTCTGGCTCCCAGGTATGGTAGGTATGGTGCGGAAGTTGCTGGTACCAAGATTCCTCCTGACGCTTGGCTGGTGTTTGATGTCGAACTGCTTAATGTTCTTTAAAACTTCTCTCCAAGGAAAGCTTTCCTATGATTTGATGAGTTTTTTTAGGTGTGTTTTTACCTTTGTGAGTTTTCTTGCTTTATTGTCCTGACCTATTTATACTTATGAAAAAATAATCATAGTTTGTGGAATAAAATTTGAAGTACCTTTTTTAGTATTGAGTGTATTCGAATTATCTATATATATATAGAGGGAGAGCAATGTACTGTAGTTTATTAGTTGAAACAATTTGTTAAAAAAAAAAAAATTATCTTCTTAGTGTTAGATTTAAAGTACTGTTAATGCCTTAATGGGAGTATTCGTTTTTAGCCATAAAAAGAAATAAGCAATATAATATTGTGTTTTCTCCTATAATTTTAATTTACGCAACTTTATTGGTATTTTTTCTTAGTATTTTTCTTAATTAATTAAAAAAACAAGTAAACTCGGTTTTCAGGAGTGGGAAGTTTACTTAGAGGCGAAAGGCAAAAAATCGTTGACTATCCAGATATTTTCAGTCCCCATGCGTTTTACCGATCTGGGATATATTTTTTTCTCTCTTACGAGTGTTACTTATGATGATGGCACAGTGTATGTAAATCATATTAAGTTTGCAACAGGATTTTGCAGCTGCTTTTTTTAGCTTCGTTCGGCAACTAATTTAGCTGTATTAATGTACAACAATGTAATTAGAAATAATAACAACAAAATATTGCTTACCCTTTGGGACTAGATAGATTAAGATTATCCCCCACACTGTTTCCATTACTTCATTTAATTTCCTCCCTGTGACAATAGTCATGTATATGTTTAACAATCTGCAACTTTAAAAAAGGAACAAACAGCAGACAAAGATCCCAAAAAAAAAAAATACATGTATTAGAAGACCCAAGCAATTGTTTAGGATATGATTGATAGCTCATGTGGAATGTTACCTTTAAAGCAAAAGTAACTAGTGTCGCCCTTTTACCAAAAAAAAAAAAAAAAAAAACTAGTGTCGCCCTCCTGGGCAGCAAACGAATGCTGAGGGTATATGTGCATATCATGATTATAACAACTTTCAAATGGACGGGGATCTTACAAATCCGAGCGGTTGGGCGGAGGAACCGCTGATTTTATCAATGGTCTTAGCAAGTCCATTATAGTTGCAAAATTATGGACGCTTCCATGGCTCACTGGTAATGAAACATATGCATCATGAAGTCTATTCAAGGACAATTCTTAAACCAGAGATAGTTTGAGACTGCCGTTTTTTTTAAGTTCAGCAGGTTAAAGCCTTTTTGCAATGTCCCCAAGATGATTTAATATGTTTAAAATAGAATATCTAAGCTGCTCTCACGAGACTAGAAGAGGAATGATGTTACTAAAATATCAAACTCAAGACATTGGACACAACAGTTTCTAATTTCGATTCAAACCTTGACTGTATATTTTTTTGTCAACCAACAAGTTTGGAGATTTTAGATCTCTATGCACAATTGGAGGATTGCAGTTGTGAAGATAATTCATTCCCTTAGCCTGCATCAGATAACTGGAAAATAAATTCTATGTGAAGAAACACCAAGATCAGAAAGCAATCAACTTAATACGCACCCATACATGATACATGTGACTAAAGAAAATCAGACATACCACATCATGAGCCATACTCAGGCGACGTCTCTCATCTAATTTCTTTCTAATTAGCTCTGTTTGAAAGAAAGCATGGTATTAGCGTCATTAAGACTAAAGTTCTACACTCAACATATACAAATACAACCTTCAAAATCTAGGCAGCTATATACCTTGACAAATATTCTGTCACTATTGACAAATTTGGAGGTTGAGTGACCGCACCCATGAAGAGAACAATGTTAGGGTGGCGAAGGCGCTTCATTATCGCAACCTGACAGCGAATCAAGATCATGGAAGGATTTGTACACCAAGTCTATTACTAAAAACAAGATCAAATTTTAGTTTTGCACCTCTCTCAAGAACTCATTGACGCGCTCAGCATGGAAGTCTTGCTCCATGAGAATTTTCACAGCAACATACTGAAATTGATAGAGAATATTACTGCAATAATCAAAAACGGAATTCTTCTAGTGATAAATTGGAAAATTCGAACAGGAAGACAAATTTATGATATGAAGACAAGTATCTAACTTTGGGACACTTTTTTGTCGAAGTTTAATTTATGACAGTCACGGATATAATGATTTTGTCTTTTTTAACACCAAAGAGATCAAAAGTAACAACCAAATTTTTAGAGCGTAAAAAAGTCAGCTGTGTAAGATTCTGACAAAAAAAGTTCTTACCATGCCAAAGGAACCTGAAAGAGCAGTAGCTCAAATTAGAGTGGAAGGATTAAGGCAACATAGAAGAATGTAATCTCAAAATGGGTAGCACTTTTTTTCCTTATTAAGTTCAAGAACAGAGTACGAAGGAAAAGCACTTACTCAAGAATTACACATTTCTTTGCGTTTATAGACCAAATCATTAATTTTTCCGTAAAATTATTACCTGCTCCAATATTTTTACTGACTACTTAACATATTACACATTTCTTTACTGACTACTTAACATATTTTTAAATTGTTATTGGGCCATTTGAACAAAACTTATGCTCTTCGGAAAATCACAAGATTTTTTTTTTTGGTAGGATCGGAAAATCACAAGATTATAATCACGTTTGTTAACATTTTTTGTTAATCACAAGATTATAATAGTAATCTCAAGAACATTTTATTTCTGAATTTTTTTTGTTTAAGTTAAACTTTGCTTATCACATTAAATTATATACATTTGGTAATCCTTATTGCCAATGCCACTATATATGTGAATTTACTTTATGTACAAGGAACAAGATAATTAATGATTTGAACCATTTTTCTTTATATTTATGAATTTAGGGTCACTTGAATTGGTAAACAGCTTCGAAGTTAAGAAAAGATATGAACCTCCTCCTTGCCGGAGTCAAGAATTGGAAAAAGTTGTTAGTGTGAGTAAATTGCTAGTAAGAATTTTGAAACACTCTTTGCAGCATATATTGAAGATTATTATTCGAATCGTTGATTACGTAGAAAATGCCAAAGAAGATTAGTCACTCCCATGAAATGATGGGACAAATTTAAACATAGAATATTACCAAGAAAAAAATAAGAAAATTAATCGTAACCGTAAGTAATCCACGTGTGACGTATCTTAGTCATTCAATGGCGAATGAATCAATGAAATACAATTTGATTTAACAATGATAGTCGCCTCTTCAAAGTTTTAGTTTTGAGTCTGATTGAGGAGAGACCGAAATGAAGTGTTTACATAGCAGTTTAGGTAAACCGCCTGACGTTTGAATATAATGTTATGTTTGAAAAATGCTTTTTGTGGTAGTGAATGAAATATACAAAAATGATTAAGATGTTGGTTGTTGTCACTGCATCGTTTATTTGCATCCTAGTTTTGCACTTACATGTAGAATATTAATATTCATGTATATATTTACAAATTACAATCATAATAACATTAGCATGTATATTAACATATATAGATTAGAATAATAATCACGATAATAATAATACGATAATTCTGATAGTGGTTTGGCTCCAATATTGTAGCTTCTACGTGTAAAGGTATCTCAAGTCATAAGATTCCTAAGCTTTCTAATTATGTAACATTTTCCAACCCGGACAAGGTCAACCATATTTGTCGTCTTCCATTATTTTAGTCAAAAGATTACAAAAATAAAAAGGAAATTAAGAAACTAAACTAGGTGATATCATTGAGATTATTTGACTCAATGCATGTCTAATATGTTTCTATATTATAGAATTGGATATGAATGTTTAACTGTGTATAACCAAAGATGCTGCAGATTCTTTGATACACACACGTATAATTATACTATATCAACGTAACACTTCGGTGTGACGAAGATAAACACTTTTGGATTTTGGTGGGGTGGGTGGATTAATATAACAATACGAAACTTCCCTAAAAGCTGCAGTTACTGACAACATATGAGTCAAAAATTTCATATCGTGTAGAGCGCCAATTCATGAGTATGAATGCCACGAAATAGTTGAGGGTTTTCAACTTTAATCTACCGTTTAATAATCGATTTAAACACTAAAATCATGCTTTACAACAACAACAACAACTGGGTAGAATATTTTACGTATCCTATTTTAACAAGGATTTTGTTTTCCGAGAGATGATATTGGTGAAAGAAAGAAATCGAGATTTTTGGCACTATAGCAGTTGGAAGTACATTAATACTGGTGTAGTGGTGTTCATTTACTGGAATCATACATATACACTATCATTTTATTTATAAAATTTTGCACAATATCGATGCAACCAACATATATTTTGATAGTTGTGCCATTTTTTTCGTGTAATGCCATTTGAGTTTGAATACAATTCTACATGTTACTGGGGAAAAAAATAAAATATATATTAAATCTAAGAAGAGTATTAAATGCTAATCAGAATTGTTTAAGTGGTCTGTAAACCAAAAATGATTTCGTTCTCGACGTTATGGCGTGGTGAGGCTGTGAGCGGGCGTGTGAGGTTTAAAACTGAATAAAAAATCAGAAGCGTCTCCCTCACCATAGGTTCATAGTCTCCTAGATTCTTAATTAGTGTCACATAAATTTTGATGCAAAAATGTTAATGGGTCGGGTTTAATTTTTGAATTTGGGCCTAACTAATATTAGATGGGAATAAATGAATGACTAACGTATGTGTCAGAAAACTTGTAATTATCAATTGATAGTTAGGACTTAGGACACATAATGAATGTTTTTCCGTTACATATCACCTTACGTTTGGACACCTCCTCTTAACTCTAGTCGTCTTTGCTGCAAAAAAAAAAAAGAGAAGTAATTACTAATTACTAATTATTCTCGTTCAGTATTAAAAAGTTACGTAGACAAAATCTTCGGTTAAAACAATAATCGAATTCAAAGAGGAAACAATAATGACTAAGATTAAACAATTAATCGAACATAGTATAAATGTTTTGGTGGTGGAGGATAAAGAATAAAGCAAACCAAATAGATAGTAATCGAATTCAAAGAGGAAACAAAGCTAAAAGAAGGACATGTCCACGTGTAAAAGACTAAACCATGCTGCCCATAAATCCAAATATTTCTTCTACCTATGGAATTTGATCTGCACCAATCTGAATCCGTTACATGGTTCCGACTTTCATTCACCTTTAGATATATAGTAATTATCTAAACATTTGTCTATTGATCAAGGCAGCAAAGACGACGACTAGGTGGAGTAAGAAAATCACTTGTATATATAAATAAAAATTTGAATTTGAATCACTTGTAAGAAAATCACTTGAATTTGATAGGGAAAATTTGTCTATTCAAACATTCGTATTTCTGCATGTGATTTCTATACCAATGCCATGCAACATGCTTGCATCTTATCTCTCTTTTTTTTTCTTCTTTGGTTTCTTTATGTTGACAAACAAAGAAATATCTTTCTTTTTTTGTCTTTTTCAAATATGGTATCGTTAGATGATTTCATATGAACAAGATGTTTCTTTTTCTTTTATGCTTTTCCAGTTAGAAAAGATGAAAGAAAGGTCAGCAGTCAAGATCAAATTCTTCTATCCCTAAAGATTTTCAGATTCTTCCGGATAGTCAATGAGTTGTCATTAATTTATTTATCAAGTTATAATTAACGCAGCTTGGACAATAAATATATACTGCATGTTTATATCATTTGATCCGCTAAGGTTCATCGAATACTGTCATGTTCATGCACTCAACTCTTTTTTTTTTTTTTTTTTTTTTTTTGAGGTTGTTCGTACTTTTAAAGCTAGTATTTTCCGGAAAGTGCTAAAACGTAGCAAATTTCATTTTTCTCCTTGACTATTAATTAAGATTCAATCACAAACATATAATTTAATACGCATAAGTTAAAAATTATCAATTGAGTATATCTTTTACGTATTCTAATCACATATGTTGCTAAAACTCGGAATTTTGTGTAATATGTAAAACCGGAGCTTGAAAATTGGTGTCATGTAAATTTAAGAGCAATGAAAAATGTTCATGATTCATGCCAAGAACTCTTCTAAATCTAGGCATAAGAGGCCTCGAATAGTTCTAAGTCTAACTAATCTAAATGTATTGTGTTTAACAAAATGTAATACAAAGATTAGTTAGTTGGGATTTGGGAATAATTTATGATTTGGCAGTCTACTGTTGCTTAATTCCCACTCGCGCAACTATCCATTTAATAATTACTCGTAGTAGGGACCGTACTTAGTGTTATCATATACTCCCTCTGTTCCTAATTGTTTGATGTTTTGGAGTTTTCACACATATTAAGAATTCAATCATTGTTTAATCATTTCAACATTATTTCTAATTTTAAATATTTTAAATATTTATCAACCAATAGTAGCCTAAGAAAGTTAATGATTTATAATCATTGTATCTTGAAGTTTACAATTTACTATTATAAATCAATAAAAATAAAATAAAATACTAGAAAATCAATCTTTGTGGAACAAACAACCAAAGCTATAACATCAATTTTTTAAGAACAGAGGGAGTATACTCTTCATAGATTTTTGTTAACTGGTTTTTTTTTTTTTTTTGTATAAACGCTTTTAATCGAGGGCAATAAGGTAAATGATGCTCCATTTGCCCGTGGGGCTGAATTTGTAGACCCCACATGCTATTACGATCCGTCCTGACACCTAGGCCTGGGCTTTCGGTTATCCGTTCGGTTGGGTCCATTCGGTTTTCGGTTCTTTCGGTTCTAAAATTTAGTATCCATTCGGATATTTTGAAATTTCGGTTCGGTTTCGGTTTGGTTCCGGTTCTTTCGGTTTTAAAATTTAGTATCCATTTGGTTATTTTGCTTAGAATATTTTCGGATATTTCGGTTATTTTTGAGTATTTTCGAATATTTTTGGATATTTTTTGGTTATTTTTGAGTATTTTTACTATTTTTATAGATGTTTCAAGTATTTTTGATTATTTGGTCTATAAATAACTAATTATTTCGAAAATATAATTGTATTTCGGGTATTTCGGTTACCCGAAATATTTCGGTTCGGTACCGATTCGGTTACGGTTATTTCGGTTATCAAATTTAGTATCCATTCGGTTATTTTCAAATTTACGGTTCGGTTCGGTTTTTTTTGCTTCGGTTTCGGTTCGGTACATTCGGTTCGGTTTAATTAAAAGCCCACTGACACCGTTAAATAAAAAATCCGTCAAAATATTGTATGGGCTTAAAACAATTTTTTGTTGGGCTAGTTTTAATAGAATGGCCCAGACGAAGGAGATCTTCGATGATCCGCATAACAGAGGATCACTAAAATCCCTTGGCCCGATTAATAAATACCATCAGACATTTTATCCTTCACTTCACTCCCCGCCCTAAAAGTAGAAACTGCGCTCGAGAGCCTTCTTCTTCGATGCATCGAAGCCTTCAGGTCACACTACCTGTCAAGACAATGCCTGCTAAGAGAATGAAGTTCTGGGGTAAACATCTCCTATCTTCCTTCTTCTCCTTCTTCTACTTCTTTCTTCTTCTTCGTTCTCTGCGCTTCGCTTCCTGCATTTAGGGTTTTTTTTCTAAATCTTCTGGTTTCATCATTTTTCCATGTTTTTCTACTGTTTCTTCTATGGAATCGTCTGATAGCTAAACGAGAGACGAGATTAGTGAGTTTGTATGACATTGACATATTTAGTGAATAGACTCCGTAGAAAATTGGGGAAAACTGGAGACTTTTTCACTCTCGCTAGGTTTTCGTTACTGAAATCGAAAACAAAATTCAGTTTCTAGGATTTGTGGCTGACTTACTGATTTTTTCGTTTGCAGGTGTTGAAGTTAGGAATGGCCCAGCGCATCATATCTATCCTGGTGAAGGCAGGCCTCTTATAACTAGGGACGACCAGCCCTACGTACATTTCATCTCTCAGGTACTTTTGAATTGCAAGCTTGATTTGGTTTGATTTGATTTATAACAAGGTATTATATTTTACAGTGACGTTTTGTTTATTGAAGGTTGCTTTAGGAGAGAATCAGAACAATGGAACCGAACCAATCCAGCTTTACCTGATAGTTGGATCGGCTAAGCGTCTCATTGGAACGCTATCTCATGAGAGGTTTCCTCAGCTGGCTACGGCGATTGTGTTGGAAAGGCACTTTTCGCTGTCTCATACTTGGAAGAATGGGAGCGTTTTCTTCTCTGGTTACAAATATGATCCATATCCTTTACTACTAGTCGAACATTTGTTGTTATTGCTTAAACACTCTACAAGCTTTGTTGATGAATATGATTTGGGGGAATTGTTGTTTTGCTCTGTTTTTTTTTGAGTTCCTTGACTCTCTTTTCTGTCTCTCTACGCCTGACCAACGTAAATGCAGCTTTATATCCACTCCTGCTATGTTTTGTCCCCAGTTAACTGATTTTGGTTTATTTAAGTATATCATTCTCTCATAAATTGATGTGTCCTTCAGATGATGTTATTGATGTTGATGGTCATGATGATTATGATGATTGTGATTTTGAAGACTCTGGAGAGGAAGAGGTACTTTTGTATATATACTATTAGCTCAATTTTCAATTTTCTTTAGGCTCAGTGACATGTTAATTAAACCTATAAACAGTGTTTTAGCCCATTCTCACAATTCTTTAATCCTTATCATTGCTGCTTTGTTTCAGGAAGAGAAGCTTACTGCTGAACCTGACAGTGAGGAAGATGATGAAGATGACTCATCAGACGACGAAGTAGATGACTCATCAGAGGAGGAGACCCCAAAGAAGGTAACATGATAGTCTCTTTATATGTGCTTCTTGATGGGAAGCCTATGTTTGTTCTGTCTTATTACCCTTCTTTTGGGATCAATTTCGCTGCTTCTGTGGTCAAACTCGGATCTGATTATAATTTTTCTTGGTTTATAAAAGCCTGAAGCATCCAAGAAGAGATCTGCAGAAGCTAACTCCTCCAAGAACCCTGCTCCCAACAAGAAGGCTAAGTTTGAAACTCCTCAGAAAACAGGTGATTAATCCTTTTATCAATCTCCCTATTGAATACTTATTTTTACAAAAGAAAGGAAGATGGATTTGTTAAATTTAAAACACTGACAAAAACAGATTCGAAGAAACCGCATGTCCATGTTGCAACTCCTCATCCATCAAAACAGGCGGGTAAGAATTCTGGTGGAAGCAGCATTGGAGAGACTTCGAAGCAGCAGCAGACACCGAAGTCTGCAGGAGCATTTGGGTGCAAGTCGTGCACCAGAACCTTCACTTCGGAAATGGGATTGCAGTCTCACACAAAAGGCCAAACACAGTGCAGCTGCTTAAAAAGAAGAAGAAGCAGCTTGATGACTACTCTCTATAATATCTACTCTAGAACTTTGATGTCTTTTGGTACTTAAAATCTAGAACTAGCGAGTGAGCCAGTTTTAGTTGGTCTGTTTTTTTTCTCAGGCGTTTCATCCTGTTTTTCTTGATCGTTGGTAGCTGAAACTTTGCTAAACCTTTGTTTGTGTTTAGTGATAATATGGATATTAAGTCTCTTTGGAGGCTTTTGTAGTGAAAATCTAGATTTGAAATTCTGTCCAAAACACATTGATTGAAGATTAGTTAGCAAATCAATTTGTACAATAACCCAATGGACCCGAAGATAAGGAAGGATTATTAGTATGCAACCACATAAGATTGCGGCGTATATAAAATACAATATGAAGAGTTTATTAACGACAAGCAGGTTTGTCCGAGTGGTTAAGGGGGAAGACCACAATACGCAATGACTTGTATGTATAGTTGAAAGAAGCTCTACCACCACAGCAAAATCTCTGATGAAATAAAGAGAAAAACCAAACATAATCTTCACATTCTTGTGGAACAAGAAAGAAAACATCTAATATTGTCATTAAGAGACAATTTCATGAATAGTTGTAATAAAGAACATTGAATTGGTTTGAGAGACGAAAGAAAATAATATTACACTGTTACCCTTCCAGGCTTTGTAGAATCTGATATGAGAAATGTGTTTAGAAGAAGAAGCCGTCATGAGAATATGATCACCAGAGGGAATGCAATGAACCTGACTAATCATTCTCTCCCTCTGCATTTTCTGTTTTCTCCTTGCCTCAAAAACCCATACATAAAGCCTTTCTTTACAAAAAAAATTCTTCAAAGATTCTATAAATTCTTAACTGAATGTGAGAAATTCCCAAGTTTTTTTTTTATTTGGTATCAGCCAAATTAAAGATGGGTTTTGGGGATTTCTGTATTTAATTTTTGTTTCCTTAATAATCCAATGCAAACCAATCCCTTCTGCATGCAGTCTTTGCTCTCTCTCTCTCTCTCTTTCTCTCAATTTTAATTTAATGCATGTCTTCTTACGTGAACATCATTAAGTCTCTTTGGAGGCTTTTGTAGTGAAAACCTAGATTTGAAATTCTCTGTCCAAAACACATTGATTGAAGGAAGATTAGTTAGCAAATCAATTTGTAACATAACCCAATGGACCCGAAGATAAGGATTATTAGTATGCAACCACATAAGATTGGGGCGTATTTTTTTAATACACTCTTTGCGTTGTTTTTAATCACAAATTTTCACCACTAAAGTAAGTTGTAACGAGTTTCTCATATATTTTTTTCAATTGAATGTTGTTTCCAACCGTTTCTTAATTTTCTTTTGTGTTTGTTGTTTATCAAACAGTGGGAACAGAGATGGTAATGGTTCACGAGGTTCCTTAACCTCCACAGACCACAGATAATGATCACTTCCAAGTCACTTTCTCTTCTGGGCCAAGGTTCCTTTTCTAAGACAAAAACAGATTTTCTGTTTTGCAATTTCATAATGTTAGATACCTTAAATAATGCAATAATATTCCAGGTAATAATTGTCCTGTGGATTATTTATATTCTTGTTAAAGGGATCACTGACATTGAGATCCACTTTCTTCAAGTGAAGTTCACGGCGATCGGAGTTTACTTAGATATCCTTCAGATGAAGAAGTGGAGAAAAACCAAACAAGTATATATACAATATAACGGTTTTTAGTAATACAAAATCATATGTTTTCAAAAATCATACAAAATCATAACGGTTTTAAATATGTTTTGTATTACTTTAATTTTTTTTTTTTTTTTTTTTGGTAAAACATTACATATTTGTACTACCACTGAGATTCAATTACAATGTTGTTGAAAAATGACTTATAAACACAATTAAATCATAAGTACTTAAGTTTTTTTTTTTTGATAATGATGCTACATGTAGTTTATTCGTACCACACAACTTACAAAATTATTGGTGACCATATATCCTTTGTCCCCAATTGGTGATTTTTCTAAAATAATGCAAGTGGCGAGGACCAAGAGATTTGATAGCTAAAAACAAATGGGCCGAAAGAAACATTTATTTTCCATATACAGTAAATGCTTTTTTTTGAGAAAAACCGGGAACCAATTGGTCACCGGTTCAGCATCTAAGTACGGGTCGTAAAATTCAAACATAAACCGAACCGAATCGATCGATACGCCGCGTTTTGGATTCGTCGGCGAACACAAACAAAGCTTCAACGGCGACGTGTTTCACCGACCTCGAACCTCCACTCTCCGGAGATATATTATTATTATTGAGGCGCTTGATCAATCCAATATCGATTTTTGCACTCCAGTTCAGGCCGCGACGATTCCTTTACTCTGCACTTTGGCAAATGTGAAACTCTCTGTTACTTGTTGGAAGCGGAGAGGTGAAAGCAGATCGGTACACCTGGAAGGCTTTCAGATATAATGGAACGAATAGATTTTCGAAATCAACGAGGTAGTTTTCTTCTTTAATCGGGGATTTATATATTTTAAGATGGATCTTGTTGAATCTATTATCTATATAGCTGGATATTGTTATGTTGTCTGAACAACTTGCAAGTTTGGTTTCTTACTTAAACTGACTCGTTTTGCATATCAAGATTCTTATTCTAAATTCAATTTGGTGAATTACATTATATCTCACGCTTGCCAAAGCAGAGGAGCACAAACAGAGCTGGGGCTTAGGAACCCTGTGCGAGTTAAAGTTCGAGCTGAGTCCAAGTCCGAATCATCCCAGCAATTGACAAACTCGAAAACCCCTTTCTGGTCTTCATCTTGAGGTACATATTATAAGTTCAATATATACATAGTATGTTTCGGGGTAGCAAGTTTTTCTTTTGTATCCTGCATTATCATTTAGCGACCGTGACCTGATTTATGAAGATTTCTCTTCTATTGTATGTCCTTCTCTTGGTAGCAAGCAAGTTTCCTGATATTTATCATATCTTATATTTCCTCACTTATGCGTTTTTCTTCTCCTTGTCTCTACTACAGTATATGGAGTGCGAAGCAGATAAGATATCATCACAACTAGTGGATCTCCTCATCAAGAACAGTAATAAAAAAGCTTATAGTGTAAGTTTTAAAAACATTCCACACCGACTTTTAAAATGAAGCATCCTTCATATGTAGTCTAATGTAACTCTGCAGATTCTCTTCATGTCCTGTGCTTCTGTTGATTACTGGCTGACTTTGATGCTATTCCCATGTTATCTAAGACGTATCTGCTCCTACTTTCAAAAATTCCTACTCTCAAGTCCATATTGTTACTAGAGGTTTTGATGAAATATACTTTACACATCAGAATGCAAGAGGCAAGGCATTCATTAGCTTCTGTGCACAGACTTGATATTCCAGGCATTGATTATGTAGTTCATCTAGATTCAGTAATGTTTGTTTCCATATTGTTTTGCCATCTTTGTTGCTATGTTTATGATTCAGAGGTTCGATCATGTTCATGCAGTATGATCCCACCACAAGACCAAAATATGTTCAACCACAGGGCCGGCAGAACTG
This sequence comes from Arabidopsis lyrata subsp. lyrata, assembly GCF_000004255.2. Classification (NCBI taxonomy): domain Eukaryota; kingdom Viridiplantae; phylum Streptophyta; class Magnoliopsida; order Brassicales; family Brassicaceae; genus Arabidopsis; species Arabidopsis lyrata. The sequence goes on along the minus strand of NW_003302550.1, from coordinate 1,778,103 downwards.
CAAGGCTGGGAAGACAAAGGAGGGCCATTGTGTTTTTACTGTCCCATGTTTAGCCTTGAGCACTTCATGTTCTCTTGTGCCCCCACGTTCTCCATAGTTACATCACAGAGCATGAAAAGCTTAAAAGTTCACTTGCATATGTGCGTAGGAGGAAGCCTATGTAGAGTTTATCCGCATAAGAAGAGTCCCTCTGGAAGAGAGACAAAATGATCTGAGGACGCATCCGATGTCATCCCGATTGTAATAAAACCTCCATCTGTCTGTCTCTCTCTGTTGGTCACAACGCTTACTAATATCTACAAGACTACAACAATGTGTTCAGATACGTTCAGCTGCCTTGAAGGACCGAGCCAGTGTTGGCGGGATTAAAGGAATTTGTTTCCTTTGTCCGTGCTTATAAAGAGCAACACTGCTCTTTCATTTTCAGGTTCATTCATGAGGCTCAGTCATTTTTTTTTCTGTTTCTACAAATTCTGTATCCCTCTTATCAGTTTTGTGGTGGAATGAACTTGTAATCGGAAAGCTAGCCTTGGAATATGGCCTCCTTGTATCTTTCGAGCGAGTGTTACACACCCGTTGAAGGTGTCAAGTTTGAAGACATAGAATTCAAGTAGTTTTTCTTTTTACAAAACCCCTAAACACTAATGATGATATTATTCTATATCCGCTTTCTCCCATTCGCTTGATACATTTGGTAAAGTGAGTTTACATATATCTCTACACTTACAATGAGTCAATGACAAGTTTTAGAATTAGAGGAAACAAGCTTTTGTAGTACTCTGAAGTCTTTGTCCATATCCGTGTTCTCAGGAATCATATACTTTCTAACTCAACGAGTAGGCATTTTAGTAGATGTTTCTGCTGAAGAAGATAAGACTAAAGAAGATGAATTAGCGAGACTGAGATGATTCTGATGAGAAGAAACACCGACCCTGCAATGCTTGAATTTGTTGTAGCAGAATGGACTAAAAGCTGTGTGTGTTTCTACTACTCTCATGTCTGTTAGTTAAAAAAAGAAAAGGTCAATTTAGTGAGCATAGCTTTTTGTCTTTTGCGTTCTAGTTTTTGAAATTCACTCTTATAAAGATATTAGATCCTTCACAAAATAGATGCTAAAACAGAGTACAACAACAACACAAACAATGACTCTAACATCTGACACTCAATAGGCAATAAAGTTATTAGACATGGTTTAACAAACATAGATAAAAGATCAAAGTAGGAGGAGGAGGGGTGAGAAACATGTGAAATGGCGGATGGACGACAAACTTCTGTTGAGAGATCATACCTGTCAAAAGAAAAAGGAAAGTAGTATATCAGTATTTATTTCACAGGAAAATAGTAATATAAAAATGAACGTAACTATGGAGTATCAGTACAAATAATCATCACAGAAGTGTGACAAATTTACGACAACAAACTAAAGGTTAATTTTCTAATTTCTATACAACCAAAGTGGTCATGAAGATCAATAAGAACATTGTTGCAAACGAAACCTCAGCCACCTAATTTCCGTAAGAATATTAATACATTTTATGATAAAGTAAAAGACATACCACCATCTCAACATACTCGAGCACCAGAGAGTATGGAAGGCGGGCGAAGCGGAGATAACCACGGTCTCCATGGTCAACATCTCCGTTACTATCCTGCATCTCGAAGTACGGAGTCCCATCAATTTCATCTGTACCAGCCCCTATAAAACAAAAAAAAATTCAAATTAACATTATACAGAGATAAATTTCCTTTTGTTTATGTTAATTACTAATCATCATCATTAAAAAAATGCAAAATTTAATCCCGTAACAAGTTAGCTGTTGAACATACCTGTCAATAGCATGCTGTGAGTAAGAGTCTTTTTATAAAAGTCGGGATTATTTTTAAAAGTATCCCATTCATCATCAGTTGGTTTGTATATTCCCTACCAGGAAAAAAAAAGAAAAATTAAAGTCACAAACGAAAATTAATCTACGAAAATTAATCAACGAAAATTACTTACATCTCCGTTACGATGCTCGTAACTTGGAAACCACAATACAGTGACGGTGACTGGAACCTCATCTTTTGCCAAATCTTCAAGTAAAGTGTCCCATCTTTCAGGCTGAAGGTCAACTTCATTCTCAACTGATATTGAAATAGCTTTATAAACCTGCAAATCACAAGTTTATTCACAAACCAAAAACAAAAAGAGAAATAAACAATTTTCACTAACAACAACAAAGAGAAGGAAACAATTACCACTCCTTTTTTAGACTCGATCCCAACAACCGTAAGAGCATGGCTCGCATCTGTTATAGATTCAATGACACCCTCATCCTTTGAAGGTGTTTTAAGGAAGAGATCCTCTGCCTTAAGATAATCATCTCTCGGCATCTTTCCACTCCTCTTTAGGTTAGCTTCCAATTGACTTGTAAGAGCATGTGCCCAACAATCCTCACGTGTCTGGTTAGCAGGGCATGGCGTTAAAAGAGTGGGATCGTTGATTCTACACGTGTCAAGTCTGATTTTAGACAGATTTTGAATCAGACTCTCTCGCACTTGTGGCGATACTCCAACCGGAAGCTTTTTTAAAACTCTTCTATGTGTCAAGAGCTCGTAAGAAGGCCACTGCGTCTCAACCTGAATACTCTACAAAATTAACGGACGAAAAATGAACATAAGAACAACATCATCAATCTTCTTAAGAAAAACAGAGATTTTTTGTTGAGAATCCGTCTCTTACCAGCAAATCCCTTCCTAGATCTATAGCAACAGATCTGAGTACCCAGATAACGAAACTTCCTTCAAGATACCTTTGTGAGCAAAGGAATCTGTCATCAAAACCAACATCTCTGCTTAGTACCACTAAAGGAGATACTGCTATGACGACAGCGGGCTCTTCCCGATGGAGAACGAATTCGGCGACCTCTTGGATCCGGCCGGGAATGTCGGAATACTCAAGGAGACGGACATCTGCTCCAACGTCATCTTGATTAACGACTCTCACCATAACGATTTCGCCGATTTCGGGCATGAGAGATTGAAATCTCCTGGAACTCGCCGCCGCCATTGTTGAAATGTTGAGAATTAGGTTGGTTTCGATTTTGGAAACTCACTTTAGGTTGGTTTCGATTTTGAGATTCGGTGGGCTTTGTTGGGCTTGAAGTGACAAACAAATAGGGAAAAGAGTAATGATGGTTAGACTTGTATCTAAAACAACAGAATCAGAAGAAAAAAAGTTGGATAATAGATCAATATTTATTTTAATTTTTTTGAAACAAGAAAAAAAAAGGAGTGATGATTTTGAAATAAGAATCCGAAGTTCAGAACAATTGTTAGAAAAATTACAAGGAACAAATAAGTTCATTTTGTTTTGACTAAAACAAGTAGTAAGGTATAAATTACTTACCAAGGAGGCCTAATCCTCTCAATACGACTGGTCATCATCGGCGGCAATTGACGACGGTTATCCATCGGCAGAGCTTGAAACGAAATAAGAGAACGGAAGAGATCTAAAATTTGTTATGTATATGAATGAATTAAAAGGAGAAGTTGAAGATTAGATAGAGGATTGGTTTTTTTATATAAATAGAGCGTGAGGTGGTGAGATAGGCCAACAACTTTGCTAATACACATGTCCAATCAATGGTTCACACCTGTCAAAAATCTTACCTGATTACGTCTTTTTTTTTTTTTTTTAGTTAATGATTCGGTCAATAATCAAATTTATTAGTTAATGATTCGGTCAACTAAACCTTTGATTAAGGAGTTAAATTTGGAGATTCCCTGATTTTACGGCCTTATCATCTGTATTTTATATTTAATACTTGGTAATAATTACTTTCTTTTTTTCTTACTATAAAATAGGTGATAGTTGCTTTATATTAGTAGATTTCATTCCGTAGTTTATTATTTTACCATAAACGTATGTATTCTATATTTAATACTAAGGTGAAAATTGCTTTTTTCTTCTTACTATAAAATAGGTGATAATTCATTTCTATTTGTAGATTTCATTCTCATATTTTACGGTCTTACCATAAACATCTGTATATATTTAATATATTAGGTAAGAATTGCTTTTTTTTTCTTTACTATAATATAAGTGATAATTGTTTTATAGTATTTGGAGATTTCATTCCCATATTTTAACGTCTTACATAAACGTCTATATTTTATATTTTATACTAGATATTAACCCGCGGTACACCGCGGGTCTATATTTTCCCTAAATTAAAAAATGATTTTTTTAGAATTTCCCCTACTAATATGGTAAACCGCATGTCAATATTTTATAACTAAAAAATCAAAATTTAAGTTGTATTTGTTTTATTTAGTGTTTAAGATTGTATAATTGTATTTTGATCGCTAATTCTAGGATTTCACCCGTAATATGCCATCCCGTATTAATATCGATCTAAATCCGTCCCACTATATAACTCCGTCCCGTGAAATTAAACATCATTTTTGTAATTTTTTTATAAAGTTCAAATATTTCTAATATTTGAAACTTCATAAAAGTTTTAATACGACCCAAACTTCATAATTGTATTTTGATTTTTATATCTAGGATTTCACCCGTAGTATACCGTCTCGTATTAATATCTTTTATAAATATTTATAATGTTTAAACTACTTATAAATTCTTATAAAATTCAAATATTTATAATATTTGAAACTTCATAAAAGTTATAATATTATAAATAATTAAAACGTTTAATAAAGTTAGACTTTTAAAAAAGTTTAAATAATCATAATATTTAATTTTTAATAAATTTTAAATATTTGGATCCACATTTATACTATATACTATAGAAATTAGAGTTTATGAGTTTAATAAGTATACTTTAATAAGAATTATTATAGTAATAAAATTTACAATCAATTATATATGACATAGCTTATTATTTATAATTGATATTAATATAAATTTAAAATATCACTAATACATCGCAATAACACATATTAAATCCTCATTTTATTATTTAAAATTTAGCATACGGTATACCGCGGGTAAAATCAGTATAAGACGGGTTAAATCAGCATCTTATTCAAAATCATACAATTGAATCTATTGTTTTTATACTACGTCTATCTATAAAATTTCAATTTTTGTAATAAAATTTCGTCTCACGGTGTATTATACATTTAAATTAAACAAAACAATAGTATATATCTATAGATTATCTTAAAACAAAATTTAATAAATTTTTCTAATAAAAATATAGATCCGCGGTGTACCGCGGGTTAACATCTAGTGTCTTACAATTTGGATGTATGAAATTGTTGATCTCATTTGTAAGCATGAGTGGAATTCAAAACATTTGGGTTATAGTTTGTATTTTCGTTTTTTATTTTTTCTTTTAAGTTTTTTAAAAATCAATGCTATCAAACTGTAGTTATCTTATATATATATATATATATATTAAGATTATCATTAAACATGAAGATTTACCTAGAAAAAATAGGGTGAATAAAAAAAACTAACCATATGAAAGAATCTGACGTAAATTAAAAGCATATGCTCTTGATAATGGCAATCATCAATGGGTTGCTCATCTTGTATAGGATTATCTGCGCAAGACATCAAATGTTTATTAAATTCATGAATCAGAAAAATGAAAGTTCATATAACAAATAAAGATTGGAATGGGTAAGAAGAGGTATTTGTTTGATGAGTTTTCTAATCGAGTAAAAGTGTGGTATTTATAGGGTAGGTAGGCATCTAGGTTTATTGTTAAGGTAGTTTGATAATATCTTGGAGAGAAAGTAGAAAATCAAAGATATTATATACAATGAAAGTTTAGGATATGTTTAAGGAAAGATTAGGAAATCGTTATATAACAAAATTTATTTGAAAAAGATTGTAAATCATTTGGTTTTGCAGAGAATCTTAAAAAAAAGCTAAGCAACCATTTAAAAGGAATATAGCCGATTAATGTGGTAATTAGTTTAGGAAATCACATTAAACCGAATTAAAAAAATAATTATAGTCATAACTTTGTTTCTTAAAATCAAATGTTAAGAAAAATATGGAAGAGTATATAATTATGGTATCATCGTTGAGATTTTCTTGGGCGATAATTATGGATTCAATTAGAGAAGGGAACCATATAATGGAAAGAATTTAATTAGCCATAATTATGTTTTAAAAATATTTTATTGCATAATATAAAGAGAATATAGATGATATATGGTATGTGGATGTAATTAGTTAAGATGGCATAAATATTCGAAAATCATCTCGAGATAAAGAGTAATATAGCCTATTAATATGGGAAGAAGTTAAGGAATAAGGAAACATAAATATATGTGTAATTATCTATATTAATGACGGTTTTTTGGTTAGAGATATGTAGAATTAAATGATAATTTGGTATTAATTAAATGCTATCAAATGTCTCGGAGATTTTATTTTAGAAACTAATCGTGGACTAAGCAGAGATTTTTGCAAGATTCGTAAACGGAAAATCTTTAATGCTACTATTGATAAAAAGGAATAGAACCAATTAATGTGGGAAGTAGTTAAGGAAATAAGATTAAAACGAATTGTATGTTTAATTTAGTCTTAAATGTCGTTTTTATTACAATATTCCTTAAATCTCTTATTCTAGATCCGAATAGGTTTAAACCGGGTAAAACCCGGATCCAAATGATTAAAAGCAAAAAAAACCTGTAAAAATGTATATGTAGATATGAGTTTAATACCATTAAATTAATCAAAGATTTTTAATCATAATTGGAAACGAATAATGCAGTAAATGCGATTTAGTAATGTTGTAAAGAATATGCCATTTATGTAGAATGATTGTTGCGATTAGTTTCCAATTAGTTTTATTTTTGGGATTATAGTATCTCAAATTTTAAACTAATTTAGATTTTATTGTTTTGTTTACATAAATACGAAAATAATTTGTTCACCCACATCATAAAATATTACCAAAATATATATATATATATATATATATATATATATATATTACGTAATATTAAATAAAAGATTATATAGCTAACTATTTTCATTTGATGGTGTAGACAAATTATTATTAATATTTATGTAATTTAATTACAAAAATAATTTAGGAAAATAACAAATATTACTTTTTATAACAAAACAAAATATTATTCGTAAAAACAATATTTATTATAAAAAATATTTTGAGAATCCTTTAGAAATTTAATATTAGATATTCAAATATATCAAAAACATAATTACGGATTATGTGAAGATTAGGATATATAATCTTCAAATAAACATATTTTATTATGATTTCCTTATGAATGTATATATTAATTGTTATTTTGATTTTAAATTTATTGCAATTTAAATGGGGAATTGCCTATATTTAATCTGTTATTGTAAAAGAAAAATGATGTAGCTTATTATTGGAGTATTTACACAAATTTATTAACATAATATATATATATATATATATATATATACTGTTAAGAAATAAATACATTTTTCTTTATAATTTCATAATATATTTATTGTTAAAATCTGGACATTTATTATGAGCATAAATATGAAAAACGATTTTTCATTAAAATTGGCTATTTATTAGGGTCATAAATATGAAAGATTATTTACCATTAAAATAGGTAACTTCTTTGTAATTAAAGAAACACTAAACGGAGTAAGTAGATGAATTAAAGACAACATGGCTTCATTTATCAGTTTGAAATTAAGACAACATTCCTAAAATTCCTTATCCAAGATCCGGATAGAGTTAAATCCGGGTAAAACCCGGATCCAAATGAATTAATGCAAAAAAACTCTATAAAAATGTATATGTAGATATTATACTAAGTGATAATTGTTATCTTTCTATAGGTAGATGGTAAATTGTTTATATTTGTAGATTTCTAAATTTTACGATTTTTTTATAAACGGTTAGATGGAGGAAACTAAAATCTTTGAACTTGTTCGGAAAAGAGAGAATCTCTTATCACTTTGAGTTGAGACGCTTAAAATAAGGGTTTTTAGTAAGAAAACCGTTCAACGAAAGATAAATTGTAAGACAATCTCTCAATTATATATTTAGTGAAAAAATCCCTTCAACTTCAAATTTGTTAATGAAAATTCCTCTCAATTTCAAATCTGTTAATGAAAATCACATTCTCCCTAGTATCGTTAAAATTGGACGACCTACAGTTCAAATTAAAACATAATATTTTTTAGAATCTCTCCTAATCGACTTTAACACCATATAAATTTCAGAGAATCTCATTATGATAAATTTGGGCTCATCAATTTAGATTTTTCAATTTCAGAATTTTAGAGCTAAGTTTGGAGATTTATAATCGGATAGAAGAATATTTTGTTGGTTTTGTTGACTATTCATGTTGTTTAAGTGTATATATGTCAGTTTTCAATTTCAATTTAAGAGTAGTTCGTCCAATTTTCAAGAAAATATCGATGGAGGGAGATTTCTGTTACAGATTTTAAGTTGAGGGGTTTTTTCACTAAATATATAATTGAGGGGTTTTTTTACAATTTATTTTTAGTTGAGGGGTTTTATTACTAAAAACCCTTAAAATAATTACAAAAGATATTTGTTAGAAAATAAAATATAGTGAAAATATTTTGTTGTGTAAAACAAATGTAATAAAATATAAAACAAAAAGTTTTTTGGCAAAGTAATTATCATGATTTGGAATATTATGTTTTAATGATCATAAAAATTCTAGACTTCTAAAGTATCACCAATTTAATTAAAATCTAAATTTCTCATGGCATATAAACGATGGTGAAGATAGTAAGGCCTAAATGGGGAAGCTTTCCGCGGAGGTGCGTGAATACTACGAGAATATATGGGAGACACTTTATTCCATGCTGGTGATGCATTCCTTCCAATGGTAAAACATATCTCAGCGGAGCTATAATGCATCTTATGCTCTCTTGATATGCATGTAGATTCTTGTGAACTTTGGTCTAATAGAAAAACCGTCAGAGTGGCCTAAATATCGTTCCATCCTTAACAATATTTTTTAGGTGATACGAGAAGTAATTTTCAACCTCTCTTCACCGAAAGATAATTTTTTAGTTAGGGAGATTGCCTGAAGTGTTATAAGGGATGGATGGCTCACCTCATATCTTGTGTTAGGAGGTCCAACGAGGCTACAAAACTAAATTGAAAGGAATCGTCGTACGTGAACTTAAGACTCTAATTTTCTTTATAAATCTCTTGTTTTAATCTTCATCATAGATAATGTTCTGTTTCTCTCTGTTTTCTCAAACTTTCAGTTTTTATTGAAATCCAATAGAGAAAAAAAGTATAATAAGGCCAATACGATATGGTTTTGTAGAGCAAATTACAACCCGTAAAAGCTAATAAATCAAAAGTATTAAAATCACATTATAATATAGTATTGACCATTATTAATAAATTTACATTTTAGATTTACGTTATAGTTCCTTAATTGTGTATTTGAAAGAGAAATTTTGTCTCAGTGGTAATTAAAAAGTTTTTAGAGATTAAAATGTTAGAATACATCATATTTCTAATATGTTTTATATTTTCAAAACTGTTTCTTTTTATTAAAAGAAAACTTTAAACAACATAGATGATAATAAAAAAAAAAATTATGTATGTTAGAAAAAAAAAGAAAACACAATAGTATTTTTGCATTGCGATATATATAGTTACCTATATGAATACTAGACCCAAAAAGATATTAAAAATCGATAAAAAGTTAAAAACAAATAACCTTAGTAGATAGTTAAAAAAAAAAAAAACACCTTACTAGATAGAAAAGCGTGTTTGACATGTCAATTAATTAGTGTAGTGGTCCACGGGCCCACCCAACTCTCATGTCACAAGTTCGATCATGCAAGCTGTAGTCTAAAGTTTACACGTCCGTATTTTTTAAAGCGTTTGAATTCAAATAGGTAGTACTCTCTTCTTTTCATTTTCTAATGCATAAAAAATAATACCTTCTTCTTCTTTCTTTTGTAGTACAAGAAAAATCTTGTTTTGTGAACAAGTGGGAATCTTGTTGTCGACACTCGACAGGCTAGCGCAAGTGGGACGACACTTGACTGCGCCACAAGTACTAGTTCTGTATATTTTATTTTTGTCGGCAACTGACTGTTATAATGTATTATTACACGAGTTAACGCAAGTGGGACAACACGTGACTGCTCCACAACTCCCACAAGTACTTTACTTTATTCTTTTTCGCTAGAGAGTCTTATAAGCTTTTAGTATGATTCTCTTTTCGGAAAGTGTTTCCACGCGCTCTCAGGATCACATAAACATAATTTTCCGTTTTAAGATTATACTTATATAATAAAAGGCGAACAAAACGGAGAAACTAGATCATGCTTTTGGACCTTTATATTCTTTTCTCTTTTTTTCCTTTGATAAAAGGGTTTTCTTCTTTATATTCTTTCTAAAATCATACTAGGATTTAGTAAAAGCATTTGTCTCCCTTCTCTACTTCTTCTGCTTTGTTTGTTATAATCATTAGAACAAAACTTTTGTTTGATTTTTAATTTGCTTTGATTCGGTATGATTCAGATCGATTACATAAAATTCAAATTTAAATTACCACTATCTCTATGCTAAGTTTTTTTTTTTTTGATAAACACTATCGGCTATCCGGTCGGCCCCGGTAGGAACGCACCGAGGTGCTACATAGTGGACTGGTCCACCGTGTTAACGGTTAGGCCCTTACGGGCTACCACTCTGTCTATCCCGAGTTTGGAATGCCTTCCGACTAAGTGCCAGGGGGTAGTCAGGCCGCCTGCATTTCTGGCTACCAGGTAAACCAATTAGGCCAAGGTCCAACTGACAGACTTCCCAAACAAATGTGTTTTTGTTTCCAGGGAGAATCGAACTCAGGTTTGGGAGTTTCACCATTTTCCAAAGCTTCCTCTGCCACTAGACCGCAAAAAAAAAAAAAAAAAAAAAAGAAAAAACTTGAGTTATTAAGACTAAACTTGTCACCGTAAATTTTCGTCACAACTTTGTGATATTTTTCGTTATGATTTTGTAACCAACTATATGGTCGCTAATCTGTAACTAATTCGTCACAATTGTTTTGTCATCTTTGTTGCTATGTGGAAATGTTTGATTAACTATTCTAATTTAAATGTAAAAAGCGTCTGATTGACATGTGTCAAAAGTAAATAAGAAAAAAAAAAACTGATATATATATATATATATATATATATATATATATATATATATATATATGTTTTTCGCATCATTCCAATTATATTAAGCGCATTTTAGGGACGTGTCTCCGTGTATTGGGCCTTATTTGAAAGTTTGACAAGAAAACATAAAATGTTGTATCAAAAATGTTTTTCCTAATGGCCAGGGCCGGTTCTAGGAAATTAGGGGCCGAAGCAACAAAAAAAAAAAAAATTTGTTTGGAAAAATAACCTATCATAGATTTTTTTGTTTGGACATGTACAGTAATTAAAATTTAGCTCCTTTAGAACTCTTTGAAGTTTGGACTTTCTCCTTTCTTATCGATCTGCAAACTTTTTAGTTGATTTTGTGGCTAAAGAGACTTTATGTAATTTGTATCGGGTCTGACTCATTAGATTTGCTCAACAGGTTGTCCAACATGGCTATCTCCTACTACAACGACAAGACGGTTAGTAATCGAATGAATCAAATAACTTTTTACTCTTGTTTGCTGATGAGTTTCTTAATTAGCTTATATAATTAGTGTGTTGGTTATGGTGATGCATGTTTGTAGGATACAAGTTTGGAACTTCTCAAGGTTTTGAGAGCAAATTTTCACCCATCTGCTGCAATCACGCTCTTACATCACGTTCGAAGCCAATGATCCTAAAGATGGTAACCAGACAAAACGTTACCAGGCAGTGGTCCTCTACTTGTCCTTTGATATTGAAGTATGCTCTTGCAAGCCTAAACCATCTTCTTGAATTTTTAGAGATGTGTTAGTTAAGCCCAATTTTTACATGATGATGAATATTATAAAGAATAGCTTGTTATGGATTGCTCATGTTTTGCAACGTGAGTTTTGTGAATGTGCTATTTTAGATTTGCAACATTTTCCAAGCGACCATAATAACCTTTGTGATCACATAATTTGTGAAGAAGATGTGGCATGAGATACTTTTGAATTAACAAACAAACGACAAAATACTTCGTGAATTCGTGTTATGTCCACTACAGAAAAAGTGAATTTGCGGTGGATATATAGGTTTCATATCAAAAGTGTAGTATATCAGAAAGCAGAAATCCCAAAAATAACACATAATTTGGTGCAGTTAAACGAAAAATTAAGTAAAAGTAAGCATATCAAAGTGTATTTATTAGTTTATATAAAGAATAAATTAATTAAGTGAAACATTAAGAAGATACAATATAATCTCTTATTTCTCTCGTTATTTCAAGCCAGAAAAACTATAAAAGTTTCGAAATCTATCAAGGTAAATTGGGGAAATCAAAACTATAAATACAATTGGAATCTTATTCTCTCATCCTCATTCCTCAACACTACAAAAAAAAAACATAAATCTTGAATCTCAAATTTCAGTCTTGATGTCACAGGAAACCAATATGGTGAAGATGAGGAACAAAAATAGGGAGAGAAACACAATGATAATGAAGAGAGAGATATTATTACTTTTGAGAATAGTCTTGTATTTAACGGTTGTTATCTGTTTTTTTTTTTTTTTTTTTTTTTTTTTTTTTGAGATTGAGAGTAATCGATCATTAGATTCAGGGCCTGACTGGTTTAAACGCAGCGGTTGCGGGAGTTTGCGGAAGCGGGCGGTTGCGGCTTCAAGCGTTACCAAGCGTTTTGAACGACTGGTTTAGCGTTTGAAAATGGGTGCGTTTGCGGAAGTTTTATGACTGGTAAACCAGCGGGTGCGGTAGCAGTTAAATAAAAAAATGACCAAAATAAATAAAAAATATTACAAAAAACAAAAACACCAATATTAGAAAAATTGAACATACTTAATAATTAAAACCATAAATAAATTACTAAATAATTATTCAAAAATAAAGAATTTTTTTAACAAGATAGTATTTTATGCATCTGGTTTAACATCAAAAATTGCATCAAATAATGAGACAAACTGTAAATAACATTGAATTCAATCAAAATGCAAGTGAGTTTATATTCGAGAAAACAAATCGAAACATATATTCAATCAAAAAGCAAAGTAATACGTAATGAAAAGAGAAAAAACGATGCCATGAAAAATATTCAAAAAGTTATACATGAGTGGTGAATGAATAAAAGGATATATGATACTTACGTTTGGTTCTTGATTTTCATCAATATGGGTGGAAGACATTGAGAGAATAGGGTTTCAGAATATTATTAGGGTTTCTGATGAGAACGTGATACAAAGATGAAAGATATATATAGGATTAATATATATTATAATAATTATAAGTAACGTTTGATTTTTTTATTTTTTTTAAATCCAACCGCTACCGCCCGCAACCGCAAATGCTTGCGGGAAGGAGCTTTTGAAATTCAGCGATTTCGAGCGGTTCGAAGCGGTACGGAGCGGTTTCTATGATTGGTACCAACCGCTAACAACCGCAACCGACCGCTAGCAACCGCTAGGAGGGTGCTAGCGGGAGAACAAATCAAGCCCTCAAGCGATGCCTACTTTGGCGCTACTTGTTGACCATTATGATTTTGATGAGTGGCTTTTACTTTCTGCAAAATTATTTGATTCTCTTTTTTTACACAACACATACGAGATCAAATTTTACATTTCGAAATTTGATTTTATTTACAAGTTTTTTTTTATTTTACTTGGTTTGGAATTTTGTCTTAGGGACATTGGAACAGAGAGCTTCACGAAACTCATAAGAGCATCTTTATTAATAGGTTTTTTAAAATATCACAAGAACTATCAAAATATTATATTAAACAAAATAATAATAAAAAAATAAGAAAGTATGCTTAAAATAAGAAAAATGGTTCTTAGCTAAGAGTTTTTGGATCAACTCTCTCCTTTTTTAAGAGTCTCTCTAATATTTAAACATTATTTTGTTATCAAAATTGTTTGGAAGTCTATGTAAGAATCTATTGATAACGGTGGTAAGATACTTAATAGGGGAAAAAAAAAAAAACGAATTTTAAGACAAGAAAACATGAAAAGGGGTACTACTGTATCTGTACGTGTTGGTAAAAATTCCGTCGAAGGACCATATGGGCCTTAGAGTCCAGGCCAGAACTAAATTCAAGGCCCAAAAGAGAAAAAGCAATTATATATACCCTCTTCAGACCTAAATCCCTAAAAGGGTTATCGAGTCTCGCTCTTGTCGAACAAATTTTAGCCATGTACTCATCCACCATGGTAATCTTCTTCTTACTCTACTCTTATGGCTTTTCTGATTCACTCTGGTTTCTTATCTTTGTTTCTCAATTGATGGTTTCTTCACAAGTTTGTAAGAAAATTACTTCAAGTTAGTTAGTAGTGTTTCTGATTTGATCTCTTGTACTTTTTAGGTTCCGAAACGGAATAACATTCCAAAACTGAGGTAAATTGAGAAATTGGCATGTGTAAGATGATGCATGTTTTCAGATGTCACGTTGATAGTATTATTATTGCAGTGACGTTGGGAGGATTAAGGTTACGGGATATGACACTGGTCTTCCTCTTGATGATGTCTACACGGCGTTGGCAGAACATTTCTCTTCATGTGGAGAGATCTGGGAGATTTATATTCCCTTAAAATTTGATGAGACTAAGACGAGTCTCAACAGGTTTTGGTGGCTTCTTCCTCCTCCATTTCTTTCCAATTCATCAGCTCAAGTTAAATATTGCTAACTAAAAAAACACTTGTTGTTGTTGTTGTTGTTGTTATTTCAGTCATGGTGTTATGTGTTTACTGGGGGGACAAGACGCAGTAGAGAAGGCCTTGCAACTTACTGGAAGTAACGTGGGAGGATGGAATGTCTCTGTTGAGGCTTATCCGTATCCGGCAAACGCAAACGAGTAAACACTGATTTCTTTAAAAAATAAGATTTGTTGATAATAATAATGTTTATCATCTTCGGCAATATCCTATTACTGCAGTAGGGTTATTGTAATAGTTGAAGGATATGACACTTCGCTTAGGAAGAGTCAAATCTCCAGGGCTTTGGTTAAACTTTTCTCTCCATATGGAACTATCACACGCCTCTCTTTTTTCAAGAAGAGGTTTGTGGCTTCTTTCTAACATGTTTCCCAACTTTCAATTTATTTAAAATTACTTTTTAACGACGACAGACTTGTGTATTTTGTTGATAATTTTTCAGCTCAGTTACAGCTATTGTTCACGGAAAAGACGTAGCTGATACCGTGACTCAACTTAATGGGAGCTACATGCGAGGACGCAAATTAGCTGTTTGGGTGACTGCCAAACCGGAAATACCTATACGCCTCATTCGCCGCCGCGTCAATTTCAGTAAACCTATTCCTCCTCTCCAAGATCCTTCCGCCATGGATGCAGCCATTCCAAAAAGCAGGTAAATTTATTTTCTGACAAACTTTTCTATCCTTCTCCAGTCACTTTTGTATCCTATAACCACAATTCAAATATTACTGTAAAATTTAGCTTTTCTTATTGAAATGGTTTTAACTAAATTCCTTCATATATAAGATCCTCCGGCATACTCTTTTCAAAACAATGAATAGAAGTCAGCTTGAGGTTTCCTTTGGCTACTTGACTTCAGTCCATTCCTTTGCCTTAAAACTGAATATTATTTAACTACTTTGTTCTTTTTGGGATAATCAAAAGTAGTCATGTCATTTGGGATATATCAGTTAGTACATTTGTTAATGGTATTCGATTTTAATTATTAGCTCACACGTAAATGGTTCTTTCAAATTCTTTCCCATCTTATAAATTTCTATGCTCTTTTCTTTTGGTATTATTGCAGGAGTGAAAGCTCCATGGCCCCATCTGAATCTGCTAAGAAGAAAGAGAAGATAAGTGAGGAAGCTACAGTGGAGTATAAAGCCATTTCTACTAGTGTTGAGAAGCAAACGCCTGACCCAGATGAGCTCAATGTTGACGACTTGTGTATGGGCAACCCCAACGGCAAGAAAGCTGGTCCTGGCAAAAGGGTATGCGGTCCTAAATTTCTTACATGATTACTTGCAATGTCATAGATTATGCAACAAGTGGCAGTGTGGTAAGAATGTGCACATTTAAAGAATTGACATTGGATAAGAATCGAACAAACTAGTGCCTTACTTATATTGGATAGAAAGTTAACAAACAAATGTCTGATAAGAGATGTCAATGTTGGGGCTCATTCTCTTTTCTCTGAGTGCAGGTTACTGTCCATTATACTGGAAAGCTTCATGAAAATGGGAAGATTTTCGATTCCACTGTTGGAAAATCTCCTTATAAGTTTCGTCTAGGTTGGTATTATAACTAGATTGCGAAAAGAAGAGCTTTATTAGTCTGTGAGTATACTTATCTGCTTGTTGTTACATGCATGCAGGTGTTGGAAAAGTCATTAAGGGATTGGATGTTGGTGTTAATGGTAATCTAGCTACTTTCTTACTTCTTTTTTTATTTTTCTCACTCTCTCTATATATAATGTTCATCTAGAATGTTGTTTTTATCTCTTTTCTTTTTTGAATATTTTGAAGGAATGTATGTTGGTGGCAAAAGAAAGCTTACCATTCCTCCAGCATTCGGGTAAATTAAAGCCTTTGCAAATCATTTTTGATATC